>NC_000087.7:74751234-75093734 GCF_000001635.26 Mus musculus
GAAGAATCATATCATGAGCATTCATTTCACAGTTTTTAGTGTCTTATAACGTGGTTAGGAAAAAAAAGAAATGAATGCTAGAGAAGGAACGCCTGAAACAAAACCTTGTTTAAACACCTCTGTCCTGACAACCTGAAAAAGTGATCCACTGAATTTCTGAATTGATCAATGCAGGAAGTAGAAGTAAAACTGCTTAAGTAAAACTTTACAGAATTTCGAGATAATTTCTCATTTCAAAATTGTTATGTGTAGCTTCTCACACAACTTTGCAGAGAATATGATATGGGTGTGTTTGTATCTGTGCATTCAACATCATGTATAAATTTAGTCTGAATGATACCTAATGAACTTGAGATTCTTCATGAGAATAAAGTGTGTTTGAGTGAAATTGTCTGTGTCCAAGGCAATATGACTTCTTTTAAGTTTATAAAATCAATTTATGACATAGAGGGTAGATAGTACTGGAAATATTGTAAACTCTTGCTTAAGGTCTCAGGAACCATTTTTCTCTTTTCCATATTAACTCTAATGGTAATATTCATATTTACTCTTGACTTTTTAAGAGTGTTTTAATAGGAAACATTTGTAAATTTTTCATTTTTTGAATTGAGTTAAAAACTGTCATAAAGATAACAGACTAAAGCATGTTACATGACTTTGTATGTGTATGTGTTTTTGGTGTCCATGTATGTGTGTGTACCCATTTGTGGTGGTACAAGGTAACGTAGGGTATCCTCCTGATCACTTTGTACGAAATTTATGGAAGCATGGTGTCTGTAGTTGTTGGTTTTGATTGTGGATTTGACACAGTGTTGAGTCACTTAAGTGGTAGTTTCAATTGTCCTGGAGGCACACATGTGATGGGTTAAGATGTGGGAAGACATACAGTGAATGTGGGCAGCACAGTTCAAGGTTGGCTTGAAGAAGATGGAGGGGAGGAACGTGAGCCTGGGATAGCATGGGTTCTCTTTCTGCTTTCAGCTATTTTAAGTTTCTGCCACCAGACTTTGTGATCTCCACCATGACAGGAGAGAACCTAAAATTATGAGGCAAATAAAATGATTCCTCCTTAAATTGCTTTATTGTAGTAAGAAGAAAACAAAGCAAGACAGTTTGTTAATTAGACGCAAAGTTTACTAACATGGCTAGTGTAACTCATGAGACCACTCCAGCTATTTCCAGTCGGTGCCTCCCCAAGTGCAGTGCCCGCCATGCCTGCCTGACATTTATGTGGGTTCTGGAAATTCAAGGTCCTCACAATTCCTACTTGCATGGAGGGTGTAGCAAGGAGACCTTTTTACCAGGCCTATATTAGTATGTTTTCTATTTCTTTTTAAAAAGCAAGTTACAACTTGAATTTCAGAAACTTGAAACTTTAAATTAAAATTGTTTTATAATATATCACATTTGAATTTTCAAATATTAACTTTGAAAATCATTTAAATGTGCATAGTATTACTAGCTTATTGTGCTCAAATGCAGTCAAATCATCAAAATAATTTGCAAAAAAAATAAAGATTGGCCCAGATTTATAAAGGCTGATGAGCCATTCCACTCATGGCAATGGCAGCTTTCTCATTTGTATGGTTTTAATATTCACAAGAATAAACCACCTGTGATTCATTTCACATGTGATCAGCGAAAGGACAAAACAGTTTTTACGGAGTTATCCTAACAGAATATACCTCTGAAACAACTACTGGAAGACCAGACCAGAGTGAGTGGCTGTGTTTCCTCTCTCTAAGCACACATCAGCAGAAGGCATCTGAACAGGATAGTGCTCTCCAAAACTGGAGAGATGATGCTTTCTTTTATTTTTTTAATAAAAAATAATCAATACTAAATTGATTTAAAATAACCTGTATTATGAAGTCATAGTATAATTACACTTTAAGAAGCTGTGATGGACAACAATGAGATTGCATTTCCTTGGAAGAAAGTGGTGACCTTGGCAATTTAATACAAAGTCCTTGTCCACAGACAGACATAAGGTAAGGCACTCAGTCTTTTCTTCCTAAGATTTCCCAGGTCATGGCCTTTGAAGGGATATTACTAAAAGGGATTTTGCTGGGCCAGAAAGTACAAATGAAAGATGGTTGATGAAATGTGTGGCGAGGAGAATGCTCGATGCTGTAGAGCTAAAATGAACTATGTTTTGTCTCCAGGGCGGCCATGACTTAATGTAATGCAGCCACGAACATCATAAATCAAGAGTCCTCAGAGAACAGTGAGGGAGACAGTGGTTAAAGAGAAACTGCCCCATGCCTAGAAGAGGTTATGAGTACTTATACCTGCTTGTGCACACATGCCTTGTCTTACATGCTTGCACATACATGCATACGTATGCATACTATATATACACATTGCATGTCAAAGATTTTAATTTTCCCTTCATAAATGCACCGTAGTTCTTTGGAATATTTTGGATACGCAGGTATTATGAGATTAAAAGTCTATCATTTTAACTTCAGCTAGCACAACTTGAATTTTTTTTTTCTGTTTTAGAAATACTTAAACCTTCGCTTTGCTTTGTCTGTTCTCAGAGATGACTAGGTAGAGGCTGTTTATGTTTCTTTCTTTTAAGAAAGTCTTGACAGCTGCTCCCTGGGGAGGAGATCTTGCTTTTTAAATTTTTATTAGGCTACAGTATCTGAAATTTGGAGAGCAGATATTAGCCTTTGAGGTGCAGTATTTGATGGCATGAATCTTTTAAGCTGTAGTACTGGGAGAGAAGGTTTTAGATATTTTCTACAGACCATTTGTCAGGGGATGGTGAAGCATTTGTGAACAATACATAGTTAAAATGTGCTCGTGAACTTTTCATTAGATGATATGGGGAAAATCATACTGGCATGGTTTTTTTTCTGGAAGATTCAATGACATGTCAACTCACACAGCTACTAAGGGCACAATGGATTTTTTTTTTTCTGCTTAGCACTCATTTTCATACAAAAGAATTGTCTCCCTAACTAGAGTTGCCTTATATTATATAAGTTGTATGCAGCATAAATTGCCATGAAAATAGGAAAGAGCATGGAAAGTGAATAGAGGAGTGTTGACATGAATAAAGAAATAAGGATGGTGAAGTTTGTGTTCCCTTTTTAAATGTAAAGAAAGTCTGCAATGTTTTCTGAGATCAAAGCAGGCCTTAGAGAAATCCCTCTACAAGCCCCTTCCCCGGGAAACTATGCTTCGCCTCACCTAAGAAGTATCTTTATCTTAATTTGTAACTTAGTTACAGCCTTTTAAAAGCAGCACCTTTCTGTAGTAACAGGGATTGGGAGGAGACTAAACTTGAGGCATGCCTTTGATATTTTAAGTATTACAATACACAGAGTGTGAAAAGAAAAACCCCAGCCTTAACTAACTGGCCATGAAAAGTGGTGGTACAAAGCTCGTAGGAGCTATCAGATATGGTTGCTGGAAACTGAATTCAGGTCCCTTGAAAGAACAGCAAGTATTCTTTACTCCTGAACTGTCTTTCTAGCCTCTAACTTAATTATACAACAGATCTTACTGAAAGAACATATAGAGATTTATATCTCATAAATTCAGTTTTATTTAAGATATATGTATTTCTGACATAAATAAAAATGTCTGTATTCTCTGTGTCTATATGCATCTGACATCTCTGTCTGTCTCTGTCTCTCTGTCTCTCTGTCTCTCTCTGTCTTTCTTTCTCTCTCTCTGTCTCTCTCTCTCTCTTTGTGTCTCTCTCTTTCTCTCTCTCCTATTGACATGGTTTCACGTAGCATGTAGCTTCAAACTAGCTAAGTGGTAAAATCTGACCTTGAAGTCCTGGTTCTTCTGCCTCCATACACTAAGTTCTGGAATTGGCAGCATGTGCTACCATTTCAAGCTAAGAATTCTGAACATTTATTCCATATTAAATCAACATAATTATTTCCCAAGCTCTTGGTGAATGGTTCACCTGAGGATATATGATATGTGGCAGAGAACATGGGTATTTTACTGAAAAGCTGATTTGACCAAAATGCTGTACATAAGACTTTAGAAAAATTTATATCCAGAGATGTTTCTTAACAACATGTTTATCCAATCAAGAAAAAAGATACAAATGACAGTGTGATTAAACCTTTAAAGCATTTTTCCTTTCACAGTATGCATAATACATTCATTAAGGAAAAAGACTATATATCATGATAATGTTTTATTCTTCAGCTTAATATATTTCAATTTATATCTCTTAACATAATATTTTTAATTGGTATTAATTCTATCTTCTCTATTATAAATAGAAATATTTGAATTTTCATGTTTAAACATGCTTGAAACTTTCTCACAGGCAGTTGCTGTTGTTGTAACCTTTTTCTCACCCCATAAAAGCTAAAATGAGATGAAATAACTAATACCCGTGCTCATTAGATATATGTATATTTGTTGCTAGAGGTTCCAGCAGTATAGTTACAAATATCTTAATTCTGAATACTTCTAGAAACTTTTATTTGAATTCTGAATCCTCCTAACTGCCTGTAAATACCTAGCCCTGATGATAACTTCCCCCTAACGCTTCCCAAGCATAAGGAAGAAGCAAGTTAACTGATACAGAATGGGAACAGGGAAGCTGAACCAGGTGTCTTGGTGAGGGTTTTGTTAATGTGGCACAAGCTAGAGTCATTTGAGAGAGGAAACCTCACGTGGAAAATGCTGCTTTTAGACTGACTTCTGTGAGTTCCTGTGGGACATTCTCTTAATTAAAATTGTGTTGGTAGAGCCCAGTCTACTAAGTATGGTGCCATCCCTGGGATGGTGGTCCTGGATAGTAGAGGAAAGCAAGCTGAGCAAGTTAGGAGGAGCAAGCCAGTAAGCAGCACTCCTCGGTGCCCTCTGCTTTGGTTTAGACTTTCAGTTCCCTGCTTTGAGTTCCTGTTCTGATTTTCTGCAGTAATGGGCTGTTGCCTCCAAGTATAAGGTGAAATAAATACTTCCCTCCCCAAGTGGTTAAATCTTGTTTTTATCATAGCAATAGAACCCTAACTAACATGAGATTCTAGAAGAAACATCAAGCAAGATCTACAAGACAGTTTCTTGGATCCCCTCCTTCATTTTTTTTCCCCTCTGAGAGCATCTCCTTGCTGCATCACAGTTCTTCACTGGTCTTTGTAGTAATAATCAAATATAATACCTACAAAAGCTGCTCTTTGCTTTGGTGTAGAAGGCACATTGTTCATCCCAATAGTCCCATGCCCTCTCTGGCTTCTGCTGGGTTCCCTGTGGGGAGGGTAATCTTTACAGACAAAGTGTGATGGCCAAGTGGCATCAGGACGGACAGAGGCTCAAGCTTATCTTTGCTGTGTGCTTGCTTTGTAAGTGTGCTTTCTCTCCACAAATAATCTTTTCTGCTTTTATTTTTGAGATATGAACCCACAAAATTTCACAGATGACGTTCTCCTATGTTGAGTAAGAAAGTACCCATTTAAATGTTAAAACATTACCTAAAATAATACAGTTTAGAGTAGACTTTGTTTTGAAATATTTTATATTACATGTTTGTGTCTCTGTGTTCCTGCTTTCTGTATTTTCTTTTGTTTCTCTGTCTCTATCTCCGACTCTGTCTCTGTCTCTTTCTGTCTCTCTCTGTCTCTGCCAATTTGTGTGTGTGTGTGTATGTGTGTGTGTGTGTGTGTGTGTGTGTGTGTGTGTATTTATTTTATAGGGCAAAGATCTGTAGGTATAGATAAGGCAGACAGATCAAGATATACATACTGAAGCAGTTACCTCACAAAACCATACAGTCACAGAGTTCAGCACTGTCCAGACTTTCTATGTTAGTAGAGGCCACCTCATATCTATTGGAGGGAATCTCATTTATTTTTAGTTTCTTGTCTAAAATTATATGTCTGAAGTCTTCAGAGAGCATGTGAAGAGATATAAAAATTTTCTCTCTGCAAAATAAAGACAAGATTTTCCCTGAATAACAACTGGGTCAAGTCAGAAACAGCCCATCTGCTCTTCATCTTCCTGCTGGATAGCACAGCACCTACTGTAAAATCTCCTCACTTGCTCCCTGGAGAATGCACACTGCCGTCTAAGTGAAAGAACTTGTTCTTTGTCCATACTTGTCTGAGTTCAGGGCACTCCGAAAGCCAGGCAGGAGACAGATATTCATGAAAGTCTTCACTTTACTATGATCTATTTACCTAGGTGCCTGCTATTAAATTTTGATCTGTTTTAAACTGCCATTTGTCAGTCAATTGCAAACAGTTCTCTAAAATGGTCAAATACCAGAAAACTGAAATTTGCAGTCAGTTTTCAATTGCTGGGATCATTTTAGACATTCAGCGCTAGAGCTTGATATATGGGTCAGTGGGTAACAGCACTACCCCAATAAGCCTGGTGACCCAGAGTCTACATCCAAAAGCCAAATGCAGTAAAATGCATCTGTGGTCCCAGCATTCCTTCCGCAGGTTGGGAAGGGCAGGGCCAGCAACAGAAACAGCAAGAGATACTCTGCTTATGAGGTAGAAAGAGCGGATGCCCTGAAGACTCTTCCTTGACTTCCATGTGTACTCAGTGGGAAACACACACACACACACACACACACACACACACACACACCAGCTCTACGTATAATATCAAGATGTTGACTGTGCAGTCACTGAATGCAACAACTTCATTTCTGATTAATAAAAATCAAGGAATAAATAGCTATGTGAAAAGTACATATTTGGGAGACAGAAAAGAAAATAAAAAGGGATTTTTTAAATCTTTTGTTAAGGGGATGAGGAGGGAAAGAAAGATCTGTGAAGAGGAACCTAGGTAGAAAAAAATATGCAGAGAGGCAGCAAGAGGGGAGCCCCAGGCTATGGGGCTGATGTGTTCCTCAAGTTCAGCAGAGGCTCTGATCTCACAGCTCATTTGTACAGGAGTCATCAAAGTGTGTCATCCCCTCCCCCAAAGCAATGCGGTGAAATTCCAATGAGGTTTCCAGCTATGATCCAATAACCACTGCTCTCTAACTGCTCTTATACTGCTAACCTTTGGTGGTATTTAACAAGCACCTTGACAGCCCCCAGGGAAACTGGTTACACTCTCTTAGATTACAGCCACAGGGGCACTGTTCCTTGAGTTCTTGTCGTCCTCAATGTGAAATCAATTTCGACTGGGGTTTTTCTATTTCACCTACATTCAGCATGCTTGTTGAGTTTTAGCGTGGATAATTTTCTCCTTGCCTGGCACAAAACCCCAAAATTCACTTTTTTTTTTTTTGCCTGCTGTTCTCAAACAGAACTCTTTACTTGTCTCTCATAACTTGTAGTTTCAGACACTTTCACACTTACAAAGAAGTTATAAATTATGCAGAGAACTTTGCGATTTTTCTAATGGTAATATATCACATTAGTAGTCTGCCTTTTCCCACTCAGCAGTATGTGAAGAAGTTGTCCACCTTCCAGTCTAGAAGATCCCTGTCTCTGAAGTACATCAGGACTCCTCTTTCTCAAATTCTACCCAAACCAACCAACCAAATCGCAGTAACGACAAACCATGTGTTTATTTGACATAAGTGACCACTCTGTTGTTGTGACATCATTTTCTATGTCAAAGCCAAGCCTGACTGGACTGTTTCTCATGTAAAAACCAGAGCTTGAAGGTGACTGTGGGCCTTTGTACCACAGGCTTTCCACAGAGATTTCTGGCCCAGCCTGGTTCAAGAGTTCCAGAGAAGGGAAGCGAGTGCAGGCAGGAAGGGGAAGTCACTTCCACAGCTTCTGCTGCTGCAGTTGGCTCCACCTCCATCTCTGCCATGCCTTCCGGGTTGCTGGGCTAACTCCAAGCCTCCCTGGACTGAGTCATGTCCAGCTGGGTTAATAAGAGGCCGTCTACCCAGTGTGGCGTGTGGTGGAGCTTCAGGTGCATTTTCTGGAGAGCAAACCTCTTCACAAGTGTTATGGCTCTTAGGTTTCTTATATACAGTTTTGGGGTGGGTAAGGGTTTGCAACAGGTACTTCTCATTGGTTTGGTCTGAGAGTTTTGGTCAAACCTTATTTACATGTGGGAAGGCTTTGTGCTACTCCTACGTGACTGATGACCACGTATCTCTGGGGGAGGGAGGACTGTGGGAGGCTGAAGCTGCAAGGGGTGGGTGTGGCCCAGGAGGCATGGCCAAGCACCTTCTGTCCTATGCAGGTGGAAATCACCACCCACCAGGTCACCAGACCTTTGCTTGACCTGGGACCAGGCCGTCTGTGCATAGCCCACCGCCCCAAGGGCCACTTTTCTCATTTGGTCAATTTCTTTGCTCCAGATTCTCCTGGATTGCTGCTGTCTCATTCTTCGTATTCCTCTTTATTTTACTGAGAAATATTCTGGGGTTATGTGGTCTCCCAGAAATCTGTGGGCGAGCATTCTGCCTCCTTACTCAATATTCACCTCCATCTCCTTCCTCAAGACCAATAGAACAGACAGTAGCAGCATCAAAGTTGACGTGACTTTGCTTAATTTAGTCCTCTAGATGTCCCATTCCAGAACAACTTAGCATTCAAATTTGGTCCAGACCTTCTGACTTGAACATCTATTACAAAAGGGGGTTGTGAGGGTTAAGTGTGCTAGGAAATATACAGCACCTTTAAGATCAGCACCCAGCAGCAGATGAATGGAAGAGGTATTGTTAATTCACACAAAACAGTTCTCCTTGATGATCATCTTTCCTTCCTGTTATTTTCCACCAGTCGTCATGGTAACATCATAATCTTAAAAGTGACCATCATCTCTACATGGTCCTGGCTACCTGACTCATAAGCAGACATCTGAATTTTCCTTTTGTACTTATACTTGAGTGTATGTACATGTGCACATGTATGGGCATTGTCTATATGTGCATGTGCTAATGCACATGAAGGGTGGAGGGTCATGTTGGGCATCTTCCTCATAATTTCCTGTGTTATTTTGTGAGACAAGTGCTCTTGCTGATCTCACAGGTCACCAGTTAGGCTACCCGAGCTGGCCAGCCAGCCTCAATGATGCCTCTCTAGTGCTGCGACTCCAGGCACATGCTACTGTATCTGGAATTATTTTAGTTTGGTTCTGGACATCAGATTTGTCTCTTCATGCCAGTGCAGCAGACGGTTTGAAAATGGAGGCATCTCACTGCGCCTTGAGTTTGTTTCCATCGGACCTGTTCGTGGCGTTGCTGCCACCACCCTGAGATCCAGCTGCCTCACCTCACTTCTGTACTTAGCTTCAGCCAGCTGCTGTGGTTTCTTCCATTGTTTAATTCCCTAAGCAGAGCACAATGGAGCTCACTCTCTCCTGACAGCAACTGACACAACAGCATCCTACCTAGCTCAACATCTGCACATGAAGTAGTTCTCCGCATTAATATATATGCCCTTTCTTCTACTGAGCCTGTCCATCAAATGAGAATATTCACACAAATATTTTGTAGTATATAAGGTGTTGCATGAGGTATGTTTTGGGTTGTATTTCACTCACTTTTAATCAGTCTTTAGGAGAAAATTCTCATCAGCGTTCTCTAGAGTGTTATTATCAAATCGATGTGACAGCATTTAAGATTGATGTCTTTTAGACCAAAAAAAATGCAGTATCAGTTTTTGGAATATTTTACTGCCACAAACACACATGTTTTATGAAGAAAATATGAGCAAATTTTAAACAACTTCACATTTTGTATTTTTTTTGTTTGTTTTATGGACTTCTTTACATGAGTATAGTGAATTTTGGTAATTTTCTCTCTTATCCTGGTTCTCATCTCTCATCACCCATCCTCTCCCACTGAAACCCTTCTTCCTATGCCTTTTCTGTCTCCTTGTGTCTGTATCTGTTTATCTCTGTCTTTTTCTCTCTCTGTCTGTCACTTTGTGTGTGTGTCTTTCTGTGTGTGTTTGTGTATGTATGTGTCCATGTGTGTGCACGTGAATGCCCAATGAAGTGTACCACTACATTGAATTATGTTTGATTGCATGAGCATGGGCAAGCAATTACATACCTGAGCAGAGGCAAGTTGCCTGTAGCTACATTACTAAATAAAATCACACCTGTCTCCAGCAACCATTGTTTTCCCTCTTTTCTATTCTGTTAAATAAAGCACTATGATATTAGGTCCAAATCTGCAACAGATAACAGTGTAGTTAATATTTAGCTTAATAAGTGTAGAAAGATGTCTTCAGAAACAATTTATTTCAAAGCCAGACTCAAAGGGAGTGATTCCACCCAAATTGCAGAATTTCCCAAAGGAAGAGTGTTTTATGAAGACTGTATAGGCCTAAGTAGTGTCTCTACAAAGTTTCTGCAGGGAACCAAGGGAACACTCTAGCGTGAAGTATCGGCTATGTGGTCAATGAATGTGTGGCTTTATATGTGCTGCTACAAAAAGGTGACTCACCCTAAACCATGAATTTTATCTTTATGTGCCCCAGAATTCTGTCTGCTTCCACAAAAACAGGAATCCTAGAGTCCAAAGAGCTTCATTGCCTTCTCCAAATCTCTTAAACCAGGAATCTTTTCCATTTATTTCAGAAAATACTAACAGTTGGCCCTTTCATATGGGCATGTGTAAGTAAAGGTAAATGTAATTTTGGAAAATTTAGATTCTAAACCAAGCAATAGCTTGACCCCACCGAATAATGTCCCTTTATGCTCCATCCCTGTGTTTCTGAGCAGTGTAGGTAGGATAATAGCCATTCCTCACCCACAAATAAAAATGCAAATATTCAAGCTCCTCTTATGATTATTTTCTTCTTCACTAGGCCAAAATGAATCCTTTATTCCTTATAAATCTTACACCAGAGTACAATATCATTTGTTTGTTTGTTTATTATATTATTTTTTTACTTATTCACTTTATATCCCTCCCACTGTCCGCACACCCTGCCCAGGTCAGCTCCTATCACAGTACTTTCCCCCCACCCCCTCCCCTTCTTCTCTGAGAGGGTGGAGGCCCCCTGGATATCCTCCAACCCTAGCATTTCAAGTCTCTTTGATGCTAGGTGCTTCCTCTCTCACTGAAGCCCGACAACACATCTCAGCTATAAGAATATATTCCACATACAGGTAACAGTTTTGGGGGTAACCCCCACTTTAGTTGTTTGGGATCCACAAGAACACCAAGCAGCACATCTGCTATATATGTGCAGGGAGGCATAGGTTCAGCCTGTGTGTATTCTTTGGTTGGGGATTCAGTCTCTGAGGGCCACAGGTATCCAGGTTAATTGATTTTGTTGATCTTCCTATGGAGTTCCTACCCATGTCAGGGGCCCCTAGTCATTTCTTCTATTCTTTCATAAGAGTCCCCAAGCCCCAACACTGTTTGTTGATTGGTGTTCGCATTTATCTGACTCAGCTAGTAGATGGAGCCTCTCAGAGAACAGCCATGCTATACTCCTGTCTGTATGGCCCAGTCTTAACAGGTCTGATGAAGGTTGGGGGTGAGGGACGTCTGTCCCACTCGGATAGCAGGCTGCTCAGGCAGTATCATTTCTAAATCTGTCAAAGTGGTATATCCAAAAGTAAACAGGTAGGTATCCAGTGAGTTTAGCAGTATAAATTCTCACCAGTCAGACACTACTAGAATTGGTTTCATCCAAACAACAGTTGTTTCATAGTTTTTCATTCATTAAGAAAATGATCAATAAAGCCATTATCCTTTGTTCTGCTTTCGAATACCAACTGCTGTAGTCTAAGTCATGTCCAATTCTGTATTGTATGATTAAATTTAATCAAGGTTTTTATATTCCCTCTTCTAAATTCAACATTGGCATTTTCTGAAGAGGTTATTGGATTGCTGTCAAATAGAAAGTATCTGTAGACTCTGAGCATGAGTGCATACTGGAAAATCAGACATTTCTAAATATTTTAATGACACATCCACCTTTGTGACTATGTGAGCCTTCCATGAGTTAACCTCTTGTGAACCTATGATAACTATTGATCCAATGAAGAGTCATCTGGTTAAATGAAATGAAGACAAAGGAAATGAAAATGCTACATTTTATTCAGCTGACTGCCAATTGCATTGCTCTACAATTGTTTTCTGTCTGACCCAGGGCTGGGTGTGCGTATTATCACATTTCATTGACATTCAACCTCAAGGTAAAGATGGATGCACATCTGCTGTCACCAGGCTAGATTTAAAGTGCAGGGCAGAGGCTTACTTTACGCACCATTTGTTAGCAATGCATTCACAGGTTCCATGTGTCTTCACTATAAGTAAGGGAAGGTTGACAGTAAACTGTAGGGATTCTTAGTAAGTCCTTACTTACTTAATGTAGCATCTGCATTAAGATTGTTACCAACTACAAGGGTACCATGTATACTCAGCTAGGATATTTACCAGAAAAAACTGGGAGGATCAACCTTATGAAGGTTAGGATGTTACACAGTCTCTAACCACGTGTCTCAGAGGTACAACCTCGGTGTGTGACCAGCTTGAACCCTGCTGTGACTAACTAAGGAAATAAAACTATTCTTATAAACACTTCATCAACCATAGATGGACATTTCTAAACCTGGTCTCTCTCCGCAACTTCAGATCGCATCTGTAAGACATAAAATGTATTTATCAATGATTCAGAACTTAGACTGCACGATTCCCTTTCTGTGATACCTTTACTTTTTGGCCAATGAGTTCATTACCATTTTTACACTCTACACTGCTTGATCAGATCTCTAAGAGATAATCCAGAGATTATCTGCAATTATTCCTGCAATATTCAATTCACACACAGTGTTTTGTTTTATGTCTCTGGGATGGTGCCTTCCAGGTCATGGAAGTGCAGGGATGATTCACTGCTGAGATCCATCACAGGTCGCCCTGACTCCAGAGTGGATTTGTGTACTACAACACTAGTCCATAGACTGACAGGAGAGAAAGTGCTCCTAACAGGCCTTGGCCATAAATTGTTTTAGTCCAAGTGAGAAGGAAGAATGATTTGAGAATGAATAGGTGGGAAGGAAACTCCATAGACCTTTTGATTCTTTCTTGAATTACATACACATGAGGGCAGGGCACCTGGATGTTCTTGCTCATAGAAATTCTTTCTTTGAAAAAGTATCATTCACACTTATGGGTATCACAGGTCCTCCATCCCTATCATTGACAAAGGTGATCCAGGGCAATTTAAGTGTAGGAAAATGTTCACATTGTAGTATATGGTTTTTTTTTTTTTGTCTATAATGTGGACATTTGCTTTCCTAGCACAAGTGCTTAATTAACCACCTGCAATGTATCCTGTTTGGGTAGCAGAATCATCACTGAACTAAAATATAAACATTTTCAAATTCGTCTAAGTAATACATGACATGAAACTTTGCAACTCTATCAAGAGAAACTAGACAAGAGTCTTTTAAGCTACACTTTAATCTGATGTCCAGTCGAATTTTAGTACATTTGATGAAAGTATATGTAAGATAAAAATAATGACTGAACCTTTAAGTCCAGTTCTCATTTCTTTAAACATTCTTAAAAATGTACAGGAGTATCACGTTTCAGAGAGTGATGAGTCAGTCAGGTGGTTTTCAAGCTCTCACCTGTCTACATCACTGAAACTAACAGTTTAATTGAATTGTATGTAAAGCATAGGCTTAGATAGATTGAAATAGGTGTTTTAATTTGCTGAATTCCATCTGGTTTATGTTCAAATTAAATGGTATAATAATAAAGTGAGTTTTAGGAGAGAGCCTGTTACTTCTCTTGTCCCAGTTTTGCATCCTATGCATCAATTTCCCATGACAGGCTCTGCTTGTTAAAATAAATAGTGGCACATTTTATGGCACTGGCAAGAGAAAGACTGTCTTGAACATGAGCCTACTAATTTGCTTGACATTGTCTAATAACTAATTGTGTGCCTTAAATGTCCTCATGGCTGAAAATTTCAATGTTAAAACCTTTAATTCCCTTCTGACACTACTAATAACCTTGGGTAAAATGAGTTCACAATCATTTGTTTCCAAGCTCTCAAAATGCCAGCACTATAAATCATACCAAATTTGGGATCCAAATGTGCAATATCCCATCACACCCAAAAAGGACCATTTCTATTTCCTCAAATGACTTCTCCAATAGCATTGAACCCTCTCCTCAGTCCAGTCTCTGATCTCAGTTAGAATTCCAGGAGAGCAAGAATATCCTGGACTTGTCAGTTTTATCAGCCCAGGCCATGCAATGACTTTATTACTGTTTTCCAAAATATATGTTGATATATAATCTTTATTTATTTACCTGTGAAATTACGGGTTCTGATATAATCCTTAATATAGACTTTAAATTAGAGCTCTGAGACTTTGAATAATACAGGTTTTGTCCATTGAAAAAATTCCATGGAATTTTCTACTGACATTTTATCCACTGTGTAATTTGGAGGCATGGATATAGCACTAAAACTTACCCATAAATTTCTATTTCTAGAATCTCATGATACTTATTAACCCTTAAAGCTGACATGTGGTAGAGGAATTGGGAAGTTTTAAAGAATTTCAGTAGCAAATTATTAAAATAAAATTCTTTTGTGAAAGCTATAGGACATTTTCCCAAACAACAAACAACAACAACAACAATCAGACTCAGAGCAAAATCAAAGACTTCCATAAGAGAACACTATGGTTTGAGCTCTCCATGATTATACACAGGGAGTTAATGGGAAAAGCATGTGCTTAGGGGAGAGAATGCTAGACATGGGGTTTAATCTATTTTTTTTTTGCCCCACACATAGGAGGAAAATAATCACAGGATGATATCAATAGAAATAATGAATCCAGTAATCATGACAGGGTTGATTTAAAAGCATTGTGATGTCTTTAGATAGAACTTCATCTGAGTGGTCAGCTCCTGTCACACTAGGATTATGCCACTTGGGAAAGAGGAATTTTGTACTTAATATTCATGTATTATTTCATTTTCAAACTATGTGTTTGGTTAGTAGAATCAAATATTTTTAATATGGTGCTTTTCTAAACTATTTGGAAGACAAGTTAAGATATTAGACTCTATAATTATATCATTTTTTAGCCCAAATTCTCATGGGATGGAACTTTATTAAATTCAGCCATACAAATTGTAGGAAAAAAAAGTGTTCATATAAAAATCTCCCTAATCCTGTGGCTTATACCAACATTTGGGATTTTTAAATAAATATCCTCAGTGTTTAAACTTTATGTTACTAATGATTTCTCAGTACTGCTACTAATGATTCACTCTATTTTTACATAGGTATAATAAAATAACTTGGCAGTGACATTAAAACCACTCCTCTAGGATGTGTAGGGACGACAGCATTTGTGTTTGTAGAGAGCAGTGTTCATGCAGGTGGGATCATCCCTTCTCCATGGCATTTGTTTCCTTCTGGGAAGGGGTGACCACAGATGCTCCCTCTGTCCTCTTCTTCCAGAAAGTTTACAAATGTACTGTGTGTTCCAGTGAAGAACCCTGAAGGATCAGTAGCAACTGTTGGATAGCGACTGTTATCCACAAAGCAGTCCAGTCAAATCGTTCACGTTGGACCTAAAAAAACTAAGAGCACACATTTTCAAGTGTGTGCATGCAGCCGTAGAGACACTAATGTTCAAGCATTTTAGGCATGGTCACTATACATCACTTATGAACAGAAAAAAAAAAGATACTAGGAATGTGAATGCTTTGCTCTAAAAGGAAGGACAGACCATAAGTCTGCCTGAGCTCTAATGTGAGTAGGGCTTGCATGGAACACAACAATGTGTTTGGTCAGGCTCAAAGTAGGCATTTCATACTATGGTAAGTTAAACATTGATGATGCATTAATCTATTGTAAAATGTAGTTATCGTTTATAAGATGGAAATATACTGATACATGTAAATTACATTTCTGTTTATTTTCTGTATTCAAAACTTGGCAAATACTTCAGAAATTTTAGACATGTATGCAGTCTCCTTCAGCAGATCATTTTCTTTCTTTTTATTTTATTGTTATCTGACCAATATGTTATTAGATAAAACATCGCTATTAAACATACTGCCACTACTTTCTGCCTGGGCTTGCCATATAAATGTTTAAGGGTATGGTTTTCTGCTTGTACATTCTTTTTGTTTTTTTGTTTTGTTTTGTTTTGTTTTGTTTTAACATTTCAAATGTTGTCCCCCTTCCTAATTCCCATTCCACAAGCCCCCACTCCATCCTCTTATCCTTTGCCTCTAAGAGGGTGCTCTCCCACCCACTCACCCACTCTCTCCTCACCCCTCTAGCACCTCCCTTCTCTCAGGCCTTCATAGGACCAAGCACATCCTTTTCCACTGAGGACAGACAGGGCAGTCCTCTGCTACATGTGTAGGGGGGCCACAGACGAGCCATTTATGGTCCTTGGTTGGTGGCTCAGTCCCTGGGAGCTCTAAAGGAGCTAGTCAGCTGGTACTGTTCTTCTCCCTATGGGGTTGAAATCCCCTTCAGCTCCTTTAGTCCTTCCCTAAACTCTCCCATAGGGGGTCCTCATGCTCAGCCTAATGGTTGGCTATATATATCTGTATCATTCTCAGTCAGGTGCTGGCAGAGGGCAGCCATGCTAGGCTCCTGTTTGCAAGCACAACACTGCATCAACAGTTTGGTGCCTGCACAAGGAATGGATCCCAAGATGGGGCAGTCTCTAGATGGTCTTCCCTTTAGTCTCTGCTCCATTCCTTGTCCCTGCATTTCCTTTAGACAGGAGCAATTCTGCGTCAAACAATTTTGAGATGAGATCATTTCCTATTTAAAATAATCATTGACAGCAGGAAGGAAGAAGTTAGTTTGGTTGGAAAGTTCTTGAAATGTGAACTCACATGAGTCACTAGAGTTCAGACCTCTGGCTCCCACAATCAAAACAAGACAAGACAAAACAAATGAACAAATGACAAACAGAAAAGGCCATACACAATTAAAAGAGACACACACACAGGAGGACCCTAGAATTCAGTGGACATATAGTCTAGGTATTCCTGATATCCACTTTCAATAAAATACTGTTATAAAAATATAACATGCTTAGCAACAAAAGAAAACACCCCATTCAAACTCTGGTCTGAACACTTGAATGGAGGGGCACATGGATATGTGTGTGCTCATGTGTGCACACACACACACACAAATAAACCATAATATAATGCTGAAAGGTTTGAAATAAGTTTCCAGTTCCATCTAGGGCAAATATTTTTCCCTGTGCTTTATTTTCCCAATTTTTTATATTTCAAATATACTTTTCCAATCTAGGAGATCTACTTCAGAAAGTAAGAAATTAGAGTGTACAATTTTTATATTTATTGAAGAGCATTAGTATTCTTATAAGAGTAGTGATTGCTCTGATCTGTAATGATTTCTGCTTAAGGTCTTTGTGCATAAGTTTCATTACTGTTCATGTTTAAATATATATCATTTCACGAATATGAATAGATAATTATAAGTCAATATCTTTGTCATGGAAAAATCTTAATATGCAATATTAAGAATCTATATATAATTGATTCTATTCTGTTTTATAGTGAGAGGATAATAATTTGATGCCAAACTAAAATCTGCTTCTTGGTAAATAGGTATCAATACACAGAAAATTGTAAGATTTTATATTCAATGAAAATTTTTGGGCAATGGTGGTACACACCTTTAATCCCAGCACTTGGGAGGCAAAGGTAGGTGGATTTCTGAGTTTGAGGCTAGCCTGGTCTACAGAGTGAGTTCCAGGACAGCCAGAACTACACAGAGAAGCCCTGTCTTGAAAAACAAAAACAAACAAACGAACAAAACATTTAAAAAAAATTTAAAAAAAGAAAATTTCACTTACCAAAATATGACCATTTCCTTTTAGTCTTTATTTTAGAATTTCCTTTAAAAATGGAATTGTCTTGACACTGACAGAAATCTGAACTGTGAGCAGAGCTATAATTAATAACCATATCATTTGTTCTTGAAGAAGAATTAGTTTTTAGCCAGGATGTGAGGACAACCTTGATTATAGTTCTATAGAGATGTATTCAGCTCATGGTGGGATGTTAGGATGAGGATATGGTGCCCAATTCCATAGGCAAGCCATGAGTGATGTTCTTGACTTGTTTGATGGATTTAGGCAAGGTGGGATTTTTAGTGTGGGGGAAGTATTTCTTTATTGTTGTTATTTGTTGGGGAGGCAAGACTTAACTATGTTGCTCTGGCTGGTCTGGAACCACTTTATAGACTAGGCTGGCCTAGAACTCACAAAGCTCTGCCTGCCTCTGTGTTGTAAGTGTTGGGCTAAGTGCACATGTGGACTGTATGCATGCCTGGTACTAGTGGAAGCCAGAAAGGAGCATTGGATCTTCTGAAACCCATGTTACAGCAGATGTGAGCTGCCATGTGGGTGCTAGATTCAAGCTGCAGTCATTGTAAGAACAGAGCTGCAGTCATTGTAAGAACAGAGCAGCAAGCTCTCCCAATATATGAGACATCTCAGGTCCCTAACTGTTTGGTGGTTTAATGTTTTCTACCCTTCTCTCATTTTCTTCCTCCCCCTCCCCCTCCTCTTCCCCTGTGCCTCCCTTCCCCTCTGTCTCTGTCTCCCTCTCCTGTGTGTGTGTGTGTGTGTGTGTGTGTACATGTATGTACCCCTGTGCACATAAGTACAATGGCAATAGAGGCTAGAAGAAGGTATAAGATCCTCCTGGAATTGAAGTTGTGAAGTGTCTGGCATGGATAGCAATACCAAGAATTCAACTTAGGTTCTTTGCAAGAACAGTATGTGCCCTTTGTAGGATAAACAATGCATTTTACCAAGAATTCGACTTAGGTTCTTTCAAGGGCAGTATATGCCTTTTATAAAATAAACAATGCCTTTTTTTGTATTATCTGTTTAAAATGCTATCTCTGTACCTGTAACAATGAGTGGAAGGACAGAGGCCACCCCCTAGGTATTTCAGAAAAAAACCTGTTTTTCTCCTGATTTACTCAGATACCTGACCCCAGACCGTATGCTTTCTTTTTCCTTTGCATTATAAATATAATGTTCTCTCTTCTCCACACAGTGTGTTAGTCAGCCTAGGTGTTATTCAATAGAGCCGTTCCAACATCTACTGTGATTGATTTATTTAGAAATACCTCCAGTCCAAATGAGAATGAAAATAAATGGAACAGATGAAATGTCCTGCTGCAAGAGAGCTACAAATTGAGGTTAAGAGTAATTGCTTTGGCATAATTGTTATTTGTAATCTTAGAACAAATGCAAATCCCCCATTAGGAGCAGTAAATCCAGTGCTTAAAGTAGAAGATACGTATTTCATGGGAAGCCTCAGCAGAATGCTAAGTTCAAGAACATAACATTTTCTCAGGTCTTTCATTCAGACGAATAGCTTTAGGATCTGGAGGACACGGGCGGACCTTAGAAAAAATGATTACTGAAACATGATTTATGAGCTTTCTGTGTTTTCTTTATCCAAAACACTTTATGAGGACTTTGTCTTTGTACAACCTTAAAAATGTGCTTTATTTCATAAACACTCTGCATTCTGACTGTGTCTGGCTTCCAGAAAGTATAATGAGTTCTTCATGGTTATTCATTTCCACACTTATCACTGGAGGAGATAATAAGGAGAAGTTATTATCTTTAAAGTGATGAGAGAAAGCATACCTCTGTGGCATTCCCAAGGTCATGACTGCATTCTGTGGTAGACATGGGAAGGGTGCCAAGGATATGGAATTTGACTCAATGTAACTAACATGTCCTCATTTCTCAGATTATTTTTTAAGGCAGAAGGTTGTTATTGCCAGCAGGGATCGTGATAATCATAGTTATAAACCAAATTTTGTCATTTGGTTCCGTAAATATCCATCAATGTAGGGCCAAGATTATTACATAAGAAACACCACCTTCACTTTAAAATGAGTTGTTTGCTCTTTTGAACTAGCAAGTTAAAGCCGAGTTAAGATAAAATTGTGTTCTTGGAGACATTGCAAGGTAGCTTGTTGTATTCCTTAAGTAGGAGGCACAGCAGAATTCCAAGGTCCATGTGTACTTTTAAGAATATTTATGAACACGAGAATTAGCCAACAATGAGAAGATAGTTGTAGTTCACTGACTTGGACAAAGTGGTGTGGGCACAGTGGGAGAAATGTGCTGTCATGTGGCATTGCAGCAGACCAATGTAAAACCTCTGTGCACAGGCAGGGGACGGTGTGGCTGAGGTCGGTCACCAGGCAAAGTTCTTTAGTTTCTGATGCTGAAATTGGTAAACTTTTAATATTGTTTTTGAGATATTTGCAAAAGAAATTTGAGGATGTTACAAATATACCTAAACTTGAATTCTTGGTTTTATAAATATTTAACAATTAATATTTTCCCTACATAAAAACAACAATGCTTAAGCTGTGGCAAAACCAAGAGTGAAATAAACTCTGTGAGACAGATGAGCATTTGTGCTTAGGGATGAGGAAGTTACTGTGTGTGTGTGTGTGTGTGTGTGTGTGTGTGTGTGTGTGTGTGTGTGTGTGTGTGTGTAATAGAGAGGGGGGATGTGCATTTTGCATGCATCTGGAAGCCAGAGGCCAATGCTTAATAACTTCCTCAATTGCTCTCTACCTTAGATATTGAGACAGGGTTTCTCACTGAATTTTGAGCTCACCAGTGCATCCAGTGTGGCCCCAGGTTTGTGCCTGTCTCTTCCTAGGCTCTGGTATTACAGGTTTACCCAAGGTCCTATTCTGGTAAATTCCTTTTGCCTGGGACATCTTCCTATAGAACCACATCCAGTAGTAATGGTTGGTCTCTGCTCAGTGGTACTGTGGATTAAGATGAACGGCCTTTCTGAAACAGCGACAGAGTAAGAGCAGTATAATCCCAAATTGATGCAGTGAGACCATTTACTTTTCTTTAATAAAGGAGCAGTCAAGTGTTTACGCTTACTGCTGCCATGTCCATATAAAAATAATTGTCTGTTCTTTTTAGTTTAGTCAGAGGACAGAGAAGTCACAGAAGCATTACAAAGGACAGAAAATAAATAAATAAATAAATAAATAAATAAATAAACAAACAAATGCCAAAACAAAACAAACAAACCAAAAACCAACAACACCCCAAAAACCCTCCAAAACAACAGCAACAACTGCAACAACAACAACAAACACCTTAAACACAGTGAAAAACTAAAAGTGTCCATTAGCCTATGTTACAGGGATGAGCGAAAGCATCCAGGACAGTGATGTCTCATGAAGTAGTCCCTTCCCTTACAGAAGAAAGCTGTGCTGTGGGATGTAAACGAACTCTGTGTCTTCAGCATTTTCCTTCTCGGTTCTGTAGAAGATAGTATGTTGTCCAATTTACTGTGGGAAGCATCTTGCTGAGGGATTTGACTAATGAAGAAAATGTAAACATGTGCACTTCTTTTCTGAGTTCTTCACTGAGGAATATCTCATAATGGCATCAAAAGGCAATGTGGACTCCAGAAGTATGTTGCAGGTTACTGATGACTCTAATGGATGGACAACTGTCTTGTCAATTTCTTCCTACTGCTCATTTCCAGTTGCTACTGCCTCATTTATATGGAGCAGATCCAGTGAACAACTTTTTTATTTTTATTTTCAACCGACTCTTAAAAGTAAAAATTCCCAACTTGGCTACATGGCTTTGCAAATAATGGCATTTGTGCCCAAGCTGATTTCTGGACTCTGACACCCAGGACCACAGGGTAGAAGGCAAAAACCAGCCCCCACAAGTTGTCCACTGACTTCCACATGTGTGCTGTGGCATGCTTTCTCCTTCACTCCCAAACCCAAATCAATTAGTAAGTGTGAGAAAAATAATACAAGAAATCTTGCTTCTATCAGTTACTCTCCTCATTAGATTCTTATGTAACCAGGGTGGTTTTAGAGACACACTGAGTTGATGTGTTCTTATGTGGCCAACTCATCCTGTTTCTTATGGAAATTCCTGTGTAAATGGACCAGCAATCCCTATTTGATTGAAACAGTATTTCAAACCTTTCTAGCATGTCAAAATTCCCATGTCTCCTGTGGAACAAGAGGAAATTCATGCTCCTAGTCTGCATCAGTCCTGTGTTTAGTCTCTGTGATAGGAAAGACATCTTTATTTGGACTCATAGTCCATCTTGAAGGGGGCACCATGAGAGTAGATGCATGAGGCAGCTGGCTACTTTGTATCTGAAGTCAGGGAGCAGAATAATATGAATGGGAGGCTCTGCTACCGTTTAGTTTTGTATGTATTTCAGGGCCACAGTCTGCAGTCCACCCCTATTCAGAGTAGCTTTTCCCCACTTTAATTCGCCTAATCTAATCCCTCACATGCATTCCCAGAGCCTTGTTTCCTAGGTGATGGTAAATACTGCTAAGGTGGCAATTCTAACCATCACACAGAGTTTCTAACTGTATTCTTCATTGTGGCCTGAGATCAACTTCTATACTGACTGCCCTTGTTAACACAAAACTACCCATACTAATTCATATACACAAAACTTCCATACTAATAAGCCTGGCTTGTTAAATCTTGAAGGCTTGAAGGCTTGAAGCACTGTCTAAGGCTACCCATCTCCAATAGAGCTAAGATCCTCTTCTTCAGAGCCATACTACCCATGCCTCTCTTTATTGCAGACTATCTATGGTTTATTTTCAATATCATCCTTTAGGCTCCCAGGGACAAAGACAAGAAAACTCAAAAGACCTGAAAGAGAGTCTGCTTTGTAGAAGGTCCTGGCTGAGAAGAGACAATAACAGCATTTGGAGGAATGTCTCTGGACACATTTTGAATTTTCAGCCAAACTTTCACTGGCCATACAGTTGGTATGGGTGACTGTATGTGTGTTGTATATCCTGGACTAATGCTCTCTCCCTTTACCGTTCATATCCTTAACTCACAGAGCCAGCAATCTTGTCTTCAAATCTTTTCTTCAATTCTATTCCCGCCTCTTTTTAATCTGCACTGTCATTGCCTTAATATAGGAAGGACTTCATTTTTCACCTGGACAATATTGCAATAACCTCTTAACTGGTCTCCGAGTTGCAATAAATGACTATTAAATTGAAATGGTTGAATTGCTTAAAGTAACATCATTTATTTGGAAAATAAATCAACCATCAAGTACCTGCGGCCTGGTTACATGCTCTTAACTTTGTTATGGGTTGCAGGTTAGTCAGGGAAACCACACTCAGGGACTCTCAAAACACCCACAAGATACAAAAGTCTTTCTTTCTAAGTAATTAATTTGTTAATTTATTAATGAAACAAGGTCTCACTTTGTAGTTCTGGTTATCCTGGAACTTTCTTTATGCATCAGCCTGGGCTTGAGTTCACAGAGATCCTCCTACCCCTGCCTCTGAGGGCTGGGATTAAACGTAAGATGCTCAGCATTTCTTCACGTTCATGGTGTATATGAGTCTTGGGAACATTACATGAACAGAATCAGTAGTTGAGAGTGAGATCAGATATTCTTCATTTCCTATAGTCTCAGATAATGTAGGTACCACGGCTTTGTGCTAAAACTTAGATGTTTATTACAATATGCTATAAATTTTATGGTGTGTCTCACAGTGAAGAAAAGATTATAAGACAGGGTGGTTTCATAGAAGTAGTAGAGGGTAGGATGAGAAGACCCTGGGTCCAGAGAGAAGTGTGGGATAAGAGGCTTGTCTGTGCTGTATTACAGTTAAAACTCACCCCACTTCCCATTTCCTCTCCAATGCCTTTCTGGATGCCTATTGGACAGGTATGACCAGACAGTCTCGACCTGCTCTTAGATCCTGCCTCTGTACCGTTTATTCTTTAGTGTGTGTTTAGAAAAATTATGCCAAGAAAAAAATGTGCTTTTTCCATTCTTTTTGTGGGTTTAGGGGTGTTGTCAGGGAATTTAACACAGGATCTCATGTAGAGTAGAGTGACCTTGAACTCAACTGCGTAGTCAAAACTGGCCTTGAACTTATAATCTACTAGTTTTAACCTCTGAAGTGCTATATTACAGGTATAGACCACTAAGTCTGGATTACCTTTACCGACTTTTGCCATCATGTGTTCTTTACATTGTAAGTTCGACACTGCTGCCATAAGTATCTTTCTGGCTCTCCAGCCTCACTTTCTCTGAGCTCCAACACATCAGAAAGTCTTGCACACCACTTTATCATGGGCTGCCTAACAGCTTTTCATGAGCTATGACACTTCCCTGAGCTACATCTCTTTTATTTTCCTGCAGGTCACATGTACACATCATTCACTAGATATTTAAGTGTCCCTTCCTCCTTCTGGCCTACCTGGGATGAAACCAAAGCAAAGGTTTTCAGTGTCCTTTGAGTGCCATAGTTCATGGATACCACCAAATCTGCCACTGATTTCCATAGTTCCTCAACATGCATTGAAGCCTCTTGCTAAGGAAGAGTCTTCCTTAGCAAGCTGAACCCCTAGGGAATGTAGACAATGCTTCAATAACATTCTGTAACTTAGAATGTGGGAAATTGCTTACCTAGCTGTCCATAAAGTATCCTTGCTTGTTAAGTAATAAACAAACAAAGCAAGCAAACAAACAAAAAGCTCATGACAACAAGGCCAGAACGTGATAATTTGATGTTCAGTAAAACCAGAGGAGAGGAGAGAAGAGAAGAGCTCACAGAAATAGAACCAGGAGGGAAGCATTCACTCATTCCCTACTAAGTTCTGTTTCTCTAAGGATGCAATGCCATGTGTACACACAGTGTTTAAAACTCAAACCATGCTAGAAGTACCTACGCAATTACAGCTCATTTGAAATTGCACAAAAGGCAGAAATGTGTAGGAATAACCCTGGGCAAGCACCTAACAACTTGCCTTGTTCCTGGAAGGTGTGTCTAAGATGTAGAAATGAAAGTATATATATTGACAACAGCAAATGTTTCTCCTGCTTATAGATAGCATGGCTGTGATTCTAGATGGAATGCCTGAATTAATTTTTAGTTATACTTGAGGCTCAAGTCTGAGTGCAGGAAAGCAAATCAAAGATGATTTAGAATATGAACAGTAGCCTTATGACCCAAGGAAAAACCATGCAAATGAATATAGTAGTAAACAAAAATAGTATTGTTAGTATTTTGGAATCTATCACCCAAAAGAAACAGAGAAATCAAATGCATTGAGTAAAATTATAAGCAAGCAGATGAAATTCTTAGAAGGTTACCTGTCCTTTGGTGACTAAATTAAATTGTTGCTACATGGAAATTTCCCATAATTAATATAAAAATAATTTAGCAAAGAATAAATGATTAAAATTGTTCAATGTATCTCACCCCAAGTAAAAATGACTGAAGTTAAATATTAATTTAAATAGAAATATTGATGCAATTTATTCATGTTATACTAGTGTCAAAGTAAATAGGATTAATCCTAAGATCACTTCATATAATTCATCTATAGCAATTAAATACATAGAATTAAATTCCTGCAAGATTACAATGCTTTTTATGTTCTTTGGCTTTTTCATATTGTTTTCACTACTTCAGAGTGATTGCAAGATTGCATATGAAATGACAGGTAATATTAAACAGATATGAGTAAGCCCTGCTTATTTGTTGAATACTCCTTACACAGAAATAAAAGAAAAAAAAAGAAAGGGCCTTCCCATTATCATGAACCCTATTGTGTAGTCAAAATAAAAGACTAATACTGGTATCAGAACAGATTTATAGATGGTAGTGTATTACTCCTGGGAAAGTTGCTATAAGGATTTAAAGTAGGAAATTCCTAGAGCTAGGCACAGTGCCAGGGTTGAGAAGAGAGAAATCAAAAGCTACCCTAAAATAGATGTGCCATGAAATCTGGTGTGAAACTTTTCCAAAAAGCATGTGGCCCTTCAGAAAGTGAAGGCAACAGAGGCAGAGGCAAACCCTTGTATGAGAATAAGGGCTGAATGAAATCCTTCACAACTATAATATGTGCAACCTGCAGCAGCATGTGTGCATTCAAAAGCTCTGAATGAACTGTGTTGGCTTAGTTTTAAAGATTGTTTGTGTACATACCTGTGTATCTAGGTGTGCATGTATATGCATATGTGTGTGTGCATGTATATACATATATGTGTGTATGTGCATGTGTGTGTGTGTGTATGTGTGAGTTTGTGTGTGTTTTTGTGCATGTATGTTTGAAAATATGTATGTTTATATGTATGGGCATGTTCATGTGAATTCAGGTGTCTGAACAGAACAGTAAAAGGCATTGGTTTCCTTAGAACTGGTGGTATAGGAAGTTATAGGTCACATGAGAGTGATGCTAGTAACTGAACTCAAGTTTCAAAGAGCAAAAAGCATTCAAAACCATCAAGCTATCTCCTGATCCCCAAAATGTTGTTTTAAGCAATTTAAACTCACTCTGTACCCTCCATTGAGATCCAAACATGAGAGTTTCTCTATTATCAACTTCACTGCACATTTCACAATACATCTATGAACTATCATCCATGTACCTTAATGGTTATGCTGTTCATTGTAACAGTTTTCAGCCATTCGCTCTTCATGAATGCCAAAGTTGTATTCTGCAATGGAATGTTGTATGATGCCAGGGCTCTATTACGTCTGCATTGTCAAATATAAGACTGCTTCACTACCTTGAGGTGCGGCTAATGTTTGATCTAGACTTTAATTTGATCTAGTTGATCAAATTTAGAAGCTGATATGTGGCTATTGGCTACTAGGTTGGATGACACAATTGGGCACTGAGCTTCTGCTTCTGCTTCTTCTTCTTCTTCTTCTTCTTCTTCTTCTTCTTCTTCTTCTTCTTCTTCTTCTTCTTCTTCTTCTTCTTCTTCATCTTCTTCTTCTTCCTTATTCTTCTTCCTTATTCTTCTTCCTTCTTTGTTCTTGTTCTTGTTCTTCTTGTTCTTCTTGATATTGTCTTTGGTCTCCTTCTCCTCCTCATTCTTCTTCTTCTTCTTCTTCTTCTTCTTCTTCTTCTTCTTCTTCTTCTTCTTCTTCTTCTTCTTCTTCTTCTTCTTCTTCTATGCCTTTGACTTCTCCTTCTCTTCCTCCTTCTCTTATTCTCCTTCTCTCCTTCTCTCCTCCTTATTTAACCTTCTCCTTTTCTACTTCTCCAAGTCCTCCTCCTTCTTTTTGCTCTTCCTCTTCTTTTGTTCTTCTTCCTTCTCCTTCTCCTTGTCGTTCTGCTCCACCCATTCCTCTTCCTTTCCTTATTCTCTCTTCCTCTCCATATTCTTCTCCTTCACTTTCTTTTTCTTCTTCTACATTTTTCTCTATCTCACCCTCCCTGACTCCCTCCTACCCTTACCCTACCCTCCCTGATGCATTCACAGACTCTCCTCCAGTACTACTGGTCATTTGAATTTTGTCTTGCCAAGCTATGAAAACAAGGATGGTCTCCTGAGGCATCCCCTGTTACTGGTCTTTTCCATATGTCTTTTCAATTGTCCTTTCACTGTTTTACAGATTTCTTCTAAGATCATTTTACCCCACCCCACCTCCATGCCTTGATTTCTTATGGTGGGAGTGTCCAGAGTTTCAAAATCACATCCTCTTTCCTGGTGTTCTGCCTGAGAAACCACAAAATCTAGGGGCTAGAGTTAAATTTGATCATTGAGCTTGGGGCATTGTGCTATGTCCAAAATGCCTGGTCTCCAGTCATGCTGAAGTCCTTAAACCTGATGAAGCCTAATGGGTCGTAATTTTCACCTACATGGGAAGGAAGGCATTTACTCAGTGTTTCTGGAACCCTGGCTCCTGGTAAAGTTACCAAACCCACAAGCACTCCCGCCCAGCAGTGGCTAATGGCTAGCAGTCACATACAAAATGACCAAAGGTTCTGATCTTCGGGTTAGATAACTTCTAGTTACCTAGCAACAGCAAGATAACAAGCCCAATATATGAGAGGCTACTTAGCCCTACATCAGTCTCTCCCTCTCTCTCCCTCTCCCTCTCCCTCTCTCTCTCTCTCTCTCTCTCTCTCTCTCTCTCTCTCTCTCTCTCTCTCTCTCTCTCTCTCTCTCTCTAACTTTTACAATCCTTACTCTTTGTAAACTTTTACCTCTTTCTCTAAGTGTTCACCTTTCTTACTCTCTAACTTGCTTTCTGTCCTTCCTTCTATGTCTTTCCCCATCTCTCCTTTTGGCCATGGCAAGTCTAACAATCTTTTTACCCTTTGTTTTTCTCACTGCTGTCTAAAATAAAGCTCTAAAACATTAGACTGTCTATGTTTTTTTAAGGCCCAATATGGGATGCCAGAGACTAAGAATCTGGTACCATTGTCTTCCCCTAGTTCACCCCCATCCGTGTAGTGTCAGTGGATTTACACAACCAGATGCACAACCAGGGATGCATGGTAATTATCCTTCACTCCTCCCATGTCAGCCTTCACAGAGCACAGAACCTTCTGCTGGCCATATTCTCTCTCACTTCATCAACTTCCCCTAAACCCACAGTTTCACACTGGACACTTAACATTACTACGAATTATTAAAATGTAACTGCATTTAAATTTAAAAATCATCTCCTCATTTGTGTTGGTAACAATCCAATGCTTAACAGATATTTGTTAGTAGTGCTTACCTGTTGACATTGATACCATGAACTTCTTATTACTTCTGGTGCTTTGTGATTTTTTTTTTCCAAGCAAGATGAGGACTTGAACAATTTATGAAGTCATGTCTTTGGACTCACAGCACTTACATGATGTAGTTCTAGTTTCCCAGAGACTTCCAGTATCTGTGATGAGCCATAAACTTGGGACATCTGCAGCATGACCCAGAGTTTCATTGTGCTGAGCAGAGAGATCCCAAGATTTGATTGCTTTCTCTGTCCAAAGTATATATATGCGATTAAATTACAATTGCATAGTGGTTTTTATTACTCTGTGTTATTATCATTTCAAATCCTCTTATTTCTTGGCTGAGTTGCTAAATGATACCTTGTTCTGTGAACCAGATGCCACTTTTATTCTAAAGCGATTGGATGAATCTTTTCAGCTTTCCTAGTTCCATTTACTGAGAAAGGTAGCTTCCCTCTGAGGTTATGGTCTCAGAAGTTGTTGGATGTTTCAAACCCTTCCCTGGAATGTCTGGGAATCTGCAGAAAAGGAACGAAGACTTTTGAAACAAAAGCGAGAAACTACTTGGTGACTTCTTGTCTTGTGAAAATTCTGAGATCCATTCTTGCAACTGGAAATATTCAAACACATTAAAATTATTCTACAATGAGAAAATCAACTGCATTATAATTCTGATACTTACTG
Organism: Mus musculus; assembly: GCF_000001635.26. Taxonomy (NCBI): domain Eukaryota; kingdom Metazoa; phylum Chordata; class Mammalia; order Rodentia; family Muridae; genus Mus; species Mus musculus. Next base: position 74,780,380 of record NC_000087.7, read on the forward strand.
ACACATGAGTTATAAGGATGTTCTTTATTAAAAAAATCAATTAGTTCTTACAATCTTTATTTCGTTCTAGAACACATTTTCCCCCTGTTAACAGCTAAAAAAAACTATTTTAATTCAATTTCATTTTTAAAAATCCATATTATTTTAAAAACTTTAGTGGTAATTGTAATAAGTATCTATAAAGTGTTGCAGATGGATCATGCCCTCTCTTTCTGAGGCTAATGGAAGGTTATTTAAAAAAATTCTTTCTAATGAACATCTATTCTTGTTGTTGTTTTTGTTGTTGTTGTTATTGATGTTGTTAGAGGTTATTACTTGACTTCAGGAATGTTAAATGCTAATGAGGGTCTTATTGTTCTCCAGATGTCTCCTTTCACCCCCCCAATATATATATATATATATATATATATATATATATATATATATATATATATATATATATATATATTTGTAAAAATGTGGTGAGTCCCTGAATGCACAATATCAAATGTTTCTGATTCAACTTGTGCACAATGCAATCTAGATTCTGTCTTTTTATATTGGTTTTCCTTTGCAGGGAAATGAAATACCAAATCCTATCTGAAATTAAGGATTTTTCAAAAGTCTCATTTCCTTGGGAATTCTAAATAAAAGTTTATATTCATTATGGAGAATGTATTATGAGCTTGTCAAGGGCATTTTAATATGAATTTCTTTCCTGTTATGTTTATTTTTCCTTGGTGATTTGAAGTCGAAGCTACTCAAATGAAAAAATAAAAGAGGTATCTAAAACTACTTCTCATTATCTCACTTTCTTTAAATTGAGATTTCTGATGTTGAGGAGGAATGAAGTGAGTGTGCAGATTTTGTCCACATAATTCCTAAAAGAAAGAGCAATAGTCATGTTCCACAAACACCTGTATTCGACACCCCAAATAAATTGCATGGGTACTGGCTGAATCTAAAGTCCCTGTAAATGAATGTGTTTGTGTGTGTGTGTGTGTGTGTGTGTGTGTGTGTGTGTGTGTGTGTGAATATTTCCATGTGTGTGTGTCTGTGACTCAGTATATCTAGGTGAATATGTACATGTGTGTGTTAGGATTTTATTGCTGTAAACAGACACACTTATCAATGCATGTTTTATTAGAAAACCATTTAATTGGGCTGGCTTACAGGTTCAGAAGTTCAGTCCATTATCATCAAGTTAAGAATATGTCAGGATCCAGGCAGGCATGGTTCATTTGGAGCTGAGAGTTCTACATCTTCATCTGATAGCTGCTTGGAAATGAATAGCTTCCTGGCAGTAGGCAGAGGGCATTAAAGTCTGTTCCCACTCAACATCAAATGTGTTTTTGAGTGTTTATGTGAGTATTAGTATGGGTTCTATTGACATGAAGTGTCACCAGGATCATAGTAAATTTTGAACACTTTGTAACTTCTTTTCAGATGTTTACTCCATTATTTTCATGGCTGGAAACATGGTTGCCTTCAGACAGACACAGTGTTGGAGAAGGAGATGAGTTTTAGGTCTTGATATACAGGAAGCAGATGGAGACTGTGTCAAACTGGAGATTGCTTAAGGACAGCAGACATCCAAGCCTACCACCAAATTGTTACATTTCTTCCAACAAGATCACACCAACTCAACAAAGACACATCTCCATCAGTGTCCCAACTACTCCACCAATGTCACACCTCATGAAACTATTCCACACCTCCTGAGAGTGCCACACCTATTGGCACTATTTATTTGGGCCCATTAACATTATTCTTAAAACTGTTCAATGGACCTTTCATTAAAGGTAACTTTAATGAAAGAAATAAAGAATGTTTCAAAAAATAAACAGGAGTATGTATGTCTTGGTTACTGTTCTCTTGCTGTGAGAGACATCATGACCAAACCAACTTATAAGAGGAAACATTTAATTGTGGTCTTAGAGTTCCAGAGGGCAAGTCCAGGATATCATGGTAGACACCATGGCAACACAGAGGCAAAACATGTAGAGCAGTAGTTGAGAGCCAACAACTTATGATGGAGATGGCAGAGAGTAATGAAAGAGGGAGAGAGAGAGAGAGAGAGAGAGAGAGAGAGAGAGAGAGAGAGAGAGAGAGAGAGAGAGAGAGAGAGAGAGAGAGAGCCTGATGGGTTTTTGATATTTCAAGGCTCTGTGACAAGTCTCCTTTAATAATAAAACAAATTCTAATTCATTCTAAACAGCCCATCACCTGGAAAACTAACACATTTGAACGTGTGATCATCTGTGGCACACATTTATTCAAAAGAATAAAGGTATGAAAAAGAAAATGAAATCAACTAATAAGTGGCCATGACACTTGGTAGTATAGTTTATATCATTACTTTTCATTTCTCACAGTTTAGGGTTATTTGCATAACATATTTCTGATCAGCCATCATTCTCAAATAATCCAAAGGCATCCTAACCCCACCCCACACCCACACACACATTTCTACTTGATTAACCATATTGGCATTACTTATTTTCATGGAAACATATCCCTTATTCCTGATTTAGTTCAAATCGTGAGAAATGTTGATGTATAATTAATTCCTATTCATAATGGGATAAAACAGAATTCAACAGGATTGAATCCATTGTTCCTTGGAGCAGAAGATTTCCCATCGATTTAGTAAAATATTATAAATATGATTTTAAAAGAAGGCAACACCCTGAAAAAGTCTTATTTTCATATTTTCATTATTTACAGACCATTCTGTGGTATAAATAGGAATCTAGAGGAAGAAAGGTGTTTAAAGTCACTGACACACACACTTAACTGAGGTTTCCTTAGCACAGGAAGAAGATATATCAATACTCTATATCTGGAGAGTTTCTCCAGGACCCTAATGATATAAAAGTCTTCAGGTCTCTAGGTTAAAACAACATTGCTTTTGCCTATAATTTATGGAAAGTAACCTCTTTTATACAGTAATCATATTGATGTGTGTATGCATACAGAAATATACAGGTAAGTGCAGAGGATAGGGAAGGGTATACTGTTTTCTGCTACTTCACTCCCTAATTTTCCCCTTGTGACAGGGTTTCTTGCTGAGCTAAGAGTGAGGCTGACATTCAGGAAGCCACAGTCATCCTTCTGTCTCTGCCACTCCAATTCCTAAGCACTGGTGTTGTAGGTGAATGTTTGACCAAACACTTGGCTTTACCCCTGGGACATCTCCCCAGATTCTTCTTTATTTCAAATAACCTCTGGATTACTTTTGCCCTCAATGTAATGAAACTGCTGTATAAGAATTTGTTATTTAGAAGATGGACATATAAGTGGTCTGTGTGTGTTCAGTACAGACATGGTATATTAAGAACTACTTTCCTTAATTCCTTGAGAATTTCATACACTATATTTTGATGGAATTTACTTTCCAATTCTTTTAGTAACTCCTCCCAGAACAAAACCTGGCCCATTCCCACCTAACTCCTCCTGCCAACTTCATATCTCGTCTTCTCCCCTTTGTTACAACCCATTCAAATCATTTGTGTTTCCCATAAACTCTTGGACATCTGGCTTCCAGTAGAGAATGAACAATCTATCACCTTCAAAGTCAATACCTTTGATGAAAACTGACTATTCATCCTTCATCAACTGTCTATACCTTATCAGATAGTGATAAGTGATAGTGAGCCTTCCCGTTCAGTGATGGAAGACAGAATGGCCTGATTTTGTGCAGAAAGACACAGTTTTTCTCTTACCTCTGTGCCTTACAAGATTTTCATTCTCTTCCTTGAGGATTTCTAAGATTCAGCTCCTCTACTTCTTGCCTCTTTCTGTGAGTATTTGTGAATATGCATGTGTGTCTATATTACAGATGTCTGAGTTTACATACAACTCAACTCAGAGTGGGATTTTGCAATTAACTGCTGGCACTATCTCACACTAGACTATATTCCTTAATGCAGACTTGGTGTGGGTAAGTACCAGAAAGGAACTGGAGATTGCTAGATATCTTCAGAGTTAGTTGTAGTATAGGTGAAGTTTAGACTTCTGACCTTACATTCTGGCTAGAACCTATGGGTTTAAGATGCATGGATAGGTGATCAATATCCTGAACTTGCATTGCATTTTTGTTCTTTTTGAACAAAACGGAGATATCCTTGAAGAGATAGATGGATCCTATCACTTTGTTTCAAATAAAGAATTCTGTGGTTAAATTTTTTTGAAATGTCAGTCATGGGTCTTTGATGAAGGCTTTGGTCCACAGTACAATGTTCATAGGTAGTACAATATGCTCTCTGAAAAGTGATTGGAACCTGAGGGCTTTAATCAATGAGTTAATCAATCAATGGATATGCATGGAATGGGTAAAAAACTTGTAAATGAACGTGGTCATTTGGACATGTCTTCAAAGCTGTTTATTGTCTTTGTCCCTTCTTGTGTTAATGCTGACTAGCTGCCAATAAGTTGAACAATTTTGCTGCTTCATGCGCCTTTCATATTCATGTGATCATGGATCCTTCTTTCATTTGTGATAGTAACATGTCAGGTTCAGAGGAAACATGGCTTAATTCTTTAATTTTTTTTTTCTAGAAACGGCATGCTAAGTGTAGAACCAATGTTACCTAGTTGTTGTAGTTGGAATATTCAGCCACGGTATCTGTTGTCTTTGAGACTCAAGAACTTTGCTGCTACCCACACCACTGGTCTTTTTTCTGAATTCACTATTGTATTTTAGTAGATTTCAATATCATATGAAGTACCAGAAAAATGAGTGAAAAATGACAGTGGTGAGATGTGTTTAGAATCATTAAATTACACACTTAAAAATAAATAAATCAATGGATTTATATAGTACATAAATAAAACTCCAATAAAACTTCTGAAAAGGCTTAACTAAATGTGATGCTTCTCATGTGAGTTGTTATTTGTCATAGCACCTGTGATTTAGCTGTTAATAGTAGTGGGTTTTATTACTTATGAATCAGACACCAATACATCCATGAAGGGGTAACACTCCATTCCCTCAGGAGAAATAAATCAATTAAAAGTCATTGGATTAATTGATGAGAATTTTTTCTGGTTAAAGCTGACTTGGCAGGAAGTTGGACAGATTGGAGTGTCTCCCAGAAAGTGTAACACACATTAGAATGTAGGTGTTGTGAGGCTATAAGACATATTCACTACTTGTCACCTATTATTGAGTATTCTTGCTGTTGGAGGTACTTACCCTTCACTTCTGCCATGGAGGGAAGTGGGTCTATACCTAGTCAGAAGGAGGAGATTGGGATGAATAATGTTTGTGTGGGTTATGGAGCAGGATAAACCTTAATGTGCTGGGATTTTTTTTTTATCTCCAACTTGACAATCTAGCGTCACCTTAGGAGAGAGAACAATTGAAGAATTGTCTCTAATCACTTGGTTTTTGGGTAAGTCTATGGGACATTTTCTTCCTTGATGGTCGATGTGTGAGGGTAGGCAACTGTGGGTAAGCTCATCTGTAGTCATTTATAAAAGGGAGGCTTTTACTCTGTATTTAAATAAAATATTTGATCAAGCCACAGGATTTTTGGTGGTTTGAATAAGAATATCCCCTATAGATTCATATATATGGATATTTAGTCACCAGGGATTGGCAGTGTGTTTAAGGATTAGAAGGAATGAGAGAAGATGTGGCTTCATTGGAGGAAGTGGTAGTGTCAATAAGGGTGGTCTTTGAGTTTTCAAGAAACCAATGTAATGGCAGAATATCTGTCTCTGTCTAAGGATCAATAGTTCTATTGCTCCAGTGCTGCGGTCACTAACTTGATGTTGGACTAAACTTCTGTAAGTGTATTCAAGCCCCCAGTTAATGCTTTGTTTCATAATAGTTGTTTTATCCATGATGTCTCTTCACAGCAATAGAACAATGACTAAGATAGGGTCAAGCAATAAGCACTCTTTCCTGGTAATGCTTCAAGTTCCTGTTTTGCCTTCCTTGGTAATAGTCTGTAACATGTAAGCTAATAACCCTTATATTCCCAAGTTATGTTTGATGTTAGTATTCATCAGTGTGAGAAAGATGCAAACTAGAACAATTGCATGTCATTATATACATGAGAATATCTTACCTTTAAATTAAAATAAAACACCTACACATTATTTGTCCTTATAGGATAAGTGACAGTGGTACTATTAGATATTTTGTTTCTCTAAGAAATTGTCTTACTTAAAATTTCTATTGTTGTAAAGACATACCATGTCCAAAGAGCTATTTCCATAGCAAAAGTTTTATTCAGCTTATATTCCACATTGCTGTTCATCATCAAAGTAGTTGGGAAAGAAACTGAAACAACACAGGTTCTTGGATCCAGAAGCTCATGCATAGGCCATGGAGTGGTGATGCTTATTGACATGCTCCTTAAGTCTTGCTTCCATGAGGAGCACAAGACTACCACCACAAGGGTGTCACCACCCACAATGAACTGGGTCCTCTCCCACCAATTAAGAAAATTCCTTACAGCTTGATCTTAAAGAGGCATTTTCTCAACTGAGGCTCCTCCTCTTTCAAGACTCTAGATCTTGTCAAGTTTCTATGAAACCAGTATGGCACTCTGAATGTAGTTGGACTATGAGGAGGTGTGGCCTTATAGGAGTAGGTGTAGCCTCTTTGGAGGAAGCATATAACTGTGAGGCTTTAAAGCTCTGCTCAGTGTGGAAGACACCATCCCTGCATGCAGAAGACTCTAAGCTTCCTCTCCACCACCACATATTCCCAGCCACTTGCATGTTTACTTCCTTGATGATAGTGGACTGAACCTTTGAAACTGCAATGAAATGTTGAAAAGCCCTAATGAAATGTTTCTAATGAGTTGCCTTAGTCATAGTGATTTTTCACAGCATTGGAACCCTAATTAAGACATCCAGCTAGCACAAAAACTCTCTTAAATACCAAAATTAATCAACAATAGAGAGTATTTTCAAGTCATTTGGCATTTAAACTTATTCTAGAGAAAAAACACAAATGATTGAGTCCATGACAAGCCTGACTAAAAACAACAAAAAAAAAAAACCAAAAAAAAAAACAATACAAAAACATAAACAAAAAAAAAAAGAAAACAAAAACAAAAACAAAACTACAACAACAATAAAACCAAACAAACAAAAGAAACACTCAGAGTGCATATGGGACCCAGTAAGACCCCCATGAAGCACAGGGGCTACTCAGGAGTAGTGACCAACATATTGGGCAACCTCATAGAGTTTGAAACCCATGAGAACTGGCATAGAAAAGAGTTCAGCACATATGCATTGAGTACACCTTCAATGTTTTATGAGAATGAGGTCACACATAAATTTAAGACTGGAATTTCCAGGGAATAGACAGGCTGAAATGGTACATAGGTATGTTGGGAGTCAGATGTTTGGAGGAGAGCCAGGGGAACAGGCCATGGGGAACATTTTGATGGTCATCTGGGGCACTCCACAGAGACATCCAAAAGATCACAGGATTCATCCCAGGCAAAGAGTGCTCAGGGAAAGCACTCAGGATCCATGCCCCACCATATATTATCTCACCATATACTCATTTTCTCTTTTAAATTACTATTTGACCTGATCGGCTGGCTATTTGTTAAGAAACCAAAGAACCTAATGTGGATATGTCCAATTTTAACTACTTGCAGAAAATTTCTATTCTTCCTGGGTCTCCTGCTTCACATTTTGAGAACTTCATCTTAGAATATTTTTGTTCCTCAGTGTCCTCTACTCCTTTGTGTGTCTTTTATTGTTTTTAAAGGTCACCATCAATTTAATCTTTCTTAACTTCTTCCTGGTCTCTTTTCTGCATGTTAATATTGGATTTCTTAAAAAGATATCTTAATGGGAATAGAGAGATGACCATGTTGTCAAGAGTACTTTTGTACCGCAAAAAAACTGGATTTGTTTTCTTGAATTCATATCCAATGGTTAACAATCAGCTTTAATGCCAGCTCCATGGGATCTGACAACTCATGTCTCTGTGGTCACCTATACTCTCAAGCTACTACCCACCCATATAAATAAAGATAATAAATCTTAAAATGAGAGACAAGTTTCATTTGGTTTCATTATTCAAATGAAACCTGATTTTGTCTGATTTCTGAGTCTCTTTGGATCAGTTTTCTGGGTTGCACTTTGTGTAACAAGGCCACATTCCTTTTATCTATCACTCTTTCCCCCAACTTGTTGTTTCTCCCTCAGACTTCATTCCAGAGATTCTATCTATGTCCTGTCTTTCTCCCCTTCTTCCTAAAAATCCATCTTTTGCTGCCATCCCTGCTCCTCTAAGTCATATCTCCAATTCCTTGCTCACTATGCAGACCACAGAATCTAAGTCCTGTCCATTTTAGCCTGTGTGATATTAGATGTATGCACTGTTCACAGCCTGAGTTGCAACTTTCATCTTGCTTTGATGTTCTTTCCACCATAGTCCATCTCTTCCAACAATGTGTTCACTAAAAGCATGTCATGTCACACGTATTAATTTTTAGAACAAAACAAATTTTATTGACAAAGATACTGAGGTTGTCAAAGACCCATAGGTACCCAACACAGGAAAATAAACATTTTTTTCAATCCTATAAGTTTACTTTTCTGTACTTTGTGATTTTTTTTAATTTAAGTGATATTTGACACCAGAGTATAGACATAGATATGTAGGTCACCAAGAAATTTGATAAAGTACACAGTAGAATTGGCTAGAACTTTGTAAACAACCTTTCCGAACTTTTTGGATCCATCATCTCTGGTGTACTGCACCCAGGAACCTATTAAGAAGTCATTGTCATCACCTGATCTCGCCTCAGCCAGAGGGGTCTCTGGAATGATGTGGAGGTTACCTTCCTTGTAGTCATCCAGGAGCTGATAGACGTAGAGGACCGGATCCTTCTTGTAGGAAATGTAAAAATAGTCCTGTAAGAATGGCACCTGGGCTAGCACCATCCCACTCCAGTTGTCCTCAGAGCCATCTTTCCCCTCAAATTTGTGTTGTACCTCTCTGCAAACCAGGGCGCTGGCGAGGTGGACATCCCTCACCTGAAGAAAAACTACTTTGTGAGGCAAGACCTTAAGATTTAAAATCCTCTCATCGCTGTGGAGCTCCTGTCCGTAGACACTGTCAATTCCGTCATACTTCACCAAATAAAGAGAAGGGTTTGTTGGCAGTTGACCTAGAATGATGGCCTTCCAATGGGTGACAGGCTCATTACCTTCCTTCCACCCGTGAGAAATTCTGCAGCCAACAATATTCCCCAGGGCCTGGGAAGAAGGCTTCCTCCTACTCTTCTTCTTGAGTGATGTCATGCTCAGACTCTTCAGAGGTATTGTCTTCTACCTGGCTGTAGACCTGTTGTGCTAAATCACACTGTCTAAGTGGCTTCCATTCTCTTCAAATATCATACTTGCCCATTGCCTGGGACTGAAGATCTTGCCCGTTTACGCCAGACACAATGCTGTTGCCTCTGTCATATATATGAATTCCTGATGGGCAATGGTTATGGGTTGGGAGTGAATGCTGGACCAAGACTCTTCTCTACGAGAACTTCTGAGCATGTGAAGAAGACTATGCTAAACAGATTTGAGCTCCTAAAATTAATTTTATAAAAATAAGAAGTTAATAAGTCAGCCATGGTGGTACACGCATTTAATCCCAGAACTCAGAAGGCAAGGACAGGCAGATTTCTAAATTAGAGACCAGCCTGGTCTACAAAGTGAGTTCCAGGGAAGCCAGTGCTATAGAGAGGAACCCTGTCTCAACAACAACAACAACAACAACAACAACAACAAGTAAAAGAAAACAGAAGAAAATCAAACGAAAAACAAACAAAAGAGAAATTCAAACAAAAAATAACAAAACAAACAATCAAATGGAGAAATTAATAGGAAGTGGTGGTGACCCATAACTTTAATCATAGTACTCAAGAGGCAGAGTGAGGCAGACCTTAGTGAGATAAAGGCTAGTCTGGTCTACACAGTGAGTTTCCTGACAGCCAAATCTAAACATACAGAAACTCAAATAAAATTAACCAAGCAGGCAAACAAACAAACAAAGAAACAAAGAAACAAAAAAACAAGGAAATAAAAATAGTGTAATTAACAAGTAATTTTCTAGAGCTCAGAAGAATATACTCAGATCAACATTTATTTCTTCAGCCCTGAGTTAATTTGTCTCTGATGAGGATCATCTCCTTGAAATTCTATGTCAATTTAGGTTGTGCTATGACTATTACACCCAATGATCAAGAAGAAGAGAAAAAAAAATAAAAGGGCCAGAAGGGTCACCATGACTCTCTTGTACGTGTAAGGTCTGAGCTAAGTGCCTGCATTCACAAATATCTTCCCAGGGACACAGCACACCACTGTCCTTATTTATTGTTTCTCCTGACCCAGCTTCAGAATTATTTGATGAAGCCATTGCATCAGTGAACTCAAGAACAGCTCAACAATTTGAGGCAATATCAGCCATTTAGAACTAATATCTTCTAACATGCACTTGGACAAAGAGGAGATTTGGCATTTTAGTGGAATTGTGATCTAGATATTGTTAGCAAGGATAATAAATTCAGGAGATAAACTAACCTAGACCATTCATCTCCCTAGCTAATAAACATGGAGAAAGTAAATTGTACAGTAACTCTCTGTAGGAGAGAAAATTTTTAGCTTTCTGTAGCTATGAGGGTCCTAATTACTACATAAATATACTTACCCATAGAAAAATATCCTAGTTGTCAAGATTCTGTCTCCTGATACAGACCAGGCACTAAAAGCCTGTGGGAAAAAATGACCTGGCTTTGACATACCACTGTGAAGATAGTGAACTCACCTTCAATGGATTCTAGTGCCTCCAAGTGGAATAGATGCGCAACCTCCAGCCAGTGCTCTGTGACATCACCCTAGTTCAGCTTGCATCATAGAACCTCTCTCAGGCTGGTTCCTTCCCTAGTTACACTCAGAAACGTTCAGCATCTCGAATTTACCTTTTCATATGGCCTCCTAGAAATAATAAATGAAATCCCAACTGAAAGGCCTGATGATCTGAGTAATATTCTGCCAAAGAATTTCACCCTTGCATTGTTTTTATTGTTTGGTTGTTGGATTTTTATTTATTTGTTTGGTTTGTGTTTTGTTTTGTTTCATTTTTGTTTTTATTTTCGTTCTGAGAAAGTCTTCGGTTTCTGACTTGACAACATCCATGGTGGTTATTTTTCATATTCCAACCTTTCCCTTGGTTATCTTTAAGCTGTGCTTCTTATCATAAATATTGCCAGACTCTTTGAGGCAGCACACTGGATAGCACACCAATTTTTACTTTATGAAAACCCACAGTTAGAGGAGGACTATTTTATGCAAACAAACCTGGAATTTGACAGAGTTAAATGACATATATTGAAACCAATGGCAATCATGAATTATGGATTCTTTGGAAAGTAAGAGGAAAACATAGATCTTGGGCATGCTTACAAAGTTGTGATAAAATTAAAACAAACCTGATATCTCCCAGTCATATTTTAAAGGTTTTTAAAATTTACCAGCACTTCTGATTACAAGGAATTTCAGAGATTAAATGCAGTAAAACAGGATGAAATAGATGAGGTAATTTTAGTTTTGAAATATGTGTAGACAGAATACTGGACACAGGTATGTATAAAATTTACTTACAAATTAGAGGACACTTTAATTGTTCATGGCACATAGATCTTCAGTTCTTCAAAAAAAAATCGTTTTCAGTACATTCCACGGTCCCCACCACACCCTGTACATCATCTTCATAGAATATGTCACTATCCATAGAGAGCTAGATCCTTCAACAACAGTCATAAAAAAAAAATCATTCCTTAAGGTGTGGCCACAGGCCAATGTGATGGAGGATCTTTATCTGAGATTCTATCTTCCCAGGTTGATTTAAGTTCAAAAAAAAAAATCTAAGAAGGACCACTACATATCCATATCATCAATATTGATTGCCTCACTTTATGAAACATACATGCTATGGAGTGATTTTAGATGTCAACTACTGGATGAATGCCTTAAAAAGGAGAGACAGAGAGAAAAAGAGAGAGAGAGAGAGAGAGAGAGAGAGAGAGAGAGAGAGAGAGAGAGAGAAATATATTTCTCATCTATGTGTATTAGTGCAGGGCTTTGTTTTCAAAAAAATGGATGGAACGTTAAAATACTATATATTAGGTTAGACAAGTAAAACTCAAAATGACAATTGTGAAAATATAAATTTAATAAGAGGCATTAAAAAATAGGAGGTATTTTGGAAGAGTAAGCGCAGCAGCAGGGGGAGATTTGATACCAATGGAGGATAGTGGGGAGGATGAAGATGGTAAAAGGACACTATAAACCTGTGCAAAGGGTCACAGAAAAGGCCTACGACTTGTACACTTAAAAAACACTGGTATAAAGTAACAGAGTCCAAATAATATTTTGATTAATTTGGGGATTTTAGCTTCAAGACACTATAAAATATATTTGTATTTTACACTCAGGTGTGGTTCTTGCTATGTTGTACATGATATGGGTGACAGGATATGGTAAGGTGCTTCAATGTTTGTGTATCATTTATCATCAAATGCACATGTTACTCAGTGAGCTGCAAGGCTATCACAGGGAAGGAGGTATCTAAAGATATTAAGTTTACATGACGTAGGGAGAATAATGCCCCCACACTACTATAGATGTTGAAATAATCACATGTGTTTCCCAAGAATAATTTTCTGAAGATTAATCCCCAGGTGTGAATATATTTGGAAGAAATTGAATGGGTCAGGAGGGATATGACTTACATATAAAAATAATTTAATAATGCTGTTATAGAAAAGGTTTAATTATGAAAGGGAGTTTGGCTCTCTCTTTTCTCTTTCTAGCCCATTGGTTCCCTCTGTGATGACATCATCTCACAAGAATTCACTCATTTGCTGATGGTGTGTTCATCATTGAATATACAGACTCCTGAAAAGAGTCATACAAAATATGCTTCATTATATACTAGACAATTAGTGTCATTTTGTTTGGCAATACAACATGTATGATTATGCCTCAGAATCATGAGCAACTGGGCCATATGGGAAATATAATTAGTATATTTCTGCTGACTGAAGATCAGATGGGTTGAGTGTTATCATGTGTGCTGTTCATGAGAGGAAGCAACATAGATGGTGAGTATAGATCAGAGAGGAACATCCAAGGAGGACACTATGTAAGGAACCCTAGGAAGAGCACCATCACTGCTTTTAGCTAGTACACATATTTTTAGAATCCCCACTTTCTAGGGTGGAAAAGAAAACTGTATTACTCTAATTTACTAAGTATGGTCATTTGATACATCAGTGATCATCATCAAGGTGAACAGGTGTTGACAAAAGTTTGGGGACTCAGAAGAAGCCTGTTCTGGGAAAACCCATTGCCTTCAAAGAACGGAGATTTCTGACCAGCAACACTGGATAAACAGTCTACATTGGCAGCAGTAGCCCCATTGTGTCCAAATTAGTGGTTTTCAATCCACTAATCCATCCATAAGCAGCCTCCAAACACTGACACCATTGCATACACTGGCAAGATTTTGCTGGAAGGACCCAGATTTAGCTGTCTCTTGTGAGGCTTTGCCATGGCCTAGCAAACACAGAAGTGGATGCTCACAGTCAGCTATTGGATGAATCACAGGGACCGAAATGGAGGAGGTAGAGAAGGTACCCAAGGAGCTAAAGGGGTCTGCAATCCCATAAGTGGAACAACAATATGAACTAAAGAAACCCCCCAGAGCTCATTTTTCTAGCAGCATATCAGAGCTCATGTTTCTAGCTGCAGTTGTATCAGAAGATGGACTAGTTGGTTATCATTGGAAAGAGAGCCCCATCAGTCTTGCAAACTTTATATGCCTTAATTCAGGGGTATGCCAGGGACAAGATGTGGTGGTGGTGGTGGGGGTGTGGTTGAGGTGGGTATGTGGGGACTTTTGAGATAGTATTGGAAATGTAAATGAAAAAATACCTAATTTTTAAAAAAATGAGGAAACCATTGTCAGAATCACCAGCAAGAATTTTAAATAACTGCCCTAAAATCTGGATTTAGGATTCCTTGAGAATCTTCCAAAACAAAAGGAAATGCAGAATCTTGGTGCTGTAATTGGAGAAGCAAGAGAAAAGCAAACAAGAATTCATCACAGAAAAAAAGACAGAAGAAGTAAGAATTAAAGACATATTTGGGCAAGATGAATAGTGAAGTAGAGATTAGAGCAAGCAGAAAGGACTGAGGAGATAGCTCACTGCTTAGGCCCACTGATTGCTTTTGCACAGGACCAGGGTTCAATTTCTAACACCCACATGGTTGTTCACAACCACCTGCAATTCTAGTTCTAGACGATCTGATGACCTCTTTGGACAACACACACACACACACACACACACACACACACACACACACACACACACACACACACACACACACACACATATACTCACCCACAGAGAAAAAAAATCATTTAGAAAACAATTATACAAACAAAAAGGAGTCAAGTATAGTTTTATTCCCCTTTAATACCAGCACTCAGAAGCAGGCTAAAATATGTAAGTTGAATGACTGCCTAGCTGATAGGTGTGTTTTCAGAATTTTCTTTTTCTTTTTCTTTTCTTTTTCTTTTCTTTTCTTTTTTTTTTTTTTTTTTTTTTTTTTTTTTTTTGATTTTAGGACTATTTCAGTATTTGTTTAAAGATTCTAGATTTTTTTTTTCTATTTACTTCTTCTAATGTTTTAGGCTTTTTTTTCGGGCTTTTTAGTATTTTACAGTTTTCGGGTTTTTTTTTTTGGGGGGGTGCAGGAGGGTAAAGCCCTTTGGGTTATTTAGAGTTTTAGGGTTTTAATGGTTTTAAATTTGGGAGGTTGTTTTGTCCTTACAAGTTTTTTGTTTGTTTGTTTGTTTGTTTGTTTTTGGTAGGGTTGAGGTTTGTTTGTTTATTTATGTATTTATTTATGTGTTTATTTATGTATTTATTTATTTATTTTAGATCTTGATTTCTCCTAGAAATTTAAGGTATTTCAGGGTTTTAGGGCTTTTTAGGGTTTATGAATAATTTTAGGATAATTGTAGTTTTTTGTGTGTTTTTGATCTTCTTGTTGTTTTGTTTTGTTTTGTTTTTGTTTCTTTTTATACTTTTAGTGTTTTATAGGGTTTTAGAATTTTGTAAAGGTTTTTTGTTTTCTTGTGTGTGTGTTTGCTTTTTTTTTATGGGTTTAGGATTATTTTTGTATCTTAGGATTTTAGTTAATGTTTCAGGGTTTTGTAAGCCTTTTGGGGGGGTAGGGTTGTTTTTATAGTCTCAGGATTTTAGTTAGTGTTTCAGGGTATTGTAGGTGTTTTGTTGTTGTTGTTTTTTGTTTGTTTATTTGTTTGTTTTTGTTGTTTTGCTTTTTTAAGCGGGTTTTCAAGTTTTTTTTTTTTGAGTTTCAGAGTTTTGATGTGTTTTTAGAACTTTTTAAAAAAACTTTTTTTATGGTTTTACAGTTCTTTTGGGTCTTTTTACTGTTGTTGAGATTGTTTTAGAATTTTAGGGTTTTTCTTTATTTTTTAGTTTTGTTTTGTTTTTTAATTTAATTAAGGAATTTTTAAAAATTGTTTTAAGCATTTTTTTAATAAGGTTTGTAAAATGATTTTCTTTTCCAGTGTTTTTGGCGATTTTTTAAGGCAGAAGAATTTGTAGTTGTTGGGGTGGTGGTTTTGTATTTTTCATTATCTTTTTTTTTTTTATTTTTTTTTTTTTTTATTGTCTCATTAGGGATCTAGACTTGTAGAGTTTTGGATTTTTTTTTAGGGTTTTATAATTTTTTTAGGGTCTTTTTAGAGTTCTTGTGTTTTCTTATTTATAGAATTGTAGGGTTTTAGAAATGTTTATTAAGATTAAAAAAATAGCTTTTTTCGGTCATTTAGTGTTTGTTTAATAATTTTAGCGTTTTTAGGGTTTTAGGTTTTGCTTTATTTTTTTAGGGTTTTTTTTTTTTACTTTTTTTAAATGATTTTAGGGTTGTTCTCAGTGTATTTGGCGAGATTTTTTTTTAAGGCTTTGTGTGGTTATTGTTCTTTCCTTGTTTGTTTGTTTGTTTGTGGTAATGATTTTTTTTTTGGGTCTTTGTAGAGATCTAGAGTTTTTGTTTGTTTGTTTGTTTGTTTTTTTAGGGTTTTAGGTTCTTTTAGTTTTATTTTTTCAAAAAAAATTATGTTTTTTTTAATTGTTTGTTTGTTTGTTTTTAGGGTTTTTGTTGTTTATTTAAAGCTTCAAGTTTATTTTCTTTTCTCTTCTTTTTTCTTTTTTATTTTTTAGAGTTTTTAGGGTCTTTAAGGTTCTATCTCTAAGAACATAGAAACTGAACCTATTGCTTTTAGATTATTTATAAAATGTATTCCATTCTGAAAACAAGAAACACTATAAAGTCATGTTTGTTCATTTGCGTGTATGTCCCCAGGAGCTATAGATTATGTGTGCCTAATGCAGAGCTCTACAATATGTCCTGATCATACAGATTTAATTGTCACATCATGAAAGTTCAAGAACTATAATATAAAGCTATATCTATGTATCCTAGTTCATTCATCTTTCAAACAAATATAGTAGAAATGTCACAGAGGGCAGAATTTATTGATCATGATTTCGAAAAAGGACCTCAAAAGTCATTAAATCAAGTATCTTATACTAGCCAAACTCTACCCATCTATCCAGTTCACTCCTGTAAGAATAATTGCACCTGGGTTTTGGTTAATTCTTATTAAATTCTCCAGTTAAAAAAGGTCTTTATTAGCACCCTTCCAGCTTAGTGAAAAACTCCATTCACTCTCCTTCTGAAAGCAAAAGCATTTTTCTTTCACAGACTATGTTAATTTTACAACATTTGCCCCTGGATGGTTTCCATTTCCACAGTTTTGTTTGCCATGACTCAATATTTCATCTCTATTCAGACAACTCCTCTCATATATCACAGGTTAATACACAATGCTCATTTGTGAGTCATGCCAAGAAAGCGGAATGAACTTGTGGGATACAGAAGAGGGAAAGACACAAGAGCAACAGAAGTATCATTAAGCTGGATACTACTCTAGAATACTGCATGCTATTCATGTATCCTGGGTATCCAGAAATTCATCTAGACTGGACCCTAGTTATCCATTGGAAGGATGTAGTCTGAAGCTTAGCCTATTAACTGGCAGCTCCCATAGCTTTGAACCGATCCAATGATTTTTATCTTCCACACACCAACCAGTAGTTTCCAAGCTACATTCCCTCTCACAGGCAAAAGCCCGGAAAAAGAATAGAGAGCACTGTACTGTGTGCTAGGGTAGTGCTCATAGAAGGTATTGGCAATCTGCACTGAATCTATTAGCACAACTGCAAAGGTATGCAGCACAGGCAATCCAAGGATCACCATGCTTCCTATTTTATCTCTCCAGTCTATATATCCACTCCCAACTCTACACACTATGCTCCTAATCCTAGGGATCATTTAGAGGTCTCATAAATACCACCATGTATAACCCCAGAAGATGAGAGATGTTTGAAGCACATCGATAGATTTTAAGTCTGACAATTGTTGATGTCATCAAAACAATTTTCTGAGCTGTGTTGTGCTTTTGTCAAACGATGGGGCTAGAATGGCCCTGCCAAGATCTAAAGCAGAAATAATAGTTTTTTATTTGTTTGTTTGTTTGTTTTTCTATTATTATATTGGAACATGTCATCATCAATTGAACTTCCTCAGTCTAAAAAAACAGGTGATACTTACAGTTATTTGCTGCCATCTCTAAAGTCTGGGCAAGGCAACTCCTGTGATTCTCCAAGCCTTGCTTCTTACCATTTCTGGGCTATATGCTGTCAGGATAATGTTCTAAACAGGGAACTCTATGGATATCCAGATTTCAATAGTTTTCCCTTCAAAAATATAGTAAAAAAATTGCAATTGTACATTTATTTTAGTATTTCTGGTCAACATTTTCCTACTGAAGTGACAGAAATATTTACTTTTTTATATCTTTATACTAACATTAGATTTTTGTTTGATTTGTAGGGGACAGGTTTATTTGAGACAGTCCTACATTACTCATGCTGACCTCAAACTCGCTATGTAGCTATGGACAGTCAAAGGCCTTGATCCTCCTTCATTCAACTGCCAAGTGCTGGGATTACAGATTACAGTACCATAGCTATTAAAATATTTTCTATGACTGATAAAAGAGGTGAGGATTTGACTTTAGGATTTGGGTATTTTTCTAATTGTAGTCATAGTTTACATTGAATAGAATCATTATGTGAAAGGTAACAGAGATTCTGGTCTTTCAGATTTCTACTCATTAGTAGATCAGTTAATACATTTAAATATCTGCTAAAAATGTCATGGCATAAGTGGGAACATTAGTTTAAGATCTTGCCTAGGGAGGTTTCTGATTTTTAAAAGATTCAATAAATAGGAGTAGATTTATGAGTTTAACATGAATGAGCATGTCTTATCTAATTTGCCAATGTTATACATAATAATACAAAACATAAATTTTAAGTTTTTAGAATTATTTTCCTAAAAACATATATATTTATGACCAAATGAGCTAGAATTACTCATAACAAATATTTATTATTATAAAAAGCCTAAATTTTTGTTGAAAGAAAATGAAACTTATTCTGTTGAATTTATTATAGTCTTTTATTTTGATAAGTATTTCTGAGGTTTTTAAAGATCTAAAGACAAACTATTCAGTGTATTTTTTTATGATAATTTCCAAGTATGTTAGTATACTGAGACTAGGCTGCTAAGCCCAATGCCCACACTACAAAGAGGTTCTAGCTTTTGGTCTGTAAATGACTAAAGTGTTTTTTGCCATGCTATGAAAGGTTTAAAAATTGCCTTCATTTGGAGTATTTATTTATTTATTATCTGTAGTAGCTATCTGTTTCCTGAACTGACTCCCTCCACGTTGTTCGCAGGCAGGAAATGATCTCCTGTTCATTTCAAATTGAATACCCCCCAAACAATTAACCAACCAAATTAAAAAAAAAATGGTTAATATGGTAATTGCCTCAAATCTTACATGGAAACCATTTGATGACTACAGTGATTGTTACATTAATGGGGAGATGATCTAAAATAGTTTATTATTTTACATTTATGAATTGTTGATCTTAGAGCATGAACCATGGGATATGTGTTTAGGACATTTCCCTCTCTGTGTCAATGAGTTTATCTTCTATTAGATTCAGTGTATCATATTTTATGTTGATAATCGTGTTCAATTTGAAACTGAGCTTTGTGCAAGGTGATAAGTATGGATTTATTTTTATTTTTCAACATACAGACTGCAAATTAGAACATCACCATTTATTGAAAATCCTTTCTTTTTTCCATCTTTTTTTTTTTTTTTTTTTTGGTTCTTTGTCAAAAATCTAGGGTCCATAAATATTTGGTTTTCTTTCTGGATCTTCAGTTCTAGTCCACTGATTCATCTGTCAGTCTCTGTATCAATACCATGTAGTTTTTTTTTTTAATCACTTCTTCTCTATAGTAGAGTTTGAGGTCCAGGATTGTTCTGAGCCAGGATAGCAGTGGAGTCTCAGAGTAGGACCCTGGCAATGCCTTTAAAATCTAAGTGTCCCAGGGCTTTCTAGCTCTCTCATTGTACTGAAATGCTGATGATAACTTCTAAAAAGTACTGGGTCTTTCTGAGGGTAGGCTGGCTTAGGTGATTAACACCTGTAGCCTAAGAGGAGGATTCAGCAATGCAGCCTTATGAGGGATGTGATGTGAGGGCAGCAAGTAGAGAGAAACTCTACAACAGCATGAGTGGTACCAGCTTTTAAGTGTTTAAGAGTGGTAAGAGCTTTTAAGTGGTTCACCTTACCTACCCTCTCTTGTAAAGTGTAAATAGATCTTGTCTTATTGACTATGTGTGCCTGCTATATTAAAACTGTCTAAGATTACTTCCAAACTTCTTCCTGTTACAAATATTCGGAGACATTCCTTCATTCAAGAAAAGTGGCCTTGCTCTTATGTCATCTGACTAAAAGTTTCATAGACCAAAGATAACCATCCAACCTATTGGAATACTGAAACAATTGCTGCCTGCTTTCCACACACTACATAAAATATGTGGATATCCTAAATTCTACAAAAAAGATTTGCAAGCAGATCAAGCAATACTGGGACTCCCTCTTCTCCAGAAGGTATTTGCATTTTCACCAATGTGAAATGGTATTTCTTATTTATTGAAAATAGCCAGAGATTTTACACTTCTTAGAAGTAGGTTTAGAATTTCACACTTGCAAAGTGTCACAGAAATGCTGATTATGACCAGAATGCTTATTCTCATGAAGTTTGCCACATTACCTCTTTGATGAAGGGCACAACCATCCTACTTCTGTGCAAAACTGCCCAAGCTCCTCCCCTATCTTACTTTAGGAATATTTAGACATTCACAACAGAGAGTGCTCCAACCTCTGTGGAGCACAGTGTGTTTGAGGAAATCCCCCAGATTCTCCATCTTCCGAGTATATGTCCTACGTATAACTTCTAATTTCCGTGGTCTGGGAAGCACTGTTCTGACCTAAGAGATTTCTGAACACTCTGGACTGAAATCCCAAACAGAAGAGTATCGAGGTAAGGGTAAATCAGTTTACTATCTTTGTTTTGTTACCTTAGACAGAGACATCCTGGCCTCCATGCAGAGGAATGTGTGGATGGACATATATTTAAGGAAGACACTAAACCAGAAAATACTACATTACACCCTCTTAAAAGACTTCTAAGATTGTTGTCATGCCTACCACTGACATTCAGATGATGTGTATTCTTGATTGTGATTTCATGTTTGGAGCTGATTAAGGAGTAAGTACCTGGAATGTCCTAGAATTCTCAAGGTATCAATCAGTGTTCAATTTCTGATCAATAGTGCTTCAGACATAGGAATAACAGGACAGAATTATTCTATACAATCCTATGAAGCTCCTATCACCATCCTCCTATTTTAGAGAATCTTAGATCTATCACCAATCCTGAGACGGGCAGAAACAATTCTTCTCCTGCACATAGGGATACTGCATATGTCTCTCCTTGCCCAAAGTATTCCAATTACTGTCTTTTTACTGAATTTGCTTTTAGACTATACCTGAAATATTCCACTTTTCACCAAAAGATATACCAGCCCTCCCTGTTCTAATAGAGAGCTACCGTCCACCAATATCCAAAGGGTTCTCAGACATTCTAAATATGCCCCTGTGGGAGTAAACTTACTAAGTCTATTTAATTGGGCCTCAGATCCTTCTGCTTTGACCAAAAAGATTTCAATCTACTGACTCTGAGTTACCAGGGGCCTCAGATCTCATTTTCCCCAAGTGGTCATCAAATATGCCTTTCTGACCAATAATGACCTTGCAATGTTCTCCTCTGATGGAGACACTTAGTCACCCCCTCCTCTAATTTTAACTCCCAAATGGACCTCCAGACCACCCAAGCTTAAATTACCTGAGCCGAACATTAAGAAGTACAGCCCAGAACAAAAGCTCATTTCCTCAATGCAGAAACTAAAATGATGTATTCCTCACGATTCATACCTAGACCCAGGAGAAGAACATATGCCTGAGAAGAAGAACTAGTGTGGAATTGTCAGCCAGGTTTTTGGTGAGTGCTCAGACTGCTTTCTGATCCGGCACCACATTTACTACAGTGGACAGATGCTCTAGTCTCTGATGAGGAGTTGCTAGCTGTAAGGAAGTACCTGGAATGGGCTCCACTGCATGAGGTAGGCTGAGTCTTTGAGCTCATGTCAAGGAAAGAACATGCAAATTTAAACTCTACCCAACCAACATACTAGTTTACCTGTACAAAGGGGTTTTAGATTTCCAAATTCTCACAAAGATGCCCTCGTGTATTTCCCCTCTGACCATTGGGGTCCTATCTATTTTTCATGGCTCATAGGGTCTCATTTCTTCCCAATGTCCATTACCCACTCACCTCTGACCACTAGCCATACATCTCTGATTAGTGTTGGGGATGTTCTCGGTATGACAATAAGGCCTACAGTAGTGCCTACATGCCATTTTTGAATAATTGGATCTTAAATTCCACCTCTGTCCAAGGGTACATCAGAAAGACCTTTCTCATTACATGGGGTCTCTATAGTAGCATCTTTATTCAACAGGCCTCTGGTTGTACCTTATGTCCAAGCAGGTCTTACACTTCACTTAAAGAGATGCCACATTTACACAATGTAGACAAAAAGGATTTGAGCATTCTCATACTCATCAATATAACATTCCTCCCCTCAGGTTTGAAGTCTCCAGAGCAGCAAGGAGAGTGGGGAGTAGAACTCATCATCTTTAGGTCACTCATCCCTGATGGATTGTTCCCAACCTTAGTATACAGACATGGATGGTTGAACACAAACCTGTCAGGCTGACAACGCAATAGACATCTACTAAAGTCCTTGGAACCATGTTCAGAGTGCTGCACATCCTCCTAAAGATGCCACGGATGACATGGTTCCTTGTGATTGTTGTTCTCTTCTTGTTGTTGCTGTTTTCTTTTAACTTTTGAAGAGGATACATTATTAGTCTGTTGCTATGTTAGTCATCTCCTGGCATTAGAAACCAACATGCCACTGCTTAAATGTTTTACATTTCCTACTCTTTTTGGAAAACACAATGTATGCACATCATTTTTTCCTATTGTTTCAAAGACATACCACTATGTAATTCAACTTTACAATTGTAATCATTTTGACCAATATTCACATGAATATAAATTTTATGTGTAAACTTCTTCCTGTGCTGTGTTATTTTCCACCAGGTGACAGTTTCATTTCAGGTCATTTGGAAGATCGTTCCTTACTATGTGTCTTTAAAAGATATATTTTGGAGCTGAGGGGTATGACTGAATATCTTCAGCACAATAAATACCTTCTGTAACGTTACTATCTAGTGGATTATAAGTATCAGGTTGTACACGGTAGTAACTAAAATAATGGACAAGTTTGAGAAAGATTTTAAGGTGTAATCTCTCATAATACACACAAAAAAGAAAATCCTAGATATTAATCAAATCTATGCACACCAAATGAACATTGTGAGTTTTGTGGATTTGTTTTTATATGTCTTTGTAGTTCGAATGTCCAACCTTTATGTCTTAATTGAGGATTGTAAACAATGCTCAGGGTGTGTGTGTGTGAGTTAAAGGGCACCATGTCTTTAGTGTTTAGATTAATATCACATATCATTATCTGTCTATCCATCATCTATATATGTATGTATGTATGTATGTATGTATGTATGTATGTATGAAGTAATGATTGAATGTATTTATATAGATATGTATGCAACTATTTCTCTATCATCTACCAATCACTCTTTCTCTTTCTATTTCTCTCACCCTCTTTCTCTGTTTATCTCTTATGCATGAATATATGTATGCATGTAGCTAGGTAGGTGTGGTAGTTTTAATGTAATTGGTTCCCATCGGCCCATAGGCTGTATTCAGATGAGTAACCTTGTTGGACTAGGTGTTTCCTTGTTGGAGGAAGGGTGTCACTGGAAGAGGTGGGTGGTCTCATACATGTTCAAGTTATGCCCAGTAGGGTTCTGTGTTTTTGCTGTCTGTTTGCCTTTCCAAGAGTAGCTGTGATAGAGTGTTCAATGATTCAAGGAGGGGATGTTGGTTAGATGGCATATAAAGCAGGCAAGACACATTTACATACATGGTAGAAGAAGCAAGCTTTAAGAAGCACAAACAATCACACACACACACACACACACACACACACACACACACACACACACACATTTGTTGGACAGTGCAAAGCTTCAACCACTTTCCATATATACTCACATTTGGTGGATAGAACAAAGAACCAACTTTATTTTTCTCACACTGCTTATATATCTCTGCACAATCTTTCAATTAGTATAAAATTTATACTGGTTACTTTCTATTTTCTTCTAGTGAATAATTATGAGAATATATAAGGAAAAGCATCTTCTCACTATACTTTTATGATGAGCTATTTATAAATTATGTTTATAAATATCCAATATTACCCCCAAGAACCAACACACATTTCTAACTAAAAAACTTGTTATAGATTAACAACTTGTAAGCAAGTAAGGTATTTTTTTCAGCCAGTTTCTCTTACTGGTAGACTGAAATTTGCTGTTATACATAAAGGATTAGTTTTTATCTATCTCAAAAATTAATCCTTCAAAAATCTTAAAAGAATCACAAAACTAAACTTTTATGTAAAAACCTATCATCCCTTTCTACTTTGAATCCTCAGGGTGCACATCTGTACATTAACCATGTTTTTCTTATATCATATCAGGAATCAGAGGGAGGAAATAGGTACAAAGAAATAATAATCATCTGAACACCAGCCTGAATTTTGAAAAAAAAAAAAAAGGCATGCTTTTCGTAGTAATTCTTTCCAAGATCGTGGTTGAAATATTAATCTGCATCAGCTGCAATCCTTGAGAAAGTTAATTCTAACTAACACTGTGGGTGGCAATGATATTGCCCAGTGAGGGGCTGGAACCCACCTTAAATTTTCATACAATCCATAGATTATGAGGGATGTGATGTGAGGGCAGCAAGTAGAGAGAAACTCTACAACAGCATGAGTGGTAACAGAGTGGTACCAGCTTTTAAGTGTTTAAGAGTGGTAAGAGCTTTTAAGTGGTTCACCTTACCAAGAATCCATAAAAGCCCAGTATTTTGGAGGTAAAATGTACATTCCTGGGAGCCCCTCTGCCATGCTTAATATTCTAGTAAAATTAAAAATAATATTAACTTCTCATTTAATAGACCCTGCTTACAGTCCCCCCAAATTTTACTCCCCACGGTTCTTTCACTACCTCCCATCCTCTCCAGTTCCTACACCTTTCGGGCATCATTCACCAAATTCTTCTCTTTCAAATATCTCTTCCTGCATTTCCTTATTCAACCCCATCTCCCTCCCCTATGCCACCTGATCTTCTCTTTCTTGTCCACCTTTGTCCACTAATAAAATCCATTCTATATCCCCATACCATGGGCATCAATGTATGCACCCAAGTCCTTCCTCTATACCTAACTTCACTGGATCTACAGATTGTAGACAGGCCATCACATATGTAATGTAGAATATGTTAATCTTTGTATTGCTGTCACCAAAAACTATAACCCAAGCACAAGTTGGGGAGGGTAGGACTTATTTGGTTTACACTTCTTCATTGCTATTCATCATCTGAAGACAGACAGAACAGGAACTGAAATGGGCCAGGTACCTAGAGGCAGGAGCTAATACAGAGACCATGGATGGGTACTGCTGCCACGCACACCAGTCGAGTCAGCTTGACAGGCCGAGAGGCCTGGAAGCACTCATGAGGCAAAGAGTTTCACGGAAGCTCACCTTCTGGAGTTTTGGCCTTCTCATTAACCCATATACTCATCCCCTATTCCCGCGTTAGTCTGGTGTATGGATCCACATGCTCTCTTTTAGTGTTATCTTATTATAAGTTATTTTTAAGATTGAATTCTGATATAGCTAAGCTTTTGCCAGTGTTCCAATATCCTAGAATGTCCTTGAGCTGACCATGGGCTTGGAATTCAGTAAGAATGTTGCCTATTCAGTGGCATTCAGAATTGCCTCTGGTATTATACTACCACTTTGAATAAAAGCTAAGTCACTGCCCTACACAAGAATTTATCATCATCTAGGATGAAGGAAGTTTGAGACCTAAGGAGGAAGCAGAGTACATACTTAGAACTATAGATAGCTGAGTTCCACCCATATACACATATTTACAATTGCCTAGGGGGAAGGTGGTCTATACAATAGACTAAAATAGGAACTATAGTAAGGGCACGAAGCCCTTGACCCTGGCTTCTAAGATTATGTGGATATTTGGTGGAGCTCTTTTTGATCCCAGTTGTTAACAGTGAATTTTATCCCAGGTGTTTCCTGTGAGAACTTCTGAGTTTGTATTCCTCCGTTTTCTGTAAGAATCCAGTAACCTCTTTGTACCTTGCTTGTGTGTCACCCAACTTTCCTATTCTCTTCTGTATAAAAAGTTTGATGCTCAATTTGACACATTACATTCAGATTCTACACAACCTCTTCTCTGTGTATCTATCTATCATTTCATCCAACGCTTTGCCCACCTGTGACTAGAGATCCGTTCCACGCAGACAAAGGGGCCCAGAGTGTCTGCAGCATTCTGCTTAGTGGTTAGTTCCCCATGGTTTCATGCTTTCTCATAGAGAACTCAGAACCAGAATTACATGGATGGCAGTATCAACAATTGGCAGAAATCCTACCCATCAATCATTAATTAAGAAACTGCCCTGCAGTCCTGCCTGCACAGACCAATCTTATGGAGACATTTTCTCAATTGAGATTCCCTACTCTCAGGGGACTTTACTTTGTGACAAGTTGACAAAAAACTATCTAGCCCAGTCAATATCAACATATAAATCAACACATAGCATATTTATCTTCCTGGGACTGGGATACGTTATTCAGGTTATGTTTTTGTTTTTAGTTTTGTTTTTTTTTTATTTTTTTCTGTTTCCATCCATTTCATAACAGCTGAGTAATGTTCCATTGTATAAATATAACATATATGTTATACATTCTTCAGTTTATGGACATGTAGGTTGTTTCCAGTTGCAGATAATTATGAATACAGCAGCAATTAATATGGTTGAGCAAGTGTGCTTCTAGGAGGAAGAAGCACTTTGCAAAACATTCTGACCTATCAGGTGTCTGTTGTTATGTCCCCCCATTTAATATCTGATTTTGCTAATTTGGATATTATCTTTTTTATTTTAGTTAACTTGAATAATAGTTTGTTTATCTTAGTGATCTTGTCAAAGAACCAATATTTGTTCCAAAAATTTATTTGTATTTTTCTTTCTATTTTTTTTCCACCCTGAGTTTTACTATTTCCTGCCACCACATCTTTTGGGTGTCATTTCTTCTTCTTTGTATTTGAGATCTTTAGGATTTGCTGTTAACGTGCTAATATAAGGTTTTGCTAATATTTTTAACTCATTTTTTATTAGATATTTTTCTTCATTTACATTTCAAATGCTATCCTGAACGTTTCCTATACCTTCCCCTACCCTGCTTGCCAACTCACCCACTCCTGCTTCCTGGCCCTGGCATTCCCCTGTACTTGGGTATATAATCTTCACAAGACCAAGTGACTCTCCTCTCTTTGATGGCTGACTAGGCCATCCTCTGCCACATATGCAACTAGATACATAGTTCAGGGGGTTACTGGTTAGTCCATATTGTTGATCCTCCTTTAAGGTTGCAGACCCTTTAGCTCCTTGGGTACTTTCTCTAGATTCCACATTAAGGGCCTTGTGTACCATCCAATAGATGACTGTGAGTATCCAATTCTGTATTTGCCAGGAACTGGCATAGCCTCACAGGAGATAGCTATTCCAGTGTCCTGTCAAAAAATTTTGCTGGCATATGCAATATTGTCTGGGTTTGGTGGTTGTCTATGGGATGAATCACCAGGTGGAGCAGTCTCTGGATGGTCGTTTCTTTTTTCTCACCTCCAAAATGTCTCTGTAACTCCTTCCATGGGTATTTTGTTCCCATTATAAGAACCAATGAAGTATCCACACTTTGGTCTTCCTTCATCTCGAGTTTCATGCGTTTTGCAAATTGTATCTTGAGTAGTCTGTTTGGGGGCTAATATTGGCTTATAAGTTAGTACATATCATATGTGTTCTTTTGTGATTGGATTACCATACTCAGGATGATATCCTCCAGATACATGCTTTTGCCTAAGAAATTCATAAGTTCATTGTTTTTAACTGCTGAATAGTACTCCATTGTTTAAATATACCAGAATTTCTGTATCCATTCTGTATCATATATTCTTCTGTTGAGCAACATCTGAGTTCTTTCGAGCAAATGGCTATTATAAATAATGCTGGTGACTGCTTCTAATTCTAAGAAGGGGCAAAGTGTCCACAATTTGGTCTTCATTCTTCAGTTTCATGTGTTTTGCAAATTGTATCTTATATCTCGGGTATGCTAAGTTTCCGGGCTAATATCCACTTATCAGTATGTAAATATCATTTGAGTTCTTTTGTGATTGTGTTACCTCACTCAGGATGATGCCCTCCATATCCATCCATTTGCCTAGGAATTTCATAAATTCATTTTTAATAGCTAAGTAGTACTCCACTGTGTAAATGTACCACATTTTTTGTATCCATTCCAATGTTGAGGGGCATCTGAGTTCTTTCCAGCCTCTGGCTATTATAAATAAGGCTGTTATGAACATAGTGGAGCAGGTTTCCTTCTTGCTGGTTGGGACATCTTCTGGATATATGCCCAGGAGAGGTATTGTGGGATCCTCTAGCAGTACCATGTCCAATTTTCTGAGGAACCGCCAGACTGTTACAGAGACAAAGTTTGGAGCTGAGACAAAAGGATGGACCATCTAGAGACTGCCATGTCCAGAGATCCATCCCATAATTAGCCTCCAAACGATGAAACCGTTGCATAAACTAGCAAGATTTTGCTGAAAAGACCCGGATATAGCTGTCTCTTGTGAGACAAGGCTGGGGCATAGCAAATACTTAAGTAGATGCTCAAAGTCAGCTATTGGATGGAGCACAGGATTCTCAATGGAAGAGCTAGAGAAAGTATCCAAGGAGCTAAAAAGATCTGCAACGCTGTAGGTCCAATAACATTATGAACTAACCAGTACCCCGGAATTCTTGACTGCATATGTATCAAAAGATGGCCTAGTAGGCCATCACTGGAAAGAGAGGCCCGTTGGACATGCAAACTTTATATGCCACAGTACAGGGGAATGCCAGAGACAAAAAATGGAAATGCGTGGTTAGGGAAGTGGGGGGTACGGTATGGGGGACTTTCTAAATGTACATTCTAAATGTAATTGAGGAAAATACGTAATAATAAAAAATATTAACAAAATAAATAAATAAGGCTGGTATGAACATCATAGAGAATGAATCCTTATTACACATCGGAACATCTTCTGAGTATTTGCCCAGGAGAAGTGTTGCTGGATCTTCTGGTAGTACTATGTCAATTTTCTGAAGAAGCACAAGACTGGTCCAGGTCCCTGCCAAGTGTATTCTGCAAAGGCCCCAGACATCCGGCCACTTTCCGAACCAGAGTAAAGGGGGTCCGCCTGGTGCAGAAGTGCTTTGCCTGAGCATCAGCAACAGACATCTTGGTTCTAGGACCCCACCGGGTGTATTCTGCACAGGTGAGAGTACGGAATACAGAAGCCAAAAGCTTCTGGGAGAGGTGGGAGCCACAGAGCTTCTAAGGAAGCCCACTTTTCGGGCCCAGACAACTGGCAAATGTCCAGGCCAGAGGAAAGGGGTCTGACCAGTGTGGGACTGCTTTGAGTGAGCATCGGCAGCAGATATCTTGGTTCCGGGACCCAGCCGAGAGTATTCTGCACAGGCTTCAGACATCTGGCCACTTTCCCAGCCAGAGGAAAGAGGTCTGCCCATTGCAGGAGTGCTTTGCCTGAGCATCAGCTGCAGACATCTTGGTTCCAGGACTCCACAGAGTGTATTCTGGACGTGTGAGAGTGTAGAATACAGAAGCTAACACCTTCTGGGACAGGCCAAAGCAACTCAGCTTCAGGACAGGTCCTGTTTTGGGCCTTCTTCTTCGGCCAGGAGGGGGGTCTTAAGGCCATATATCTGTGCACCTTTCCCGTGAGAGGAGAGCTCGCCTGCAGAGAGTCCTCTGACAACTGAAACTCAGAGCAGAGATGTAGTCTACCAGGTCTGCTGATAGAGGCTAACAGAATCACCTGAGGAACAAGCTCTAACCAGAGACAACTATAACAACTAGCTCCAGAGATTACCAGATGGCCAAAGGCAAATGTAAGAATTGTACTAACAGAAATCAAGAACACAGCACTCCCACTCCACCTAGTCATGTGCACCCCAACAAAACCGAAAAGCTAGACCCGGATTTAAAAGCATATCTCATGAAGATGGTAGAAGACATCAAGAAGGACTTTAATAATTCACTTAAAGAAATACAGGAGAACACTGCTAAAGTGTTACAAGTCCTTAAAGAAAAACAGGAAAACACAACCAAACAGGTAGAATTCCTTAAAGAAAAAAAGGAAAACACATCCGAACAGGTGATGGAAATGAACAAAACCATACTAGACCTAAAAATGGAAGTAGACACAATAAAGAAAACCCAAAGTGAGGCAACGCTGGAGATAGAAACCCTAGGAAAGATATCTGGAACCATAGATGCAAGCATCAGCAACAGAATACAAGTGATGGAAGAGAGAATGTCAGGTGTAGAAGATTCCATAGAGAACATCAGCACAACAATCAAAGAAAATGCAAAATGCAAAAGGATCCTAACTCAATACATCCAGGAAATACAGGACACAATGAGAAGACCAGACCTACAGATAATAGGAGTTGATGAAAATGAAGATTTTCAACTTAAAGGGGCAGCAAATATCTTCAAAATAATTATAGAAGAAAACTTTTCAAACCTAAAGAAAGAGATGCCCATGAACATAAAAAAAAGCCTACAGAACTCCAAATAGACTTGACCAGAAAAGAAATTCCTCCCAACACATAATAATCAGAAAAACACATTCACTAAAAAAAGATAGAACATTATAAGCAGTAAGGGAGAATGGTCAAGTAACATATAAAGGCAGGCCTATCAGAATTACACCAGACTTTTCACCAGAGACTAGGAAAGCCAGAAGAGCCTGAACAGATGTTATACAGACACTAAGAGAACTCAAATGCCAACCCAGGCTACTATACCTGGCCAAAATCTCAATAACCATACGTGGAGAAATCGATGTATTCTATTTCTCCTTCCCTGTGTAATTTGTTGACAACTTTCTGAAGTATTATAACTATCTATCCTAAAATTTAACGTTTTTTTGTTTCATATTATTAATCAGTAGCTTGAAATATGAACTTATTATGGCACTACCCAATGCAGGTAGAAAATATTCATAATTATTATTTTTTAAACAATATTGTGTATTTATGTTTAGGTAGGCATGAAATTATTAAGACAAAGTATTCTGTCCTCGTTCTAAAATCAGTTCTAGGTAACAGTAAAATAGTTCCTATGATCTAGAAGTAAACACAGAAAAATAGACAACAGGAATATATTACTTTAAACCTAGATGATATATATATGTACACAGTATATTTCAAATGAGTCACTAATCTTGTTGTCAGGGATCACAGATGTGTAATATGCTTGATTAATTTTTCTGCTAGTAGCATAAACAGAACATTCTGCCACTATATAACAGCAAGCCCTAAGAATTAAATTTCAAGATTGTTTATAACTTTATTTATTCATGTTCTATTACTCGAGTATGTGGTTTCTTCAGAAAGTGTTGTAGTATCAAGTTTTGGACTGTAACCAAGAGTAATGCCACTTAAATGTAATATTTTAAATAAAATTCCTACAATGTGGCATTCCATATGGGAATAACAGACATAATCCTATACTCATGCTTACCTAAACTTGTAATCTCTAATGTTTCCTCCTCCTACTATGTTGCATGTGTTCTGTCATTCCCTCCTTCCATAAAGGCTTCATCCTTTCTTCCATGCCATGTGCCACTTTGGGGTTCCTTATCTCCACAGATACTCCAAGTTAAACATAAAATCTAATAGTTGAAGCTAGACCAAATGTGATTACAGACACGTAGCATTTCTCTTTATAGGCCTGACTTAACGCATTTACTATATAGTATTTTCAAATTCCATATACTCTCTAGCAAATTTAGTTACAGCTGATTGCATCTCCTTTTTTGAAAACAAAATCAACAAAAATGACTGAGCAAGTATCAATAGATAACCATGCTATCTTTTCTACACTCAAGTGTGATATAGGTGAGTCACCAGTTAGTTCTATTTTTAGATATTTTTAGCAAATTCCACACTGATTTTATCCTGGATGTACCAACTTAAGCACCCACCAGCAGAACAGCTGTACTTTATTCCCACATCGCTAATGCTTCTTGACTTTTGTTTTCCTGATTGTACTCATTCTTTAAGGGATGAGCTAGAATTTAAGTTTGGAGAAAAAAAGAGCACCAGAAAATTTTTTTGTGGGAGCCATAGCTAGTGTTGAAAGATATAAGGAGTAATGTAATAAAGGGAATTGTTTCCTCGAGGTGAGTATCCACCAAGCTAATCCTGCAACTTGTGCAAAGAAATGTCCCAAGGATTGATCTGTTTATAGCAGAAAAACAACATATCAAATTTATGAAAAAATATTCAAGGAAGCAGGCAGGTTCTATCTAAAGCAGGCAAAAGAACTTGGCAACATTCACCATGTAGTTCTTTCATCAGATTAATGAAGGATACAGAAGGAAAAGAGCCATGAAGTCTTCCTACGTGGTTATGGAAAGCCACTGAGGGCATCCAGGTTGCAGCGAAGTCCCTGAATAGATGTCTAGAGAGGCTTTTTGTGAAGGTATGAAAGGGAAGCCTATATTGTGATATAGCAATCAGGATGTAAGAAGGTCCACAGCTGTGCAATATCTCTCAAAGAAAGCTACACACAAAGAATGGAACCAGCCCAAGACAGAGAAATATATTGTAGTCATGAAACTAGATAGGAAGAGCTTTTTAAGCCACAATGTACATAAATTTAGGATTTGGGGTTTGTCTAGCTAGATTTGATCTTGGTTTTCCCAATATTTCCTGTTTATGTTTCTTTTCCTCTTATTTTGAATGAGAATGTATAATCAGGTCAGTGTACTTTGAAAGTAAACAATGCTTTGAATTTGATTTTATATGGTGTTACAATTAAGAAATTGTAATCTGTTCTAAAAGATTAAATATGATTGTAGTTGTATATGGAATTTTATCTCATGTTAAGCATGATTCTGCCCTGGAAATTTATATACTTTATTTGCAGTTGTATATTGGATATAGGATACTGTGCTAGGCATAACTATTGCTTTCCTTTGGAAATTAATATAAGGAGATATGATTGTATGTCTTATTGACAAGAGGTATACTTATGAAGGCTAGTCTTGGTTGTAACCCTGATAATATTAGGAATTCACTAAAACTCTGGGAATTTGGGGCACCTGTGAGGAATTTTTTTTCCTGATTTGATTATGTGAAATAGGAAGACCAACCCCAAATGTAGATCGTTTGTTCTGTTGTAGAAACAACTGTAAAATATAAATTTCATTGATGTCAGTTTTTTTAATAAAAGTGTGTAGCTAGGACTAAATTCTAGTAGTTACAATCAAGATAGTTTTTATGATCCTACACTGTTTCTGTCTTTTATTACAGTGTTTCCTGAACACTGAGGTGGAGATTTGATGGTGACCTCCCTTGTAGGACTGAATGTTAGAAGGTCCCTCAGGCTTTGCATATTATCTGGCTGGTAGATTAGAAAGGAGATGGTTATAAGCAAAATTGAATGGATGAGCAGTTAGGCATTCCAAAGAGCAAATGGTGCTTGACTAACCTCGTAAGCTATCTCCCTCTATTCTCTGGGACTGGTTGTTGCTAGTCTATTTCTGTTTTTCCTTATATATCAGATTGATATTTCACAAGTGTTGTTCCTCCATGCCCAGAACCCTTATTTTTAGTCTTATACCTGAACAAGCTTCCTTTCATTTTCAGCTGATCTGCTCAGGTTTCAGTATTAGAGAGCATCTCAGCAGAGCTTGCAGCTCTATAACCCTGCCACTCCCACTGCTGCTGCTTTCCAACTAGCATTTCTGGACCCATCACGTGTTCACCTGTAACTTTACTCCAAGATGATTTGGCGGGAATCAGGTCCCTACCCCTGCTTCATAAATGAGTTTCAGAAATAGTAAAATTGAGCTTTGTTCAGAATTTTGCCTTAGCTACATCTTTCTCTTCTCTGCCTAGCTCCCTGTTCTCTTCCAGGTTTCCAAGATTCCTTTCCAGATTAGAACCCAGACATGTGAGCCGCTGGCCAGACACAACACATTTGAATTGGTACTTGTGTGTGACTTACACATCTACATGCTCCTGAGGCTGTCAGGAGTATACTCTGTTTCACACTCAGCAACACTGTGTCTAGGAGGCTAAAGGCAAGCTAATGGTTAACAGAAAGAAGGTATTGAAACAAAGTTGCAGAGTGTTGAGTCCTGAAACAATGAAAGGCAGAGATGACCCTGCCTTAAGTGCTTCTCTCTCTGACAGGCAAATGCCAAACAGAAGTCAATTTATTTCTTGATCTCTTGAGGTTCTATGCCCCTTCAGGGTTCTCATTCTCTAAGCTCTGCATGCATGCCCGACATGACTAGGTCATGTTATATCTTCTGCTGATCAGAGGAAAGATTTGTCCTGCTTTAGAGCCCGGCCCCAGGAAGTTAGAACCCAATAAAAGCAGACCTAATGATTTATATGAACTCAGGCTGTGTCCTTTATTATCATAGCACAAGGAATGCTAAAATATGGATAGTTATGAGAATTTGATCCTGGCTCATTGCCACAAGACTCTAGGTGTCTGTGTAAAGGTTTCTCTTGGCTGCATGAGCTTTGCCAATTTAGATATCTGAAGCCTTATGTCATGGACCTTGGCCCACAAAAATCCTGATTTCTTTTCTCCAGTTTTTTCCAGCATGAATCCTAGATACTGCTGAAATATTACTTTTGAGTCAGACATTGAGCAAAATTTTGTGTATGAGATCTTACAAGAGAGCTTTATACAATGCCCAAGTCTGCCTTCAAGATAAACAAGCCAGTTCAGAACTACCTTTACTGGGATGCTCCATATTCTCTACCCAGAAATCACTGTATTTTCCCCAGGACCACTTTTTCTTTTCTCAACTTGAAGTCTAGATTACTTCTGCCTCTCTCTGATTTCTATGCTCCCCATTCTCTCTCCCATGTAGATGCTTCAGGGATGAATCATCTCTATAGAAAGGGACTGACTGGTTTAAGAGAAGTTCAAGTTGCTACAACAGTAGTGGTATCAGAGTGGATGACCAGAATTCTCCAGGTTACAACAGACTATTCATAGAAGGGACTGCAGATATCGTGGTGAATTGTGGAGAGCCGGTACGTGCTGCAAGCAATTACGTGCGTGCCGCCAGTAATCTCTGAGAAGAGCCATGTGTGCCGTGAGCAATCACCACTATAAGATGGTGCGGGCCTCCACAGTGCCTAACTAGTAAACAAGCCTTGTACGCAGGTGCGAGAGTGAATTCACTCCTAGTCACTCCCATTCTCGGGGTGTAATAGTGGGGTGATGGGCAAGCAATGAATCAGGAGCTGTCATGCCATATCAGGTGCTGAAACGTCACACTGCTGGTTATAAAAGTAGTGCCATTTTCCCGGATCGGGATCTTCCTGAGAAACAATCAATAAAGCTCTTGCTGAGGAAGATTCTGGTTTGTTGCATCTTTCTTGCTGGTCGAGCTGGACGCAATAAGTGGTGCCAAAACCCGGGAACTGTCATCACACCGGCGCAAGGAAGATCCCTCATTCACGGGGCAGAATCAGAACTGTGGGACAAAAGGCTCTACAAGGTACGTACAATCTTGAAATTTCTCCAGAGTTAGAAGCCCTTTTGATTGTTTGCATGGCGATTACACTTTTCCTTTTGGTTTCGTTTTGTTTCCACCACTGGAACTGTTGACTGGTTCTTAGTCGCAGTCAGGCCTGGACAGCGCCTGGACAGCAACCAATTTCAGGCCCGGTCAGGCCTGGACAGCGGCAGTATGGGAATCTCCCATTCTATAGTAGTGGGCTTATGCTCAGTCCTGAAGCAGTGTGGCCTAAAAATCGCCACTAAGACCTAAGAGGGATTTGTCAGAGAGATAGACCGTGTTGCACCATGGTATGCTTGCTCATTGTCATTAACTGTCGCCTCTTGGGACAAACTGAAAGGAGATCTAGTTAGGGAACAGCAGAAAGGCAAACTTAAAGCAGGGATTATGCTGCTATGAAATTGGTGAAATCATGTTTAACAGATGAGGATTGTCAGCAAATGGTAGAAGCAGGGCAGAAAGTTCTGGACGAAATTCAAGAAAGTCTATCAGAGGTAGATCAGGGAGAGAGAGTAAAAATAGAGAGGAAACAAAGTGCACTGAAGAATTTAGGCCTTTCCATGAGCCTTGAGACCGAGGAAAAGAGAATGTCAGGGAAAATACCTGGGGAGAGATTAGAAAAAGGGATGGAAAGGGAGAGAAGAAGGGAGATCGAGCTGGAGAGGCACATAAGGAAAGAAGCCTCTACCCACCACTAGATGAGTTTAAGCAGCTAGCTGTCAGTAGCTCAGAATCAGATAAGGAACTTAGCTCCTATGAGGAAACAGACTTAGAGAAGAAAGCGACAGGTTGTGAGGGAGAAAGATACCAGTCAGATGAAAGACGAGTTAATCAGTTACAGAATAATATGAAAGCAGCTAGAGACAAATGTCAAATCATTGCGCAGTCTTCGGATATGCAAATTCAGGGTTCTAGTGCACCTCCGCCTTATGTGCAGAGGCACCATTCTGAGCCTTATGTGCAGAGGTATCATTCAGACTCATTTATACCAAAAGAGGAACAGAGGAAGATACAACAGGCATTTCCAGTTTTTGAAAGAGCTGAGGGAGGGCGTGTTCACGCTCCAGTAGAATATATACAGATTAAGGAGCTTGCAGAAACAGTCCGTGTTATGGAGTCAGAGCTAATTTCACTGTAGCACAAGTTGAAAGGCTTGCAACTCACACTATGACTCCTGGTGATTGCCAGACTGTAGTAAAAGCTGCAGCCCCCAGTATGGGGATGTATCTTGAATGGAAAGTTTTGTGGCAGGACTCCTGTCAGACGCAGGCAAGGGCCAATGCCACCATGGAAGGAAACCAAAGGACATGGACATTTGAATTGCTTACAGGTCAGGGACAGCATGCTGCTAACCAAACAGATTATTATTGGGGAGCATACGCCCAGATCTCAGCTGCCGCTGTTAAGGCATGTAAGGCTCTCTCTAAGAAGGGAGAGGCAAGTGGGCATTTGACCAAGATCACTCAGGTCTACCAGGAGTCATACTCAATTTTTGTGGCTAGTATGACAGAGGCAGCAGGGAGAATATTTTGAGATACAAAAGCAGCTATGCCTTTAATTGAACAGTTGATATATGAACAGGCTACCCAGGAATGCAGGGCAGCTATTACACCTGGAAAAAGCAAGGGACTGCAGGACTGGTCGAAGGTTTGCCGTGAACTTGGTGGGCCACTCACTAATGCAGGTTTAGCAGCTGCCATTCTACAAGTGCAAAAATGCCCTGACATGGCTGAGCTCAAACTCTGCTATAATCGTGGCAAACCGGGACACTTAAAAAAGGACTGTAGAGCCCTTGTTAAAAGGAGAGCACCAGGATTGTGCACTAAGTGTGGAAAATGATATCATTGGACTAGCGCTTGTCGTTCAATCAGGGACATTCGAGGCAGGCTCCTGCAGCCAGGATTCCTTCAAGCAGTAGATAATGACACCATTTCAAAAAACCAGTACAGGGCCCTCAGGTCTTAGGGCCCGAAAACATACGGGACCACGACAGGCGAAAGGTGGACCCCAAAGTCCGCAGGGCAACAGAAGGCTCAGCTGGATTGGACCTCTGTACCACCACCCAATTCATGCTGATCCCTCAAATGGGAGAGCAGCCTATTCCTACTGACTATAAAGGACCTCTGCCATCTGGGAGTGTCGGCCTAATATTGGGAAGGGCTTCCCTTACACTACAAGGTCTTATTGTTCACCCTGGAGATGTAGATCAAGATTATGAAGGGGGACTTCAAGTTCTCTGTTCCTGTCCTCAGGGTGTCGTTTCTATTTCACAAGGAGATAGAATAGCTCAGTTAGTAATTCAGCCAAGCCTACATGGCTGTTTTCCCTCTTCTGGTGTCCCTCAAGCTACCAGAGTGATTGGTTCTATTGGAAATGATTCGGCTTATTTAATAATGCCTTTAGATTCCAGGCCTTCTTTAGAGTTAGTTATAGAAGGGAAACAATTTAAGGGGATTTTAGACACAGCAGCAGACAAAAGTATTATTTCTTCTCACTGGTGGCCGAAAACTTGGCCAGTTATTCAGTCATCACATTCTTTGCAAGGTTTCGGTTATCAGTCCTGTCCCACTATTAGTTCCCGTTCTTTGAGCTGGACAGTGCCTGAAGGTCAAATGGGATGATTCACTCCTTATGTCTTACCACTCCCAGTAAATCTCTGGGGGAAAGACATCTTACAGGCACTAGGACTGACCTTAACTAATGCATGCTCGCCACAAGCTGTTCGAATGATTAAGAAAATATGCTATAAAGAAGGAAGGGGATTAGGAAAAGGAGAGCAGGGTAAACTTGAACCTATCCCTCAAAAAGGTAATAATGGGAGACAAGGTTTGGATTTTTTCTAGAGACAGCTGTTGAGGGTTCCATGCCCATACCATGGCTTACAGAGGAAGTTGTATGGGTTCCCCAATGGCCTCTCTCCTCTGAAAAATTAGAAGCAGCCACAAAACTAATTTCTGAACAGCTACACTTGGGGCATTTAGAGCCTTCTAACTCACCCTGGAATACACCTATTTTCGTAATTAAGAAAAAATCTGGCAAATGGCGCTTATTACATGATCTTAGAGCAATTAATGCGCAAATGCATCTGTTTGGACCAGTTCAGCAAGGGCTACCATTACTTTCTGCCTTACCCAAAAATTGGGAAATTATAATCCTAGACATTAAAAATTGCTTTTTCTCTATACCTTTATGCCCTCAAGATAGGCAAAGATTTGCATTTACGATCCCAGCCATTAATTACTTAGAGCCAGATCAAAAATACCAATGGAAGGTCCTACCTCAGGGGATGGCGAATAGCCCCACCATGTGTCAACTGTATGTACAATTGGCACTTAAGTCAGTTAGAGAACATTTTCCATCATTACAGGTGATAATTTATATGGATGACATTTTGATTTGCCATAAAAATTCAGAGTTATTGCAAGATGCATACCTTATATTAATAAAAACGTTAGGGCAATGGGGATTGCAGGTGGCCACCGAAAAGGTGCAAGTTGCTCGAATGGGAGCCTTCCTAGGGTCACTTATTTATCCTGACAAAATTGTTCCTCAAAATTAGAGATTTGCAAAGATCAACTACATACCTTGAATGATTTTCAAAAATTGTTAGGAGATATTAATTGGCTGACACCCTTTTTGAAAATTCCATCAGCAGAATTAAAGCCCTTATTTGACATATTAGAGGGAGATACCCATATCTCCTCCCACAGAGCACTTACCCCAGCTGCATGTCAAGCTTTACAAATTGTAGAAAAGGCCCTACAAGATGCTCAATTACAACGCATTGACGAGTCAAAGTCATTTGAATTGTGCATATTAAAAACTGCACAGTTACCAACAGTGGTCTTATGGCAAAATGGGCCCTTGTTGTGGGTCCATCCTAATGCTTCCCCTGCAAAAATCATTGAGTGGTATCCTAATGCAGTTGCTCAACTTGCACTTAGGGGGATAAAAGCAGCCATTACTTATTTCGGGTAAGAACCTTATATAGTAAGTGTACCTTATACTTCTGCTCAAGTTCAATCCCTGGCAGCAACAACCAACGATTGGGCAGTCTTGGTTGCCTCCTATTCAGGACAAATTGATAACCATTATCCAAAACATACAATTTTACAATTTGCCTTAAGCCAAGCTATAGTGTTTCCAATAATAACAGTCAAACACCCACTTCCGGATGGGGTAGTAGTGTATACAGATGGATCCAAATCTGGTATAGGTGCATATGTAGTAAATGGCCAAGTAACATCTAAACAATATAATGATTCATCACCCCATGTTGTAGAGTGTTTGGTAGTTCTAGAAGTCCTTGAAACTTTCCTGGGACCGCTCAATATTGTATCTGATTCCTTATATGTGTTCAATGCAGTTAATATGCTTGAAGTTGCAGGCTTAATTAAACCAACTAGTAAGCTTGCTCACATTTTTCAAAAGATTCAGTCAGCCTTGTTATACAGAAGACATCTTGTCTATATTACTCATGTTTGAGCTCATTCTGGCCTTCCTGGCCTCATGTCTCATGGAAATGACTTAGCAGACAAAGCCACTAGAATCGTGGCTGCTGCTTTGTCCTCACAGGCAGAGGCTGCAAGAGAATTTCATGAATGCTTTCATGTGACACCTGAGACATTACACCACCGTTTTACTTTAACCAGGAAAGAATCTCGTGACATTGTCACCCAATGTCAAAACTGTTGTCAATTTTTACCTACTCCTCATGTAGGGGTAAATCCTCGTGGCGTCAGGACATTACAGGTCTGGCAAATGGATGTCAGTCATATTTCCTCCTTTGGGAGAAATCAATATTTACATGTTTCTATTGACACCTGCTCTGGTGTAATATTTGCCACACCTTTAACAGGTGAAAAAGCCTCTCATGTTATACAGCACTGCCTAGAAGCGTGGAGTGTGTGGGGCAAGCCCACAATTCTAAAAACGGATAATGGGCCAGCATATAATTCTACTTAATTTCAACAATTTTGTCATCAAATGGATGTCACTCATTTGACTGGCCTTCCTTATAATACTCAAGGACAAGGCATTGTGGAACGTGCCCACCCCAAACTCAAATCTTATAAAACAGAAAGGGGGAGTTGATGAGACTCTGACCTCAGTGCCAAGAGTAGCAGTATCTATGGCACTCTTTACACTTAATTTTTTGAATCTCGACGAGCAGGGACACTCTGCAGCTGAGCGACATAGCTCAGACCCTGATAGACCAAAAGAAATGGTCAAAGGGAAGGATGTTTTAACTGGTCAGTGGAAAGGCCCGGATCCTATCTTAATCAGATCCTGGGGAGCTGTTTGTTTTTTTTCACAGAGTGAAGACAACCCATTTTGGCTGCCGGAATGACTCATCCCCAGGATATTCATCAAGGATGGTGCAGAAGATGCTGACCTCCCGAGGACTGTTCCTGATCCTGACAATTCTGAACTTGTCTCAGGTTCCTAGTATAATGGGCCAGCAGAGATGGGCTATTCTCTCAACTTTCCCTAAACCAATGCCAGTTCGCTATGATGCTATAGTTTTTCCAAAATTCTTTACTACTGATAAAACAGTGGATTTGCCATATTTACCCTATGATCCCAACCCGAGCACCATTAGGAGAAAATCGCACTTTACTAGAACAGGGTTCTTTATGTTTTCGAATTAATGGACCAGGAAATTGTATCAACCTCACAGCCCAAGCTTTGGGGAAGTTTAATGAGCATAGAGGAGGTTGCGTGAGCACAACCCAAGATACTTCCAATGTAGAGATAACCTTTACAAATCGGACCTTTTGGCACGAGGTAAATTGGGTAAATGGTACATTTCTACCACCTAACTTTTCAGACAAAAAACGTCCACACCAACCAAAAATAGCCCCTCATTGTAGTTTGGAAGATGAAGGGCTGATCCTGCCTTGGTCTGATTGTCAATCCTCCATCACTCATTGGGCAGATCAGAGTAAAACCTTTTCCTTTTCTCCCAACATGATAGATAACCCAGAGAAGGAATTTGTTATGAAAAAGGGACTTTTCATACAGGAAATTAGAATGCATCCCTTTCACAAGTGGGTGCTTTGTGGAGTCAATGGCAGTTGTACAGAACTCAATCCTTTGATCTTTATCCAGGGAGGAGCAGTTGGAAAGGCTTCTTTTACTGGCATCTCAAGATTTGCTCAGTATTGGGGAATACATGATGCCTCCCTGGACTCTTATGGATATAGTAATACCAGTGCAGAGATCACTGGGTTTAATAAAACTTTGGTAAACCAGATTAATTATCCATCTACCACAGTCTGTGTTTACCCCGCTTTCTTGTTTATTCTTTCAAATGATTCATTTGAAATCTGTTCCAATGATAATTGTTGGATTTCTCAATGTTGGGATGTAACAAAGAACACCCGTGCCATGATGGCACGGATCCCACGTTGGATCCCTGTTCTGGTGGATACACCCTCCATCTTATCTATGTTTTGAAAAAAGAGAGATTTTGGCATTACTGCTGCCGTGATCATAGCAATTTCAGCCAGTGCAGCTGCTGCTACAGCTGCAGGGTATGCTATGGTTAGTGCGGTTCAATCAGGCACAAAATTAAATCAGCTTTCAGCAGATCTGGCTGATGCCATCACTGTCCAAACTTCTGCTAGTACCAAGTTAAAGGGAGGGCTGATGACTTTGAATCAGTGCCTTGACCTGGCGGAAGAACAGATAGGTGTTCTATACCAGATGGCCCAGTTGGGTTGTGAAAGAAAACTGGAAGCTCTGTGCATTACCAGTGTCCAAGAAGAAATTTTACTTATGCAGCTAATTTGTCTAGACAGGTTTCTTTATATCTTGCAGGAAACTGGTCTGAAAGATTCGATGAGACCCTTGAGGTCCTTAGAGTGGCCGTTCTAAAGATCAACTCAACAAGAGTGGACCTGTCATTGACAGAGGTCCTCTCCTCCTGGATTTCATCTGCCTTTTCTTATTTTAAGGAATGGGTGGGGGTAGGTTTATTTGGCGTTGCCAACTGCTGTGGACTTGTGGTCATGCTCTGGTTGGTTTGCAAGCTCAGAACACAACAAACACGTGTCAAGGTTTTGATAACTCAAGCACTTGCTGCCATCAAGCAAGGGGACTTCCCTGAAATCTGGCTATCTATGCTCAAAAATTAATTGACATTGGTGGCTGTCCTCTTTTATAGAGTTCGCCCTAGTTTATTTAGTAGTTAATGTCACATAGCACTGTGGTATCCAGGGACGGGCAACTTTCCTCATGCACAGATCAACCTAAGACACGGGGCCCGGTGGCGATAGGGTTACCCTATGACAGGAAAGGCTGTGACATTGGAGGAATGACCTAAGACAGGAGCCTCAGTGGATGGGCAAAGTTACACAGGCCTAGACCAGCCTCAAGTTTTAATAAAATAAAAAAAGGAAGATGTGGAGAGCAGGTACGTACTGCGAGCAATCTCGTGCATGCCACCAGTAATCTCTGAGGAGAGCCGTGTGTGCTGCGAGCAATCGCCATTATAAGATGGCGCGGGCCTCCGCTGTGGCTAACTAGTAAAGAAGCCTTGTACGAAGGTGCGAGAGTGAATTCACTCCTAGGCACTCCCATTCTCGGGGTGAAATATTCAGGTGATGGGCAAGCAATGAATCAGGAGCTGTCATGCCATATCAGGTGCTGAAATGTCACGCTGCAGGTTATAAAAGCAGCGCCATTTTCCCGGTTCGGGATCTTCCTGATAAGCAAGCAATAAAGCTCTTGCTGTGGAAGATTCTAGTTTGTTGTATCTTTCTTGCCGGTCGAGCGGGACGCAATAGTGAATAGCTTTTACCTCCCTGCTGTTGCTCTCCTAGTACTGACCAGAAACTGAGGTGCCATTTCCAGCAGACTGTGCTAGGACATAGTCATAGAACACATCTTCCTTCGAAAGCAGCTTCTAGGCTTCATTGGAAAAAACTTAAATCTGTGAATATTGGGAACAGAGTCTGTACATAGCTCAGTTGACAGAGTGACTGCCTAGCATTTAGCATGCCTAGGACTCAGTGATTAGTGCTGTCTTTATTGCCTTTGGTGGGTCTACTTATTATACTGTAATACACTTGGGATCATAGAAAGGGATATCATGATGACCTAAGACCAAGACTGTCAATGATGTTGGTTAGAGTCTTCTCTTGTATCCTCAGGCTAAAGAGACCTGATACCAGAGTGACTCACATTACTGAGAAACTCAAGTTTCTATTTCATTTCTTTTTAAGGCCTCTTAATTCAACGAGTCATTGCCATTACAAGGTGTAATCATCACACACTTTATCTCTTTTATCTAGGTGATTTCCCAGTGTTCTTTACTTGGTTCATCAGCTCTAGGATTCAATGCAAAATAGCAACCAATAGTATTAAAATCTTGGATAGAACAGATATATAACAGTAATTACTTTGCCTGAATATATTAGTACAAAATCTGACATAACTGAACAAATGGAACTGACAAATGGCTTGTGTCATGAATTAGAGGGCCTAGATCTTTTTCACAGCAGGTTATGCACCCTTTAGGATCCTCTGTAGAAACAATGAGGTACAATGGTCACTGATCATTCTTAACAGAGAGGCCCTTCTCTACAGGTAACAGATTCCTAGATCCACATTAAGTTGATTCCTGCTAAGACGGTCTATAGTGTATGACCATGTTAAATTCATGCAGGAAG
The DNA here is from genome assembly GCF_000001635.26 of Mus musculus. Classification (NCBI taxonomy): domain Eukaryota; kingdom Metazoa; phylum Chordata; class Mammalia; order Rodentia; family Muridae; genus Mus; species Mus musculus. The sequence continues at coordinate 74,824,586 of NC_000087.7, forward strand.
CTACTGAAAAACAAAGCATTGTTCCAATCAGCAACAGACAGGACACAGAGCTCTGAGTATACAGCCAAGGGGAAATTTAAGTCATAGGGGTTAGGCTAATATCCTCTGATCTAAATTGTTCTGATCATGTCTTAATAGCTATGTATCTTAGTACCTGAAAACTATTTCCCTACATTCATTTGCTTATTCATGATTGGAATATATATTGTACGCTTTCTCATTTCGTGGTATGTTAAATTTGGAACTTGGTATAAAACTGTTAATAATCCGAATGTGCAGTATTCAATTGCATTATATATGCCTTAAACACCATGAGAAGGAAGGAAATGAATATAATAAATCTTTTTTTTTTTTGCCATGTAATACAAACTTATTCAGAAAACCTACTGAAAGACCCCCGTGGGGAGTCCCTTCTCGGGCAAGCGCGCACCCAGTAGGACACTGAGACCGAACTCACTGTAATTATACAAGGCTTTAATGGCATACAAACACACAAACAACAAAGGTTCGCTCAAGTCAGAATGCTGAGGACGAAACTCATGCACTGCGCAAGGGGCAGGGGAGTTCAACCCCAGCCCAAACTTTTTACAGGCTTATAAAGGCAAAAACCACAAACCAAAAACAGGGGAGCCAAAAGAATTTGTGCCATTACACATAATTGGCTTATTTAAATGGCGGCAGGATGATTACAAATTAGCAGGGTAATATGTACCTGCTAAAATGGAGAAAGACACAAGGGCTTGGGACTTCTCGAGGTCAGCAGGACACCTGGTCAATGTATGATTTATGGGGTCTATAGGGAGGTGCCATCCTGCCAGATGGCCATTTGGTCCGCCCTGATAGCAGTGGCTAGTTCCTGCATTCTCTTTTTAATCTTTTATGGCCAGAAATTCTTAGCTACAGGGTGAGTTTGGCTGTGCCTGGACCCGCCTGGGTCTATTCTTCAGCCCTGAATTTCTTGAACTTACATACCACAATGCTATAAGACCCAAAATTATAAGTTTTTGCTGTTCATTACCCACTTCTTTTAGTGGATAGCTCTAATCTTAGAACGACCTTTCTTCTTGTTGATATTGCTGTCTGAGGACCATGACTTGTATGGTGTTTATTTTATCTTTAACAAAAGTAACCAGCTTATTTAAAATACATGGCCCAAAAGAAAGCAGGAGGAAAAAAAAAATCAGAGGGCCTGCCAGGGTGGAATCAGTGTCGTAAAACAGGGAGACCTGTTAAACCAATTTTCATACCATCCTTAATACGCTTCTCTTTCTTTGCTTCATTTTTCTAACCTTTCTCTGAGCTTAGCCATGGAGTCCCTGATAAGACCAGAATGGTCTACATAAAAACAACACTCTTCTTTTAGTGCAGCACAGAGTCCACCTTCTTTGAGAAAAAGTAGATCTAGCCCCCTCCTGTTCTGTAGCGAGGTCAAAGATTCTTCAAGTTTGGTGATGGACTGCTCTAGTTCTCCTAGGTCTGCATCCATAGCGGTTGTGCAATTCATGAAAATAGTGGGGGGTCTGTATCAAGGCAGTTGTGCCTTTGCCGACCCCAGCTGCTGTTCCTAGACCCAAAAGCACTGCTAAGGTCATGGTAATGGGTTCCCTTTTATACCGGGTCCAGTGGTTGAATCCATTGACAAAAAACTGTCATCATGATACAGAAGCCTAGGAACACTCTGAACTAAACGACAATAATCTTTAGAAGTATTAAAAACAGATGTAAATACACAGGGAGTGAGTCCAGTGTTGCAAGCCCATACTGTGACTAAGGGAGGGACTAAGTACTGACCTCTATTATTGGAAGACTGGAGATGATGAGTCTGATTACAGAGTTACCGTTTGTCATGTGGGACTTGTTCCAGGCAAAGTCCATTTCCCGAGACAGCTGCTAATGTTAGTTTTCTGTTTTCTCCCCAAGGACACTGAGAATTGTCCTTAGCCTTATTGTTTGTCTTGACTTGAGCAACTCCCTCATAATATGAGGGATTGGAGGCATAACACAGCCAACAAGACTTAGTGATGTTGGGATTGGTACAATTGCGTACCAAAAAGCCCCCTGTACCAGACTAAACAGACGGTTTTCAGTATCTGGGGGAGTAGGGGCAATGTAAGTTTCAGGTCTGAGGAAGGGGTATAGACTTCTGTTGGAATAGCTGGAAAAACTAGGGTAGGTCCGGGAAAAGTAGGTCTGGGAAGGGGCATTGGAGGTTTTTTAACAAGAACGGGGGTAGGTCCTACTGCCTGGGTTGGGGGACACTTCATCTTTAGCCGAATCTTAAATGTGAATCCAGGGCCTGTCCCTGTCACATAAAATGTTAGGCCCCACAGTCTTCCCCTTATCCAATCTTTCTTGTCTCTTTTGCTTTTTGAGTAAAAGTGATGTTTAAGGAATCATGGCCCTTATTTCATCTGGATACTATAATAATATCAAGCTAGAGGAAGGGTCCCAATGAGTGGTACCAGTGGTTTCACATCTCCACTGACTACAGAAGATGCCCTCTATTCCCCCACACCAGCGAGCCTCTTTTTTATTTGCCCTATCCCTGGGACAGACATAAAAGGGCTCCTGACAAAGTCTCCTCTGTTGAGACCTGCTACTACAGCCTGGTATATCTGCAATGTACTTTCCTTGGGAACTTAACCCCTGGTGATATGGCTGCTTGTGATAGATTACCTCATCTTGGGGCACCGTTTCATGTGACTCTTCAGGGATATCCCAGGCATCTAATCCATCTATCAGGGCACAGATTTCAGGAAACAGAGGGGGACACCATGTATAAGGGGGGTGGGGGCCTTTGAAGTACTCCATACAGTATCTCCAGCTTGAGAGATGGCCTCCCATGTCAGGGTCATAAGAGTGTGAGGATTATTACCCAAGGTTGGGGTACAGCGAAGGCACAGTTTAAGAGAATTATCAGTAGCGGCCACTGTCCAATTTTCTCTGAGGTCGTCTTCATCCTGGTTGGGTGCCTTTTTTTTATGTGGGATGTGTGGATCCAGGCAGCGATCCTGTCTATCTTTGCGACCTTGGCGCTGGTCAGCAGCACTAGATAAGGTCCCTTCCACCGTGGCTCAAGCATGCCAGCTCGATGTTGTCAGACCAGAACTGAGTCCCCGACCTGGAACCTGTGGGGCACTGCACTGCTCCCTGGTGTGTATGCTTCTTTAATCTGGTCCCAGATATGTGTTCTGACAACTTCTAAGGCCTTTAAATGGGTAAACAGAGAAGAGGGTGAGGAAGAGTCAGCACTGGAATTCAATATCCCATCAGACTTGGTCAAGGGGGGTGGTCCCCCATGTAGAATTTCATAAGGAGTAATGCCGAAACACCCAGGTGTGTTTCGGGCCCTAAGGAGCACAAAGGGAAGGAGGGTCACCCAGTCTTTTACACTGGTCTCAAAAGCTAATTTAGTTAGGGTTTCTTTTAGAGTCCTGTTCATTCCTTCTACCTCTACTGATCTCTGGGGTTTATAAGCACAATATAACTTCCAATTGTTCCCCAAATGTGTGGCTAATTCCTGACTTACCTGGGCAACAAATGCAGGCCCATTATCCAAGCATATTACACTGGGGATCCCAAACCAGGGTAGGATCTCTTCAACGATCTTCTTGGTCACCACCTGAGCAGTTTCAGACTTGGTGGGGAAGGCTTCTACCCATCCTGAGAAAGTGTCTATGAAAACTAGTAACTACTTATTACCATATTTTCCTGGTTTGATCTCAGTGAAGTCTACTTCCCAGTAAACTCCAGGTCTATCCCCCAGTTGTCGTTTTCCTTGTTCATTAAAGGGGCCTGCAGCATTAATTAGGCAACACACTAGCAGGATTTAGTTACTTGTTCGTCTAGTAGCCTGAGCACATAATAGTTTGAGGACTGGATTAAATCACACAATTTCTTTGCTCCCTGATGTGTCAGGGGATGGATGCGTTTTACATATGCCTTTCCTTCTCTATAGGGCAAAATAATTTTTCCTTCTTTTGTTCTTGCTATCCCATGGTAGCGAAATCCTTTGGACTTCCCTTGTTCTTCAAGATCTTCAATCACCTCATAATCTTTGGAGGTGTATTCAAAACTGATCTCTGGGGTCCCTTTTGGTTCTTCTATACTCTCTACAGGCAGCGCAGGGATGCCTTGTACCACCTGTTTGGCCACCCAACCTGCCATCTGATTTCCCTGGGCTACAGCACCTTGCCCCTTTTGATGGCCAAGGCAGAGGATGATGGCCACTTTCTTGGGCATGTGTATAGCCTCTAGGAGGGCCAAGATTTCTTCTTTATTTTTGATTTCCTTGCCTGCCGAAGTAAGTAGCCCCTTTGTCTATAGATGGCCCCATGAATGTGAGCTGTGGCAAAAGCATAGTGGCTGTCAGTGTAAATATTGATTGCCTTACCTTCTGCCAGCCGCAGAGCTTTAGTTAGCGTCAGGAGCTCAGCCTTCTGAGCCGAAGTTCCTTCTGGAAGTCAACTTGCCCAAATTACATGTTTTCTGTCAACCACTGCCTCTCCTGCTCTTTATTTTCCCTCCACCACAAAGCTGCTAACATCTGTATACCTGTCAGGCACACCTGGCCAAGTTTGGTCAGTCAGATCCTTTCTCGATCCAGTTTCTTCATCCAGGATATCAGCACATTGGTGTACCCAGGTAGAGTCATCCGTCTTGGGGAGAAGGGTGGTAGGATTGTGGATGGCAGGTAGGGCAAAAGTCACTCGGTCATTTAGCAACAGGCTCTGGTAGTGGGTCATCCGGGCATTTGTCATCCAATGGTCAGGGGGCTGTCATACAATACTCTTTAACGCATGGGGAGTGATTACACTCACATGCTGACCTAGAGTAAGCTTGCCAGTATCTTTAACAAGTAGGGCTACTGCAGCGATGGCTTTTAGGCAGGAGGGCCATTCACTGGCAACTGGGTCCAATTTTTTAGACAGGTAGGCCACTGGCCTCTTCCAGGGCCCCAGAGTCTGAGTCAGGACTCTGCTGGCTACTCCAGCTGGCTCATCAACGTATATGGTGAAAGGCTTAGTCAAATCTGGCAGGGCCAAAGCCTGGGCTGCAAGCAGAGCAGCCTTTATGCTGTTAAAGGCTTTTTGATGTTCCTCTGTGCAGGTGAACGGGACTTTTTCTTTAGTGAGTGGGTACAGAGGTGCCGCCAACATTGTGGACCCTGGTATTCAGAGTCTACAAAAGCCTGCAGTTCCCAGAAACTCACGTGCTTGTCACAGAGTGGTGGGGGTTGGGATCTGCATCACAGTCTTCTTTCGAGCTTCGGTGAACCACTGCTTTCCTTCTCGGAGGGAGTATCCTAGGTAGGTCAAGTCCATATGGCATAGCTGAGCTTTCTTAGTGGTACACCAATTCACTTTTTTCATTTACAAGCTTCTTGATCCTGTCAAGGCACAGTTCCTGTGTTGAAGCTGAAAGGATTAAATCATCTCCATACTCCAGGAGAGAAATTTGGAGGTTCTGTTCCCTAAAGGGCATAAGGTTGTGGTGGACCACTTCATCAAAAAAAGTGGGTGAATTTTTGAACCTCTGTGGCAGCCTAGTCAAGATTAGCTGACCCGTATATCCTCCTTCAGGGACTCGCCACTCAAAAGCACACAGAAGTTGACTGCTCAGGTGTAATCTGAGACAGAAAAAGGCATCTTTCAAATCCAGGACAGTGTACCAGGACCATTCAGGTAGTAAGGAACTCAGCAAGTTGTGAGGGTTGGGCACAGTTGAGTGAATGTCCTGTACCCGCTTATTGACTTTTCTTAAGTCCTGGACAGGCAGATAGTCATTTGTCCCATGTTTACACACTGGCAGGAAGGGGGTATTCCAATTGGACTGGCACAGGACCAATATACCCTGTTATAGCAGTCTCTGGATATGTGGTCGAATGCCGTTTTTAGCCCCTTGACTCATGGGGTATTGCCTGACTGAAACGGGTTTGGCAGCCATTTTTAGCTCGACTATGTTGGGTGGCACTTGCCTAGCTAATTCCATCCCAGCCTGCTCTGCCCAAACCTCTGGAAAACTTGTCAATCATTCTTTTAAGGGTAAAGTCTCAGATTTCTGTTCGTGGAGGTGATATTCTTCTTCTAAATTTAAAACTAAGCATGCCACTGGATTCTTCTTCCATGATACCTCAGGTCCGTCAGAAGTAAACTGGACTTGTGCTTTCAATTTTTTACAAAGGTCCCAGGCTAGCAGGGGTACTGGGCACTCAGGTATCACAAGAAAAGAATGTGTCACTTTATTTTTTCCTATGTCTAAAATCCTTTTGGTTGTCCAGGGATAAAGCTTGCTACCAGTGGCTCCCATAACTAAAATCTTCTTTGATCCTAATTGTCCTAAAGGTTCAGTCAAGACTGAATATTCAGCTCCTGTGTCTATTAGAAAATTAATGGGGGTCCCCTCCACAGAGTGAGTTACCCTAGGCTTGGGGAGGGGGACCGAGCCCTGACTTCCCTTGTCTTCTTCAAGGGCAGATACTTTGGGGCCCCTCTGCTTCTTCTTTGGGCAGTCTCTGGCCCAATATTCTTTTTTCTTGCAGTATGTGCATTGGTCTTTCTCAAGTGGAGGTCTCTGTTCTCCTGGGGGTCTTCTTGCCCTGTTGCGCAGGTTCCCTGACTGACCCTTCTCTGAACTTTCTCCACCTACCACTGCGGCCAAAATCTTAGTCAAGTTCCTATCCTGCTGGCGTTCATGCCGGATTTCTTTTTCCTCTAACTCTTTCTTTTCTCTCTCTTGCTTTTCTTCCTCAGTCTCTCTCTTGTGGTATACTTTCTCAGCTTCTTTTACTAAATCTTGCAGAGTATAATCTTGGAGACCCTCTAACCTCTGTAACTTTCTCTTAATATAAGAGGCAGACTGACCAATAAAAGCTATGGCTACAGCTGCCTGCTGTCCCTGCTAAGAGGGATCAAATGGGGCTATCTCCTATAAGACTCCATTAGTCGTGCTAAGAAAACGGAGGGCAGCTCCATTGAACCCTGAAGGACTTCTCTTACCTTGGCCAAATTGGTGGGTAACCCTGCAGCCCGCTCTATCCCTGCCACTAGAGTCCATCAGTAGACTGTGAGACGCTCCCTATCTTTCACAGTATTGAACTCTCAGGCAGAACGGGCCAAGGGGAAAGCTGCATTTATAAGGTTGGGGAGATTAGTGGGGGTCCCATCTGGTCCTGGGACTTTTTTGCTGGCTTCTAGCAGGATCCTCTCTCTCTCTTCAGTTCTAAAGGGGACCTGCAAAAGTTGCTGGCAGTCATCCCAAGTGGGCTGGTAGGAGAACATTAGGAACTCAAGGAGTCCTGTTAAGCCTGAGGGATTCTATGAGAAAGAGGAGTGATTAGTTATACATATGTGTTATACATATCTGCCAACATATCTATCAATGAAAATGGCCAGTACTGCAATGGGACTAACTGCCCCGGGGCATGGGAAGGTCCTCCTACATAAGCTCTTAAAGGCAAAGCAACAGTGGATCTGGTTTAGATTCATTTCCCTCTGAACTATGGCCTTTGCAGCTAGGAGTCCCTCCCAACGGTCCTGTCACAGAGGCCACCCTGGGGTCTGCTGGGGTGGGCAGTTGTGAGGGATCAGGATTAGAATTCTTTGGGGGTAAGGGGGTGGGAAGGAGTCAATGAAAAAGGCATCATCAATTTCAGGATAGATCCTCAGGGGGGCCGATGGAACGTGCTCTGGCAGACCCGCATGCATCATTTTCGGTTTCATGGCTACTGCCACCATCGCTGCCTCAGCTCCGGAAGTCCAGGAACCCAGTCAGGGTGGCAGATTTTGTACCAGATCCTGCCACACAATTATATAAGGTACCGGATCAGGATGCCCTCCTGCAGTCTGAAAAATAACTTGACACCTAGAATAACAGGCAGGCTAAAATTTCCCTGCGAAGGCCAGCCCACACCAAAAGCTGGCCATTTAGAGGAGCAAAAAGTTTGCCAAGGTCCCTTCTTGACATCAAAGAAAAGATTGTTGGACCTAGTCATAACGTCTGTTCAATGGTTCTGAGTAAGTGTTAGTGGGGTCGTCACAGTCTTTCCCATGTTAAGCTCTGTCACACACATGTTAAAAACGATTACAAAGGCTACAAGACACAAAAGCAAAACCGGTTGCCTACTCTGTGTCAACCAGAGTTCCTGAAAAGAATCAGACGGCCTAGTAACAGGTCTCAGAAACAGATCGTCAAGGAGAAAATTTATCCCTGACTTTTCCCGAGGAGGTTCACTAGGCATCCCTGGCCCTCCCCCTGACTTCCCTGAAAGTCTCCCAGGGCGAACAAATGGTGGACACCTAGACACATCTGTCCTTATCCACTTTGCTCTCCCTTCGAAGCACTGTCTCATAAGAGAGTTTGCAAAACTGAAACTGTGATCTCACAAGATTTTCAGACAGAATATAGAGACAAAACCAAGACAAGATAGAGGGCCTTACCTCCAAGTGGGTCTAGGACCCCTGGGTGGTCACGCATCTCCCAGCCAATGCACCACATGAAAGACCCCTTCAGTGAGTCCCTCTTCAGGGAGGTGCACACCCAGTAGGACACTGAAGCGGAACTCGCTGTAACTATACAAGTTTAATCTCACACAAACACACAAACAAAAAAGGAGCGCCCAAGCCAGCATGCTGGGGTCGAATCTCATGCACTGCGCAGGGGGCAGGGAAGTTCAACCCCGGCCCAAACTTTTTACAGGCATATAAAGGCAAAAACCACAAACCAAAAACAGGGGAGCCAAAAGAATTTGGGCCATTACACATGATAGGCTTATTTAAATGTTGGCGGGATGATTACAAATTAGCAGGGTAATATGTGCATGCTAAGGTGTAGGGAGGCACAAGGGCTTGGGACTTCTCAAGGTCAGCAGGACACCTGGTCAATGTATGATTTATGGGGATCTATAGGGAGGTGCCATCCTGCCAGATGGCCATTTGGTCTGCCCTGATAGCAGTGGCTAGTTCCTGCATTCTCTTTTTTATCTTTTATGGCTGGACATTCTTAGCTACAGGGTGGGTTTGGCTGTGCCTGGACCCGCCTTGGTCTATTCTTCAGCCCTGTATTTCTTGAACTTACATACCACAATGCTATAAGACCCAAAATTATAAGTTTTTGCTCTTCACTACAACATCCAAGATTTTACCTCTTAATCAGATCTCTAACTTTTTAGCTCCAAGTTAATTTGGGTTTTGCAATTTTCACAGGGTGTCTGACAATCTCAAACACTACAGCCTGCTGCTGTTCTTCAACAATTTTCTGACTGGCAACCAAGCTCCTGCTGTTTCTATCAAAGAATGTCCCACCCATTCCTCTTGTTCAAAAGTGCGGCTGGACAGGCACTCTCAGGCCAAGGAGACCTCAGTAAACTTTATCTGAACATTCAGGTGCTCTCAAGCACTCCTTTGTTGAGCCATGCCAAGGCTTTGAAAAAAAAAACAGCCCAGTGGATAAAAGTCATTTCATTTGTACCTGGCTGTCCACTTTGAACAAATGAGCAATAATTCTGTTTTTGTGAAATATAACAGGTAATGAATATTTTAGTTTCAGTCAGTGGAAACTAACGGCTGTTCCCATTAACTCTTTCACACCAATTAACATTTTTGCTTCACGGTTCCTTTAACATTTTCGATTTCCACAGTATTCACACCAGGATGAATACTGAGACATTACGACCAGGGACATCATTAGAGCAAAGGTAAACAAATCTCTCTCAACATATGTCCTTTCACAATGGAAACAGACCAGAGACCATGGGGATGCAAAACTCTGAATAGTTTATAAAGGACCCTGTAGATATCTGTTCTTGTATATTGAGGGGTGTGTTTAAGTGGAAAAAACTTACAGCTGTCATTTGAGAATAACACATATAAACCACAAGTGTTTTTTTTTAAATGAGAAATGTTGACAATTATGGTTCTTATACATAGGGAATATCTGGATTAAGAACTAGTCCTTACCCAGACTTCACACTTCCTCTGACCCTGACTCTGTACCTTCCAGGCTAAGAATAATCTTGATGGCCTGATTTCCCCAGTAACAGGCTATCCAGCAGAAAAGAACAACAAACTTCTCAAGATTCAACCAGTATACTAAGACATGGTTCATGTCTAATTGTTTACACAGACAGGCAGAATACAGTACCACTACCAAGATTTGGGAATAAGAAGCCAGTGTCTATGAAAATCAAAGAAACCTTCTGCAGCATCATGATCAGGAGCAGTGGAAACTGCAAGCTTTGTGGCTGCAGTGGTGAATAATTCTTCACCTGACAGCTCATCCCAGATTTATCACACTAACCTCACAGGCCACTGTGAAGAATACAAACACTTTGGATGTGGACAGCTTAAGACAGAATGCTACCCAACAGGATGCCTTACATAGGCTCTATATGGTAAGGTTGCTACAGAAAGTTAGAAGTGTCTGAAGGCATTACTTGGGAACTGTGATGAGGACATCTTCTAAAGAAGTATTGTGAGACAGAAAATTAAAAAAAATGTTGATGTCTGCTTAGAAAGGGGTTTAATCTCAGGATTTGGTGATAAAATCCAGTAGATTTGAATTCAGGACTGAACTGCACAAGAAGGCCCAGAATTGCTAGGACTATACAGAAAAATCCATTTCCAGATAAGTTAAACAGAAAAAAAGGAGAGGAATGAAATGAAAAAGAAGAATGTCAGTGTCCTGATGTTAAATCCTGTATTTGTGAGCAATAATCAACAAACTTTGAAAGGAATAATGCAACAACGTGAAAAAAAATGGACACACCATTTAAAATATCTTACATAAATCAGTAAAAAAACATTAAAAATATCTCACTAAAAATGGCAATATTTGCAGGGTGTTGGTGGTGCACAGCTTTAATCCCAGCACGTGGGAGGCAGATGTAGGCAGATTTCTGAGTACAAGGCCAGCATGGTCTACAGAGTGAGTTCCAGGACAGCCAGGGGCATATAGAGAATTCCTGTCTCGAAAAAATCCAAAAATCAGACCATACACACAAATAAGAAAACAAACAAACAAACAAAAACAAAAAACAAAACACACACACAACACACACAAAACAGAAATACAGCAACATAAGGCAATATTCCCTTTCTGTTTTGTCTTGTGGTTTTCTTTTTTAAATGTGTTATTGCATCTCAGAGATGCCTCCTCTTTTATAAATACTGACATCACAAACACATCATAGATATGAACTTGCATCATCGCCACAGGTGTTTTACAACTCCTACTTCAGTGACACAAGGGACTCCACACACATACTCCTTCCATAGAGTAAATGTATCCAATATCATACAGATTATTCAAAACAATGGAAATATCTTCAAATTATCTCAACACTTATGCCCAGTGATCGGGTGTCTCAGCTTGAGGCTCCCAATGATCAATTGTTTATAAGTACTAGCTTGTAAAACTGTAAATGAGTTGTCTATCTGGAACCCTTTATAAGATCCTGTCCTCAGCAAGGATCCTGTTCAAAGCCATTAGCCACTTTTTTTTAATGTGCACATTTAATGGGATAAAGTAATGAGACTTTTCCTAATTGTAGAAACGACCTAGTCTCTTTATTTTCCCCCATATTTTTTATTACATATGTTCTTCTTTTACCTTTCAAATTCTATCCCAAAAGTCCCCTATATCTCCTGCCCCCTGCTCACCTACCCACTCACTCCCACTTCTTGGCCTTGGCATTCCCCTGAACTGTGGAATATAAATTTTGCTAGACCAAGGGCCTCTCTTCCCAATGATAGCTGACTAGGTAATCTTCTGCTACATATGCAGCTAGAGGAACAAGTTCTGTGGGTACTGGTTAGTTCATATTGTTGTTCAACCTATAGGGTTGCAGACCCCTTCAGTTTTGGGGTACTTTCTTTAGCTCCTATATTGGGGGCCCTGTATTCCATCCTATAGATGACTGTGAGCACCCACTTCAGTATTTGCAAGGCACACTATTTCATACACCAGCAAGATTTTACTTAAGGGACGCTGATATAGTTGTCTCCTGTGGTGTTTTGCCCTCAGTCACTTCTATGCTTCATAAGAAAGAAAGCTCTAGTTGTGTGCCATGCAGATCGTGTAGAGGGCTGTCAATATCCCCTCTCCTCCAGCAAAGCCTCACAAACAGTCACAACGATTGTCTTCCAGGACAACTTTGAGTGCCTAAGATAAGGATCAAAGCACCTCTGCTTGCTCCAATGTCTAAATGTCACTGTAGATTAAGAAATTCCCTAGCAAGACCCTAAGATTCACAGTCCAGGACCATTTCAGCAACCCATTACTTTTCTAGGGTCCAAACTTGTTGCAATTCTACAGACCTATACATTGTACCCTTAGAGCCCTTCTCAAGAGCAGGCAGCAACTGCTCCAAATGCTTTCTCCAAATGCAGCTAAACAGAAACAACCTACAGAGGCAGGTGATCTGCTCCTGTTTCGACCAAGGTGACTTTGCCTTTGTGTGGGGTGGTGGTGGGAGTTTACCTGCTGTGAGACCCTTTTCCTGTAGTTGTGCTCATCCATCAAAGCACTTGGAAAGACAAGGAAAGAGTTCCTCATTCAAAATCCCTCCTCCTGCCTGTGGTGTTTGTGTTTCTAAGGAGTGGTAAATTGGATCTATTTGGGGGGTTCTTTGTGTCTTTGTGAGTCCACACACAGTGATTCATCTCTCCTATACTACCTTTCCCAGAAAAATTAGAATCATAGTCTACACATCATTTCTTTTATTTTATAAACTTTGATGGTGGGTATGGTTGTTTGTGTACATGTCATTTTGCTTGGATACTTCATGTGTAAAATACCTGCAGAGGCAAGAAGACTGCTGCTGGAAATGGAGGAAGTGAGAAAGAGAAAGGAAGAGGGGGACTATTAATACATTTTAAAGCTTTCTAGTTAAATCCGCTCTTCAAGATAAACAATTGAAAGTGTAATTAGTCGCTGGCCTTGTTATATTAATACTGACTATAACAATAAAGCATTTGAAATGTTTTGTAAACAATTTATTAATTTATCTAATACATGGTAATGTGGAACTTTAAAAAACTCTTCTTTTTAAAAAAAACAAAGGACAAGATAAATTATATCCCCATGCACATTATTTAAATCACACTTTAAGAACTTTGAAATTTGGATGTCAAAGAACTTAAAAATGCCTGATAGTATCTTAAATAGGAGACATAATCATGTCTAGGTCAAATGAAAAAAATCTACTTATTGGTATATGGCTTGATCCTAAGTAGCTACTTTATAGGGAAAGGGACAAGAATAGGTTCTCTTCACAGAATGCTGCATATATATGAAGGCTAATTTTTGTGACAAACTAACAAGTGTGTTTGCTTAGTGCCCTGACTGTAGTGACAAGAAAGCTGAATTGGGTATATGTTTTTGACCTACCTTTGTTTATCATTTTCCCAGTTTGGACAAGCTAAGATGCTTTACTTCAAGGTTTTTAAGAATTATGGGATATAGAACAGTAGAGACTGTGTAATCTGATTTAGAAAGATTAGTCTCAAGATAGAGTTATAGTGATTCATCTTCTAACTTCACTGTGACCAGGTATCCTAATTCAATATTGGACTGGTCTATTAATAATTCCAGTATTAGAAGAATTAGGGAAGATAGCTAAAATCTTAATTAGCTAGCAAATTTAATTTGGAGGACAGCCTCCACTCCCAGAGAGGCTGCAGCCTTTCTGCAATTCTCAAAGCCACCTCCTCACACCAAAATCTCTAAGACTAAGCTTGATCATTGCTAATTTGTAACTGAATGGGGTACCTGGACTTCTCCAAAGAAACTTTCATACTGTTGCTTATCACTGTCCCACCTTTGTTTCTCAAGCAGGTCATCCAAGTCCTTCAGCCTTACTGTAGCAGATGTACAGCCTTGCCTCCAACAGTGAAGGTGGCAGTTATTGATCTTCATTCTAGTACATATTATGACTTTGGTCTGAATTGGGAATAAGGTGTCATAATGAGGGCTGGACATTCAATGACAGACATCCAGATCTCAGAACCATACCAATCTAAGACAGAGGTACATGCCAAAATCCATGACTGTTGATAACACAACACAGAGCCATGTTTTGTGTGATATATAACACAAACTAGTTGCACGTAGCATCCATAATGGAATTTGATGCTTCAGGAAGATCTAAGATTTCCTAAGGGAGGTGTGGCCTCCAGTCACCATAACTCCCAGGCAAGACTATAGAGCATAAATACATTTTATGCCTCAGTTTAGCACTTTTTAAAATATTATTAACGGGGGGGAGTATAACCTCTTCCAACCTATGCAGGTTCAGACCTTATGCCATTGAGGCAGGGCCACCTGCAGTGCAGCTCCTCAGCTAGTTTCCTTTGATGTGAAACTACCTGCCATCTGCCATGAGGCCAAATTGGTTCTCCAAGATTTTCTGTAGTTAACTGCAATCTGTGAATTTGGTGACTTAGTGCTAAAAGGCTGTGCTGACAACTTGGTGTCAGGAAAGCAAGAAACTTGGCATGGCAGAGAATGGGTTTCCCCCTTTATAAGTGAAAACTTTTATTAAATATTTGAGCCTAGATCAGAAAATTGTCTTGGCTCCATTTTTCTCTCACCTATATAGTTCCCCTCTCTTTTCAGCCTCTGTTTGCCTCCCAGGTGAAACACAGTTCAAGTTAGGTAAGGCCTGGTTTCCAACAGTTTTGGTCCTGATCTTTATCACATTGAACACAAGACAGAATTTTACACTAACACTAAAGATATCTGCCTGTGCTTAAAATTCTGATTACAAAACACTTCCTTTAGAGGAGTGGAGTGGTTGATGAACACCAGACACTTACTTAGCAATAGTTGGCCTATGAATTTTGAATAAATTTCTTATTATGTGGAAGATTCAAATTGAATTAAATAGTTTTAAACAAGCTAGGAAGGAAGTAGACATGAAGGAAAAAAATTCTACAGTAGATCAGTACTAAAACTGAAATAATCTGAGGGTTATCTGTGTGCTAGTGGGGAGGCTAGAGGGAGAGGGAGATGGAGAGGGAGAGGGACAGGGACAGGGACAGGGACAGGGACAGGGACAGGGAGAGAGACAGGGACAGGGAGAGGGACTAGGACAGGGACAGGGATAGGGACAAGGAAAGGGGAAAGAAGGAGGAGGCAGAGGTAGAGCAGAGGCGGAAATGGAGGTGGAGGTGGAGGCAGTGGCAGACTGAGGACCTAGAATTGCAAGCCACAGAAAGGAGTGTAATTGAGGCATTGTCTCCATAACAACTGAAAGCAACATAACCTAAGGGCATCTGTCAATTTCCTGGACAACTATTCACAAAGCTAATCTTTCAAATTCTAACCAAAATTTTCATAGAATGAGAAGATTGGAATTTCGAAATCAGGTGAACATATTTCTTATTATTCATTAGTATTTTTTACTTAAACTAGCAAAATATATGTATTCATTTTTTTTTAATTTCTAATGTATTTCATTATTATTATTATTATTATTATTATTATCATTATTTTTGTTATTTTTATTACTAAAAATCAGTTTTTCAGTACAGTTCTTATTTTCCTCCTGGTTCAATTTGGTTAGAATAGTCTCTAATTTTCTCTCATTAATTAAATAGGTTGTAACTTCTTTTGCTTTTATGTTGTGAATATAAGTTATGATTGTTAAAAGCCTGTTAAATATACATGATATTTTCTAAAGCTAAAATTCATATATGTTAAAACTGTATTTAAAATCTATTTGTAATATTAACCATGGTAGAAGCAAAAAATAATCTCAAACAAAGTCCTGTATGAAAGGAAGAAGTGACCAGTTCCTCATTAGGCAGTGACCATTCCATCTCCACAGGAGAATATGCAGTGTAACTGTGGCTTCATAGAATGAATTGGGTAGTGTTACTTCTGTTTCTAATTTGTGGAACACTTTCATGAGAATTGGTATTAGTTCTTCTTTGATGGTCTGATAGAATTCTGCACTACAGCCATCTAGTCCCAGGGTTGTTTTGGTGGGAGATTATCATGATTGGTTCTATTTCTTAAGGTGTTAAGGTGCTGTTTAGATGGTTTATTTTATGAATTTGGTATATGTCTAGATAATTGCATATTTCACTCGTCTTTCGCAGCGTTTTTTTAAAATTATTCATTACTTAACTATGAAGTTTATTCATTTCAAGTTTTTTTTTTTCCAGGCTGCATTCCATGGAATATCTTTGGCTGAACTGGAATTTGCTCTATAGACGAGACTGACAAGGAATTTAGAGATTTTCCTGCCTCAGCATAATAAGTCCTGGGATTAAATGTGTGTTTGCCCCCATTCCCTGGCACCTAGGAATTAATTTTGAAGACTACTTACATACCTTCATATAGTTCAAACCTTATAATATTACAAAATGGAAGCCTATCACAGTGATTCCTGCTTTTAACCAGAGGACTATGGGTCTTATGAAATCATATCTCTTTTGACTTCTAAGAAAGCCATACATACATAGCCAATTTGAGGCCAGCCAGTGCTAATCAATACAATTTGGCCAAAATGGAAAGAAAAAAAAAACACAAAGTGAAAGTGCCTTTCTTATTTT
This sequence comes from Mus musculus, assembly GCF_000001635.26. Classification (NCBI taxonomy): domain Eukaryota; kingdom Metazoa; phylum Chordata; class Mammalia; order Rodentia; family Muridae; genus Mus; species Mus musculus. The sequence continues at coordinate 74,841,142 of NC_000087.7, forward strand.
AAGAATGGGCTACATTATAATAACACACACACTCAATCACATTCAGACTCACAGAAACAGACAGACACACACAGAAACACACACAGACACAATCAGACAGAAACAGAGAGTGAGACAGAGAGAGAGAGAAAGAGAGAGAGAGAGAGAGAGAGAGAGAGAGAGAGAGAGAGAGAGAGAGAGAGAGAGAGAGAGAGAGAGAGAGAGAGAGAGAGAGAGAGATCCACAGTGTTGGTGTTGGGAATCATAGCCACCACCTATTTGGTAGCAGCAACTTTGTGTAACAGATAAGTCATCTTTTTAGATATTGGCTCTAATTTTGAATTGGCCAAGAAAAACCTGATACTATGCAGTCTGGAGCTGACATTTGGATTTCATAGGATCCCTGAAAATGGTTTCTGAGCAAGAGAACATAAAGTTTAATCATTCCTTGTGCATCTCACATATCTTCTGCCCAGTCTCCAATTGAGACACACAGAATTTACTGTTGGGGATTTGATAAAGGGGGTTTATTTTTGACAAGAAGCCCCTGAAGGATTACACAAATACAGTTGAAACAACCTTAGTACATGTCAGAGTGTGGTACCTGTCTTCTTTATGCTTCTCAGTGCAGCTTCATTTAGTGTGTTCATTTAGTCCTGGTCAGAACACACAACAGAGCAGAAACAAACATTCTTTTCAATTTTTACACACCTTCTAATTTTTTCTTGTTTTTGTTGTGTATCTTGACAGACCCTTGCAAGCATTAATTTATTCTTAGATGAATTTGGACATTTTGAGTAATGTTCTCTTCCTACACCTTCCTTCTCTCTCCAGAAATGTGGAGAACTTTACATGACTCAGAGTATAAGATCATTGGCTGCTCTTGCAGAGGGTCTGGGATTCAATTCCCAGTGATCATCCTGTGTGTCACAGCCACATGTAAGTCCTGTTCCAGGGGACCTGATACAAGCTAACTTAGGACCTCCATGTAATCCAGGAATGTTCACATCCAACAAATACACTCCTTCAGGTAAAAATGTCCATCCAATAGAAATAATGAAAAGTATGCTGTTTACCAATTGTCATGTAGAACTTGATTTCCAAATGAACACAAATATTATCAAGAGCAGACTTTAAAGTATGCATGTAGGTCAACCATTGTGATATGTTTGGTACTTATTTTTTCTTTCTTTTCTGTTTTGCATCCCCTAGGACCTCGCATACCTATGACTTGGAGGAAAGTAATCCAGAGTTCTTCCATAGTCTCTGCTTCAGTTTCGGCCTCTACTTACCAGCTCTGAATCAAGTTCTGTCCTGACTTTCCTAGGTCATGCAATTTACAAGCTGAGACTTGTAAACAGAAAGAACCCATTACCTCCTTTTGTAGTTTTGGGCCCCGATCTTTATCACATTGAAATCAAGACAGGTTTGCATACTTACACTTATGCTATCTGCCTGTGCTTAAACTACTGGTTACAAACAGTTTGTTCAGAACAGTGGAGTGACTGTTCAATGCCAGACAGTTACCTAGACATTGTTGCCCTATGAATTTGGGTTACATCTCTCATTATACTGAAGATTCAAATTCAATCAAATGGTTTTAGTACAAGGTAGAGAGGCAACTTAATGTTCATAGAAAACCAATTCCACAGTAGATCAATTCTAAAACTAAACTAATCTGTATGTTATCTCAGCACTAATAAGTAGCAGTGGGACAATCAAAGGCATAGGAAGGTGCAGAGGCAGAGGTTCAGATACAGGCTGAGGTAGAGAATGTAGAGGCAGAAAAAGAAGGAGAGGCAGAGTCACAAGGACAGTCATAGGAAGATTCAGAATCAGAGAATGAGTCAGAATTTGTGGTGTGCATGTACCTGGTGTGTGTCTTTGTAATTCTTGGACATTTTAGGAAGTTACATTAATTCAAGTCCTGAGAGGTGGGGTGATTGGTTACGACAAAGCTATCAGATTGCAACAAGTATACCAAGACATGGTTTCTGTCTAATTGGCCACCCAGACATTTATATACTTATAGGAGTACTTATAAAAGGAGAGATTCCAAGATAATGGCTTTCTTTCTACTGATAAGCCTGCCTCCCCGAGTCTCAGCATAAACGTTAATTATGATTCATTAGAAAAGAGCACACACAAGACTGCAGAATCTCAGCCAATACTATTGAGAACACTTTTTTTTTAAAATCACAAAGCCCTCACACAACATTTTAAAAATCCTTTACTGGATTCATCTTCTAAGTATACACTATATGTTATATTTAGTGTATCATAAAATACTAAAGTGGAGTATCTACTTATGCACGCTGAAAGTGTACTTCAAACAGAAAGCATTAATACTGTTACTCCATAGATGAAACATGTTTATGAAGTAACACTAAGGGAGATTTACACACAATATTTGCATTTCATATGAGGTCCCCAGATGAAACTTAATTGCATCAAAACACATGGCACAGCATGGAATAGGTATGACTAATATTAAAATAGTGAACAGCTGAATGCAGGAAGTATGGAATACAGAGTTACTAAGTTTGGTGGAATACTATATTTACATACAACATACATTAGTGAAAAACTCCTGCTGCATTAACTTTGCACAAGATTGAGTGTCAAAGCTAGTACATTTTGTCTGGTGTTTGGTGGTTGGTTACGCAAGTTGGTTGTGGTTTTTTCATATCCATAGTTAAAGAAGAAGCACTACGAAAAAAATTAGATTCAGAGATTTTCTAATTCCTCTCTCTACCTTTATTTCTGTCCTATCTAAAAGAAGAACCTAGAAAATATCAAACACAAGCTCTAAAAATGAATCTTCCTTGCCCTCCACCAGAAATCATCAACTGTGAAGAAATACACTTCATCTTCTTTATCATAAATTTTAAAGGACTCTCTTCAATAGCTTCTTGACTGGACTGTTTCTTTTTACTTTTGTGTGTGTGTGTGTGTGTGTGTGTGTGTGTGTGTGTGTGTGTGTGTGTGTGTGTGTGTGTGTGTGCCTTGCTGTGCATAATTCCTTCCTGTGTTGCTATCCATTCATGTTTGTGGATTTACTCACAACAAAGCAGATACAGTGCATTGGAGTATCTTTTGCTTTGTTTGCTTGTTTGTTTGTTTGTTTGTTTGTTTTTGTTTTGTTTTGTATTGTTTTGTTTTTTTTTTTTAATTTTCTGGTGGTGGGGAGTGCATCTATGCTTTTTGTTGGGAGCTATTACTGCAATGCTATTGTCCTGATCTCTGAATTGGGTCTCTCCACCTCCCCCGCCCCCATAAGAAAAGAGGGTCAAAAGCAGGCCACAGACTCACTGCTCTGAGAACAACTACAGATTGTTCCAACCCTAAGTCAGTGCTGGATGTCCTGACCTAAAGATGTACCCTGATAACGCCAAGTTCCTGCTTCCACCAGTAGTCGCCAAAAGAAAAATTTCCGCTGCCCCTTCCTTCCTGCTGAGAAGTACTTCCTCTCCCCCCCCCACCCTGCTGTCCCATCCCTCCTGCTGAGGTGCATTGCTTCTGCCCCATTTCTCCTGCTGAAAGGCACTTCCCCTTTTGCTTGTGCATTTAAACCTTGGTCATGGCTAATACATTGGGGTCCTGATGTAATTCAGAACATTTCCATATCTTTGTTCGCACAATATCCTCATCTCTCTCTACACCCCATTTATTTCTTAGGAGAAAGTCCTGTCGAGACCCTCGAATAACTGGACCTGCTGGACGGGTCAGCTTTTGAAGTTACAAAATCAAATACTACCATTGAGTGACAAATCTACCTTAGACAGGGTTTTGAATACTTTAACAGAAAGTGTTTCTCTCTTTATTACTAAGAAATTATAATCTTGTTTTTCTTGTACTCATGAACTGTTACAGAACTTTTAGGTCCATTTATACCAATTTTATGCAGACACTAAGCAATGTCAACCCATTGCTGACATTTTTTATTGATAATGCAATTTGATCAATACATGAGTTCTTGTTTCTGCCTTGTGTCTGATTGTGTTTTCTTGAAGACTTGTATCTTATGGGCTATAACAAAAACTTGTAATGCTTGTAATGTACAGTTGAGGAGGGTGGTCTGGAGACTCGGGGGGTATTTCTGTGTATAGAATGAATGCCAAGTGCCTGGTGTTAAATCAGGGAAATGTTGCTCCTTAGGCTACATGCTCACCGTTTTGTGTTCATACATTTGGGGACAATATTTTTCAGTACCACAGAGCAAACGTTACAGGTACTTACTTTTTAAACTGTCAGTAATCACCAAATCTGAAATCTGGGCCTTGGACCACGCTGTTCTCTCAAAGCTAGTCAGAAAATGCTTAGCCATATGAGCCCAATCCTTGCTTTTTATCCTTAGAGTGGAGGAAAACTGGTCTTTCCTGTAAGGGTTTTGCAATTAGAGATTCTGGTGTCAGCAGAGCTTACATGACCCCTATTGAGGTTGATCATTTGTAATAGCAAGGGAAATGTGGGAGGATCATTACCCTGATGGCTCAAAATAAGTCTAGAACACACTGCATTCTTCCCCCTTGTGGGTGCCATCCCTGTCACATTTTGAAGAGAAACAGTGCTCCTCCAGGAAGCTGGAGGAAATTGGCCTGTATTCCTTTGGATGCTGTTAGACCCAGCCTCCAGGTCTGGACTGACTATCATTAAGGCCCCTGTCCCTGCTGTTCTCTCAGTTCTCCACAAAACAAGAGACTCTCTTTAGCTTTTGTGCTGAGTGATGTCAGCCCTGCTTCTCATATACTGATTAACTAGGCTATTTGGGCCTTAGAAGAATGTCTTTTTCTCAACTATCTATTTACCAGGTAAACTGTCAGTGAGAATGGTGAGACATCTATTCTTGGCAAGGTTACCATAATTAAGGGCAGGGAATATGAAGATAATGCAGGCTTATTGATATATTCCCAAAGTCTAGATTTAATTGACACTCTAATGACTTGCACAAGAAACATGAGATTGTGGGTTGACTTCAAAGTGTAACATATGAGGTCCATATAGAAAATCAGGAGATGACTGTTGAGAACAGCACTGTGCTTTAAAGAATTTGTTCTACCATGACTTTCCCAATATTTCACCATCTTAATAAGTATGTTGTGAAGGCAGGAGATGGTGTAAGAGTGTTCTCATCAGCATCTAGGTCCCATGGATGCTTGTACACTCTGTCACTTCAAGATATCTATGGCACAGTGGTACCTGATTAACAAAGAAGCCTTTGTAGTGCCACAGAGCAGCAAATAGTGGCCTAGAAGCAGGAAGTAGGAAGGTTGACCATGGCCCTCCTTTCAGGATTTACACTTTGAAGCTGAGACACACTGTAAAACACACATGTTTCTGACATTTAGCCCATGGAATGTACAGAGAATATCTCGGTCAATTGGTATGATGGTTTTAGACATGACTGAAAATGCGTTTATGTTAATCTGAGTGTGCTAGTAATCTTATGCCAACTTGTGAAAATCTAGAGTCACCTACGAAGAGGAAACATCAAATAGAATCTCCCTACATTAGATGGGTCTATAGGCATGCTTTTTGGATTAAAAAAAGTATATATTAATTTAATTTTTTTCATGTAATATGGGTTGAACAAATTCTTTCCCTACTTTATATCCCTACCATTCAACTCAGAGACACTGTGAAACTTATAGAAGTCATGGACCAAATGGATTTAACAGATACATTTGGAACATCTCTCCCTAAGACAAGAACACACATGGTATGCACTCACTGCTACGTGGATATTAGACAAAGAACACTGAATACCCATGATATTATACAGTAAATATCTGCACCGAAGCTGTACCCATACTGTATTCATATCATCATGAATCAGTATGCACAGTTCTCAGTACTGTGCATCTCCTAAAGGAGTATTGCCAACAGCAGATTTAGCAAGGCCTCAACAAGAATTATACCACTGGTAACATCACAATTTGTGGCTTTTAGGCTATATTAGGAGCTGGAGGTCATCCTCCTCATCTCTGTTATTCCCACAGCCTGAGGAAATTAGGGGAGCTTGCAATAACAGCAAGGATGGAGAACCAGAGACCAGCAAAGGGACTAAGACCATCTATCAGAATAAAAACCAATCTCTTCTAATATTTGAAATATCTGCCTTCCTAGCCCTTCTAATAAACCTATTTTTCAAATCAGACCTAAAGCCAAAATGCATGGTAGAATGTCTTTAGAATGAAAATAGCAGTTGCCATTTTAAGCCTTTGTTTGCAGGGATGCACTCCCCCTGCAGTCTGATTGGAGGATGTTGATTGACCTGCTTAAGAAAAAGAGACCCAGACAATGAGAAAGTAGCAATGCAAAGCTTCTTTTGGGGAAGTCCAGATACTTTATTCAGTTGCAAATTGCAAAGCTCTGAGAGTAGCAAGAAAACAGCTTTTCTGGGAGGATGAGTCCCCAACTAAATTCTATGCAAAAGAGGAATTTTAGTTCTCAGAGTGATACTTATAAGAAGATTCAGGATCTGTGTTCAGCTAACAAATTAATCTCTTGGGCAGCCTCTGTGCTCCATCTTCACATGAAAAAACGCAAACCGAACTCCTTCCCCAGATTCGAATCGGATCTGGACCCTTACATTCCTTAGTTAGTGTGTCCTTTCATTTTATCAATGCATAAGAATTAGAAGTAACTGGATGCCAGTGGTGATCTGCTGCAGACTGACCTTTAATATCAGTTTGCAAAAAATTTAGATCAAATAAAGTAAAGGCAAGATGCGCCTTTGGTGACCTTGGGGGATATAACTGCCACTGTTTTGTCATAAAAGGCCAATTCTTTAAGGTCTGATGAGCACATTGAACTATTCCGTTTGCCATGGGCTTATAAGGAATTCAAGTTTTATGTTTGATTCCAAATTCCTTACAGAATGAAATAAAATTTTTACTAGAATAGGATGGCCCATTATCTGTTTTGATATGTTTAGGCAATCCTATTGCATTAAATGCTTGTGGGCAATGATCAATTACGTTTTTAGAAACCTTTCCTTTATGGAGAGAAGCAGAAAAAAGCAAAAAGAAATCCTGAACAAGTATCGATACAAACATGTTCATATTTTAGTTTTCCAAATTCTGCATAATGTGTTATATCCATTTGCCAAATATGATTAGACATAAGGCCTCTAGAATTGACTTATAAATGTGGCACTGGAGATAATGAAATACATTTAGGACATTGCTTTACAATCATTTCGCTTGTTCTTTAGTGATCTTATGTCTTGTGTGTGTGTGTGTGTGTGTGTGTGTGTGTGTGTGTGTGTGTGTATGTGTGTGTTTGTGGGTATGTTATTAAAATAAAAGTTAAAAAAAAAGCTTTCAAATTTTGTAAGAAAAAAAGCTGAGAAAACTGTGCTGAGAAAGCAATCCAATAAGCAGCCTTTCTCCATGTACCCTGCCTATACTCCTACATGTGTCCTGTCTTGATTTCACTCAGTGATGGAGTGCAATATAGAAATATAATACAAACTAAGCCTTTTTTCAAAGGGAAGGGAGGAGATGGTGGATGGGTTGGGGATTTGTTGAATGGAAAATGGGAAAGGAGCTATCATTTAAAATGTAAATAAATCCCAAAATTAATGAAAGACAATATGTCCTAGGCAGAAATCCAAAATGACAACATAAAACTGCTCACATACTATCTCCTAAGCTCAAATGTGTAAGGCTTGGACATGCATGACTTCCATCTGTGCCTGCAGGCCACTGAAATCCGCATCAACTATGTGGATATCTACCCTGACTTCCTGGCACAGATGCTCCCCAAAATGAAGTGGGCAGTGATTATGCAGGGAGCAGTCACCTCAATCTTGGCTGAGGTACTTAAAGATCCAACTGAAAGCTATTAACAGGACGACACGTTTTTTAGGAAGATGTACCCACATGTGGCTTGAGATTGATGTATTGGATGGTACCCTGCAGTTCTCAGAATCTGGACATCTTTTCCCTATAAGCTGCAGGATCCCCAATATGGTGTTGAATGATAAGGATACAGAGATATAAACTTGTTAGCCACCACACTGTGAGGTGGGAGAGGGTGCACAGGTGAAGGAACACCCTCATTGAAGCAGGGGGACAGAGGATGTGATAGGGGGTTTCTGGATGAGTGGGAAACTGGGAAAGAATACAACATTTGAAATGTAAGTTAAAATACATGTAATTAAAAAAAAAGACCAACCAAATAATGCAAAGTGAGGGGCCCATCGCTGCCACCGAATATGTAGCAAATGATGGACTAGATGGACACAGTGAGAGCAGGGGATCCTGGTCCTGAGAGACTCTATACCTCAGTGTAAGGGAATGGCAGGACAGGGAAGCAGGAGTGCTTAGGTTGGTCAGTAGGAGGAGGAGGGACATGTTATTGGGTTTTTAGAGGGGAAAACTTGAAATGGGATAACATTTAAAATGTCAATATAGAAAATATCTAATAAAATAAAATAATAAAATAAACAACATTGGGAACAATAAGTTAATAGCAGAATAAAAAAAATCAAAGAAGCTGGGTGTGGTGTTGCAAGCCTTTATTCCCTGGACTTGGTAGGAAGAGGCAGGCAAATTTATGAGTTCAAGGCCAGCCAGGTTTTCAGAATGAGTTCTACAACAGCCAGGCCTACACAGAGAAAACCTGCCTCAAAAAAAAATAAAATAAAATAAGAAAGAAAGATAGTAAGAAAGAAAGAAAGAAAGAAAGAAAGAAAGAAAGAAAGAAAGAAAGAAAGAAAGAAAGAAAGAAAGAAAGAAAGAGCAAAGCACCAAAGCACTCATGTGCATGCACTGGTTCCAAAGACAGCCCTGTCCAAATGATACAACAGCACATGTTTTCACAAAATGGATTCTGAACATGTCCTCAGATTTGTCCTTTGACTATAATATCTAGGTTATTCCCCTCATGGTGACAAGAAACAAAAGGAAGCAAGATATTACTCTGAAGCAGATATCAGACTGATGCCAAGACCAGCCTATGACTCCATTATGCTTTCTGTTTTCAAGCATCCAGAGAGTGGTTCTCAACCTTTCTAATGCTACAGTTCCTTCATATATATTCTTCCTCATGCTTGGTGAGCCCTTACATAGAATTATTTTTTTCCTACTTCATAACTATAATTTCCTACTGTTATAAATCCTAACATAAATACCTGACATAAAGATAGTCCTAGACAACTCCCATGAAAGTGTCACAAGGACTTAGAACTTATAGGTTGCCATTCACAGTGCCAGGAAATACTAGTAAGACTAGCCAGCTCCTTGATTTTTACACTTTCTGCCTTCCAGAACTGTACTAGGATAGATGTGATCTATTTTAGTTGTCTAATCATGTGATCATCTGGAGTTGTCTAAGACTATCTTTATGTCAGGTATGTATGTTAGGATTTATAACAGTAGGAAATTATAGTTATGAGGTAGGAAAAAATAATTTAATGTAGGGGTTCACCAAGCATAAGGAAGAATATATATGAAGGAACTTGGAAACACACATACCCAAGAGGATGATGGAGTCTATTTTTCCTGTCCTGGAATCTTAGCAGGGATGAGTCAGCTCTAATGAAATAGATGAGAAAGGTTACTGGATGAATTCCTACTCAAAGTCATTGGAGACAACAGCAAATCTGTTTTGTCCGAATGGAGAATGGATGAGGATTTGTGCTCCATTAAAAAGGTCAATAAATTGACTAATTTGATTCCTGCCTGTATATTTGTGTGTGCTTTGTACTTTTTTCTGCTTTGTGTTGTGCTCTGTGTTCTTGATTATTAACTCTAGGGTCCTTACCATACTTGCAAAATGAAATATTTCTCAGTTGGAAAAGCTCTCATTTTTTTCCTCTGTATACAATATGATTCTTTAAAAAATAAGTTTTTGATTCCTTTGTACTAATAGTAAGATCAAAATTTCTGGGAAGACACTTTTCATTGAAAATACAGTTTTTCATTCAATAGATTCAGATTACTGTCCCCCCAAATCCTTCTACAACCTCTCCACTTCTCGACCCACCCAAATTCACACTTTTTCTTTCTCCCTTTATTAAAATACAAACAGGCATCTAAATAATAATGATACTATTAATGATACTAATAACAATAATAATGAAGATTAAGATACAAAATAAACAAATGAACCAGAACAGAACAAAGCAAACATAATAAAAAAGAGGCAAAGAAAAAGCACAAGAAATATACATGTAGACACAGAGACATATATGTTCACAAACACTCAGAAATCCCATAAAAACAAAAAAAACTGCAAACCATAATATATAAACAAAGGACCCTTAAGGTATTCTTTAAAGAACCCTGCCAATACCTTATTATATAAAGGACCTCCAAGATTATTATCCAGTTTGATTTTCATTTGCCAGGCAATGCTGAACTAGAGACTTAGATTAAAGCATGGTTTGCATACCCAGTGATACCCTAGTGGAAATTTGAATGTTTTCCTTTCCAAGCTACAAACTAGAAATAACTTCTGAGATAAAGATAGTGGCATGCACGCCCTTCCCTCTCATTGCTTGGGCTCTTTCTATCTCAGACCTTGCAGGCGCTGTGCATACAGATACTGCTACAGACACTTTTAGTTCAATGCAACTGATAGTAGAAGGCCTTGGGTGAGAGTTTTAACCACTTCGACCTATGGGAGTGATAGGATGATAAGAAATATCAATGGCTCATTTAAACTTGGTTGCTTCATTTTCTATACTCATGCTGGTTTGCAGCATGACCACCTTCATAGTCTCTGTGGGTTTTGACATGATGAATGAACAGGCAATCTTCAGAGGATGTAAAGAATTAAAGCTCAAGGAATGTATGAGGTGGCCCACTAGCCACTCAAGTAAGGTTACTAGCCACTCAAGACCGCGTACCTGAACTTCATCTCTGAAATAATATACATGGTAGAAGAAGAGGATTGTCTCTTCCACAATGTCCTGCAATCTCTACACATGTGCAGTGGTTTGTGCACAGTTACACACATATGTACTTAATCAAACACATGTACCCATAATGTAATTACATTAAAATGTATAAAATCATATAAAAACAAATAGACCTTCTACTGGAAGTTTCAGAGAGACTACATTTATAGGATTTGGAGCTTGTTTGTTTCCTACAAACCTCCCATGCAGAAGGGAGGTTTTACATCTACTTTCGCACGACTAAGACTTCGCTTGAAGCACTTGCCTGGGATTCCTGTAGATTTGGTTTTTCTCGCCACATATGAAGAAATCTCTGTGTATTCTGAGTGCCCTAGATGCTGCTGAACTGAAAAATGCACATGCAACACAGACTTCCCACAATTGCTGAAGGCAGGCCCTCCTTTCTTTCTTTTACTGTAGAAGTAACTTTTCCATTTTCTAAACAACAGACAGTAGTAGTTTCCTTCCTAACACAAATGTCTCTGGTTTAGTTAAATAGATTTATTAGCTTCAAATCAGACAATACCATGCAAGTTCATTTTCAGAAGGGTTAAGTGGAATTGAATTTGTGTTGTGTATTACTAACTGAGAGGCCAATTTATAACCACAGAGCACTTTGAGTTGAGTGGAAATAATATTTTTACAATTATAAAATGCATAAAATTCCGTACCAAATTTTTATCAAACTTGCTTTATATGTAAGATAAATCAAAAATTAACAGACAACTACCAAACAGTTAAAGCATACAACATGGCAATAAATTAAACGAAAATGCTAATTTAGAAGTGGGAGAAGATAAGCTTTTATGGAATCTGTTTAATTGTATAAGAAAGAGAAACATCACTTTTCTTTACATGCTCAGAATTTAAGAGGGGGAAAAGATCCATGTGATAATCCAGTTCTATGTACACAAAATTAAGCAAGATCCTCATAATTAATGTGTGAGTACACAATGCCTGACTCAAATTCTATCATAGACGCTCAAGTCCTGTCACTGCAGGCTCATCAGTCTCACTGTATTATTGTTATTATTATTATTATTATTATTATTTATTAATTGCTGTTGTTTTTCTTTTTGTTATAATTACATAATTTAAATTTAAAACTTATTAAATTTCAGTAGATGATATTCAAGAAATGTTTAAAACTTTTAATATTGACCATGGACAAATGACTCTGCACTAAAAAACTAGATCTCATTCCCCATATTATTATCTGTTAACAGTGTGCACAAGAAGACCTGAGACCTAACAAAGTTGTCCTTTAGTTCCTCATTTTGCTCACATCAGCATCTGTAAACCATTGCCAAGTTCAGAGGCTAAGAATCTGCATAGTATCTTTCACAGACCAAGTCCTCATCGATGACAGAAACTGTGGCTATGTACTGTGTTTATACTTTATTCCTCATGATGAAGGAAGAGCTGAAAGCAAGAAACTGATGCTCTAAAGGGCTTACCAAGAAACTTCCCTGGACAATATTGGTATGAATTAGTACAATTTGACTAAAAGAGCACTTTGTCCACCAGGCTTGGAAGATTTTGAAAATGTAAAAATATTAAAGAGAAAAATGTAAAGCTGTACTTGTAATATAGTTAAAACACCCATGGAAGGAGTTACAGAGACAAAATTTGGAGCTGTAACGAAAAGATGGAGCATCTAGTGATTGCCATATCCAGGGATACATCCCATAATCAGCTTCCAAACGCTGACACCATTGCATACACTAGCAAGATTTTGCTGAAAGGATCCAGATATAGCTGTCTCTTGTGAGACTATGCTGAGGCCTAGCAAACACAGAAGTGGATGCTCACAGTTACCTATTGGAATGGGTCAAACGGCCCCCAATGCAGGAGCTAGAGAAAGTACCCAAGGGGCTAAAGGGAACTGCAACCCTATAGGTGGAACAACAATATGAACTAATCAGTACCCCAGAGCTCTTGTCTCTAGCTGCATATGTATCAAAAGATGGCCTAGTGAGCCATCACAGGAAAGAGAGGCCCTTTGGACTTGCAAACTTTATATGCTCCAGTACAGGGTGACGCCAGGGCCAAAAAGGGGGAGTGTGTGGGTAGGGGAGTGGGGGGATGGGTATGGGCAACTTTTGGGATAGCATTGGAAATGTAAACGAGGAAAATACCTAATTAATTAAAAGAGAAATAAAAAAGAGTTTATGGTTAATGAGGGTAAATTTTTGTTAAGATTTGTTCACATAGCCTGTCTTCCACTTAGCTATTTCCATAGCCAATGGAATGAAATTCTGCCAGGCCTTGTCTATCATCAATATGAGTGGATGTGCAACTACAATAGCCAAAACTAGAAGTTATCATGGAAGATCTCTTTTCTGAAGAAAAATTGAGGAAGAGTGGATTGGGGTAGCAGAAGTGGAGGAGAAGTCAGGGAGCAGAGAAGAGAAGGAATACTAGGTTTGGGATGTTGATTGATTAACTAATTTAAAAAAATCAGCTCCAGGACAGTTTATTTTCTGGTGTTAGAGAAAACTCATCTCAACAATTATTATTAAGGAGAATTTTATTATCTGAGATCCTACAGTGAATTTGTATTGGTGTTTGTGTCTGTGTCTGTGTGTCTTGGTGTGTGAACCTACTATGTTGCTTAAAGTAGCTAGCAAAATATAATTTGTCTTTCATGAACTCACAAGCCAGGATTCACTTCTCTGACTACATGGCCATCTTAAGAAGTATCCTCCTGACCAAGCAGTTGTTATTTCAACATAAACCTGGGATTCAATCTACCCTGCTTCTAATTAGGACCAAATGTATAAGCCACATGTCTTTCTCTGCCAGACTACTAGTGGATGAGACCCTCGAGTATCAGATGCATACCATGTTGGAGAGGGTACATAAGCTCCCATGCACTGACCTTATCAATAAATTAATGCTCAAACTTTTCTATAGAGAAAACTGCTATACTCATTTAAAATTAAGAAATCACAAATTGTACATCCCTTTAGGCACAGGAGTGGTATGCAATCATTTAAAAATTCCAGTGTGTGTAATAAAAGCCAAAATAATCAAAGTCACTTTACTGCTCTCTTTTACTTCCACAGAGATGGATAACTAGTATGGACAGTGAGATCTGTAAGTGGACTTCAAATGCTTACAAGTTTCTTAGGTTTGTGTTGGCTTTCAGGTCTTCTTGTGTTCCCCAAGCTTCCATGAAAATAGACAATGTCAAGGGAGAGACTGAAGTGACAACTACCATGGTAACACTGAAGGAAGACACAGTCTTGTGTTCTTGTTCATAAATTTACCTGAATCTTTGTTTTGGTATTGTATGACAGTCAACATTATAGCCACTGAATCTATGCCATGAATATTAATTCTTTCTGACTTCAAGGGCCCTAATAGCATTTTACATCTCTTCTGAGAAAAGTGAAGAATTAAATCATAGTCCATGGTACCTGAAACCAGAGGATAGTGTCTAAGAAAACATTGCTATGGACACAGATGTCAAACAAAAGCATAGGTTGGATACAAATGTCAAACAAATACTCATTTCTTTTATTCCTAATACAAAAAAAAAAGTGTGGATAACACAGATAATGAAAGACAGTGGGAAGCAACTTATTATTCTATTTTATCTTTTTTTTTATATGAAACATAACTCTGCCAAATTTTTTAGATTTTAAACATTCTTTACATTCTGTCCCTGCAATATGCTAATTTTCCTTAGCTTGGCAATTCTGACTGAGTTTTTTGACTAAGTGAGGGTGCATGTGTGTGTGTGTGTGTGTGTGTGTGTGTGTGTGTGTGTGTGTGTGTGTGTGTGTGTGTGTGTGATATGTATTCAGGGTCCAAAGAGACCAGAAGACCTAGAGATACAAGTAAGTTTTTATTCTTGTTTTCTGACACGTTCTGGTGTCTTAGAAGCCTTGATTGTCTGTTAAACATTTTCTCACACAGGTTACATGTATAGGGATGGTCAGCAATGTGGGTCAGCTGGTGCTTAATGAGGTGACATTTCTGAAGGAATGGCCTCCCACATTCAATACAGTTAAACAGGATTCTCTCCTGTATAAAATCTTTGATGTTCAACTAAATTTGTATTATGATTAAAGGTTTCTGGCACCAGGAACACTGATGTAGTTTTATTTCTTAGTGAGTCAGATAATGTATTTTAAAATCTGAACGGTGTTTTTCTGCGTGTGAGGGTGCATGTGTGTGTGTGTGTGTGTGTGTGTGTGTGTGTGTGTGTGTGTGTGTGTGTGTGATATGTATTCAGGGTCTAAAGAGACCGGAAGACCTAGAGATACAAGTAAGTTTTTATTCTTGTTTTTTTGATCTTTTGTTTTTTGTTTTTTTTTTTTTTGTTTTGTTTTGTTTTGTTTTCTAGACAAAGTTTGTTTGTTTACCCCTGGCTTTCCCAAAACTCACTCTGTAGATCATGGTGGTCTCAAACTCAGAAATTCGCCTGCCTATACCCCCAACCCCCAAATGCTGAGATTGAAGACCTGTTCCCTCACTGCCTGGCATTAGACAGTTTTTTTGTTAAACTATATTTGGTGCTATAAACAGAACGGGAAGTTTAACATGTACTGTTCAAGAATTGAGCCATCTCTTTCTTCACAATGCAAAGACTAACAAGAATGAATAAAGTAGAAAAAATATTGTGTAATAGATATGAGGGCTTATCTATAATTGTTTAAGAGTTAAATAATAACAACAAAAAGTCAAACAGCTCAGTCTGGACATATGTATACAAATTGCGAAGTAACTTTCAACAAAATACACAAGCAATTCAATGAAGGAAGGCTATAAATGTCAATAAATTATGGGGAGCCAATTGGACAATGTGATGAGTGTTCTTGGTTTTGAACTTTACTGCATCAAGAATTAATTAAAATCCAACTGACTGAGCAAGACGTTAAAGGATTTTTTTTTCTTAATACTTTGAAATGGCAACCTCCATTTTGAATCTGAATCTTTCAAGTGGGAAAAGTCACCTTAAACCTGGCACACACTTATATAAATGTTCTGCAACCTATATGAAAGACGTGGAAGAAGAAAGTTTGTTTTCTTTGCCTGTTTGCCCTCATTGGGAAGCCCATTCCTTCACTGTCAATACAGGCCATTTTCAGTATTCCATAATACACTGGAGACTACCTGAGACAATCCACCTCATTGACTGAATAACTATTATGTTCTTAGAATATCAGTTGGTAGACAGCTATTGTTGGATCACACCCTGTAATTCACTTTAAAGTCTATTTAAACTACATTTAAAGTATATTATATAACAAAATATTATAAATGATAAAATATATTACATATAAAATAAATTATATATAATATATACACCATAGTTTTATAACATTATGCATATATGTAATTTGTGCTGTATGTTTTGTTTCACCCGAGAGCAGTGACACATAATAGGTAAAAGAGTAAGCCTCACACTCAATCTCAACTTCATACTGTATGTAAAATAATTCACAAGGGCATGGACTTAATGTAAGAACAAAATAAAAGATTTAGGAAAATTGGAGTATATGTATGATTAATAGAGTTAAGAGTTCTAGATTTCATGGAAGAAATATTCATTCTAAGAGAAATAATTGATCCTCACTAAAATTAAGAACTTTCACACTGAGCTGGATGATGGTGGTGCATGTTTTAAACCCAGAACTTGGGAGACAAAGGCAGGTGAGTTTGTGGTAAACCTGCTGTACAGATTGATCTTGAAGACAGCCAGGGTTATGCAGAGAAATTGTATCTTTAAAAAACAAAGAAAACAAATAACCCAAAAAAAAATAACATAGAAATTTTTTTTTCTGTAGCAGTTCCTGCTTCAACAGTGAAGAAGCAATCTAAATCTAAATCAATTATAACCCAAAAGGTAATATCTCCCAGGGTGTATTTTTCACCATTACAGTCCAGGTTACACAATGTATACACAAAGGAAATGAGTTATAGTTAATCAGTTAACCTAGACAGGTGGTTAGCTTGTAGATGACCAGCATTACAACACTGTAGAGTGTCTTCTTCGATGGGTTAGCATAGCCCATTCTTTCTCAGATAAATGCATTTGTATATCGTCAAATATTAACATTCCTGAAGAAGAGAAAGGACTTGAATTTAATACTGAGGCAGAAGCAGTTGTTGTACCTGTCTGTGAATCATGGCAGGCTGCATGCTGAGGAAATTATCAGTAAGGAATTTAGGTAGAGAAACTGAGGTGACCAGCGGTAGGCAAGTGGCCCAGATAATTGGTTGTAAAATATCCAGTTTCCACTCTGACCCTGACAAGTCTAGTCGCCTGGAGATCAGTAAGGTTGAATGTACCAGAGAACACTAGTGGTCTTAGCAGCAGGAAAAATCTAAAATGAGACTGCCTGAATTCAAAAGGGAAATGTTAAAATAAAATAAAACAATAACAAAAAGCAATCTGACTTTCTCCAGCCCCTCTATGGTCCAGTAGCCTCCATGGCTATTTAACACCAACAAACCACTAGTAAACACTACTGTTGGGCAGATTTGTGTGTTGCTGTAAAGCTGCCTTGATCATTTGCTTTCTTGGGTGTTATCCTTCATGAAGTTATTTCTCTCTTTTCCTTCTCTGTAAAATATATAAGACTAAGCTTAAAAGCATTTTCTGAAGTGATACATGAGTCCCACCCTCTCTATATAAGATCTGGTTACCATGAGTCAGCCAAAATAAACTCCGCCTGACATTCTTAGGTATGATTCTGAAAGAGGTGTTTTCTGTTGTCACTGGGGTGTCACTTAGTTCCCCATTCACTAGGAGCACCTAGAACATGGCACTAGGGTACAAAGGCCAGTGGAAGTCCTCCTCTCTCAACTCATGGATGTATTTTCATAAAAAGATATTAATACCAGCATCTATTCCACCTCTAGAGAACATGAATGCTAGCCTAGGCTCCTATACCTAACAAAACTCTCAATCACCATAGACGGAGAAAACAATATATTCCACGACAAAGCCAATTTTACACATAATCTTTCCTTAAATCCACCCCTACAAAGAATAATAGGTGAAAAACAACAACAAAAGGAGTGAAACTACACCATAGAAGAAACAAGAAAGTAATCTTACAACAAATCCACAAACACATGCTTCCACCTCTAAGAATAAAACTAATAGAAAGTAACAATCACTTTACCTTAATAAAAAAAAAAAACTAAAACAATAAAGCAAAACCTAAAACCCTAAAAAACCAAAAAATTATTAAACAAACACTAAATGACCCAAAAGCTATTTTTTTTAATTCTTAATAAATATTTTTAAAACCATAAAATTCTATAAATAAGAAAACACAAGAACTCTAAAAAGACCTTAAAAATTATAAAACTGTTTCTTTCTGCACAAAATCAGGCCATTCTGTCTTCCATCACTGAATGGGGAGGGCTCACTATCCCTCATCACTATCTAATAAGGTATAGACAGTTGATGAGGGATGAACAGTCAGTTTTCATTAAAGGTATTGCCTTTGAAGGTGATAGATTGGCCATGCTCTAGTGGAAGCCAGATGTCCAAGAGTTTATGGGAAACACAAATGATTTTGAATGGGTTGTAACAAAAGAGAGAAGATAAGATATGAAGTTGGCAGGAGGAGTTAGGTGGGAATGGGCCGTATTTTGTTCTGGGAGGAGTTACTAAAAGGATTGGAAAGTAAATTACATCAAAATATTTGTATGCAATTCTCAAGGTATTAAGGAAAGTAGTTCTTAATATACCATGTGTGTACTGAACACATACAGACCACTTATATTGCCATCTTCTAAATAACAACTTCTTATACAGCAGTTTCATTACATTGAGAGCAAAAGTAATCCATAGGTTATTTAAAATAAAGAAGAATCTGGGGAGATGGCCCAGGGTTAAAGCCAAGTGTTTGGTCAAACTTTCACCTGCAACACTGGTGCTTAGGAATGGGAGTGGAAGAGACAGAAGGATGACTGAATGTCAGCCTCACTCCTAGTACAGCAAGAAACCCTATCACGAGGGGAAAATTAGGGACTGAAGTAACAGAAAACAGTATACCCTTCCCAATCCTCTGCACTTACCTGTATATTTCGGTATGCATACACACAACAATATGATTACTGTATAAAAGAGGTTACTTTGCATAAATATAGGCAAAAGCAATGTTGTTTTAGCCTAGATACTTGAAGACTTTTATATCATTAGGGTCCTAGAGAAACTCTCCAGATATAGAGGATGGGTATATCTTCTTCCTGTGCAAAGGAAACCTCAGTTAAGTGTGTGTGTCAGTGACTCTAAACATCTTTCCTCCTCTAGATTTCTATTTATAACACACAATGGTCTGTAAATAATGAAAATATGAAAATAAGACTTTTGATTTGCATTTCCCTGATGATTAAAGATGTTGAACATTTTTTCAGGTGCTTCTTTGCCATTCGGTATTCCTCGGGGGAGAAATCTTTGTTCAGTTCTGAGGCCTATATTTTAATGGGGTTATTTGATTTTATGGAGTCTACCTTCTTGAGTTCTTTATATATATTGGATATTAGTCCCCTGACCGATTTGGGATAGGTAAAGATCCTTTCCCAATCTGTTGGTGGTCTTTTTGTCTTATTGACTCAGAGCCACTAGTCAAATAAACTACACCCTATAAAATCAAATTTGCTTGGAAAACAATTTTCCAAGCAAATAGTCTGAAGAAACAAGCTGGAGTAGCCATTCTAATATCAGATAAAATCGACTTCCAACCCAAAGTTATCAAAAAAGACAAGGAGGGAGACTTCATACTCATCAAAGGTAAAAATCCTCCAAGAGGAACTCTCAATTCTGAATATCTACGCTCCAAATTCAAGGGCAGCCACATTCATTAAAGACACTTTAGTAAAGCTCAAAGCACACATTGCACCTCACACAATAATAGTGGGAGACTTCAACACACCACTTTCATCAATGGACAGATCGTGGAAACAGAAACTAAACAGGGACACAGTGAAACTAACAGAAGTTATGGAACAAGTAGACCTGACAGATATCTACAGAACATTTTATCCTAAAACAAAAGGATATACCTTCTTCTCAGCACCTCATGGTATCTTCTCCAAATTTGACCACATAATTAGTCACAAAACAAGCCTCAACACATACAAAAATATTGAAATTGTCCCATGCATCCTATCAGACTACCAAGGACTAAGGCTGATCTTCAATAACAAAATAAATTATAGAAAGCCAACATTCACGTGGAAACTGAACAACACTCTTCTCAATGATATCTTGGTCAAGGAAGGAATAAAGAAAGAAATTAAAGACTTTTTAGAGTTTAATGAAAATGAAGCCACAACGTACCCAAACCTATGGGACAAAATGAAAGCATTTCTAAGAGGGAAACACATAGCTCTGAGTGCCTCCAAGAAGAAACGGGAGAGAGCACATACGAGCAGGTTGACAACACATCTAAAAGCTCTAGAAAAAAAGGAAGCAAATTCACCCAAGAGGAGTAGATGGCAGGAAATAATCAAACTCAGGGGTGAAATCAACCAAGTGGAATCAAGAAGAACTATTCAAAGAATTAACCAAACGAGGAGTTGGTTCTTTGAGAAAATCAACAAGATAGATAAACCTTTTCTAGACTCACTAGAGGGCACAGGAACAAAATCCTAATTAACAAAATCAGAAATGAAAAGGGAGACATAACAACAGATCCTGAAGAAATCCAAAACACCATCAGATCCTTCTACAAAAGGCTATACTCAACAAAACTGGAAAACCTGGACGAAATGGACAAATTTCTGGACCTATACCAGGTACCAAAGTTGAATCAGGATCATGTTGACCATCTAAACAGTCCCATATCCCCTAAAGAAATAGAAGCAGTTATTAATAGTCTCCAAGCCAAAAAAAGCCCAGGACCAGATGGGTTTAGTGCAGAGTTCTATCAGACCTTCAAAGAAGATCTAATTCCAGTTCTGCACAAACTATTTCACAAAATAGAAGTAGAAGTTACTCTACCCAACTCATTTTATGAAGCCACTATTACTCTGATACCTAAACCACAGAAAGATCCAACAAAGATAGAGAACTTCAGACCAATTTCTCTTATGAATATCGATGCAAAAATCCTCAATAAAATTCTCGCTAACCGAATCCAAGAACACATTAAAGCACTCATCCATCCTGACCAAGTAGGTTTTATTCCAGGGATGCACGGATGGTTTAATATACGAAAATCCATCAATGTAATCCATTATATAAACAAACTCAAAGACAAAAACCACATGATCATCTCATTAGATGCAGAAAAAGCATTTGGCAATATCCAACACCCATTCATGATAAAAGTCTTGGAAAGATCAGGAATTCAAGGCCCATACCTAAACATGATAAAAGCAATCTACAGCAAACCAGTAGCCAACATCAAAGTAAATGGAGAGAAGCTGGAAGCAATCCCACTAAAATCAGGGACTAGACAAGGCTGCCCACTTTCTCCCTACGTTTTCAACATAGTACTTGAAGTATTAGGCAGAACAATTCGACAACAAAAGGAGATCAAGGGGATACAAATTGGAAAAGAAAAAGTCAAAATATCACTTTTTCCAGATGATATTATAGTATATATAAGTGACACTAAAAATTCCACCAGAGAACACCTAAACCTGATAAACAGCTTCGGTGAAGTAGCTGGATATAAAATTAACTCAATCCAGTCAATGGCCTTTCTCTACACAAAGAATAAATAGGCTGAGAAAGAAGTTAGGGAAACAACACCCTTCTCTATAGTCACAAATAATATAAAATATCTCGGCGTGACTCTAACTAAGAAAGTGAATGATCTGTATGATAAAAACTTCAAGTCTCTGAAGAAAGAAATAAAAGAAGATCTTAGAAGATGGAAAGATCTCCCATGCTCATGGATTGGCAGGATCAACATTGTAAAAATGGCTATCTTGCCAAAAGCAATCTACAGATTCAATGCAATCCCCATCAAAATTCCAACTCGATTCTTCAACGGATTAGAAGGAGAAATTTGCAAATTCATCTGGAATAACAAAAAATCCTAGGATTGTAAAAACTCTTCTCAAGGATAACAGAACATCTGGTGGAATCACCATGCCTAACCTAAGCTTTACTACAGAGCAATTGTGATAAAAACTGCATGGTACTGGTATAGAGACAGACAAGTAGACCAATGGAAGAGAATTGAAGACCCAGAAATGAACCCAGACACCTATGGTCACTTGATCTTCAACAAGGGAGCTAAAACCTTGCAGTGGAAGAAAGACAGCATTTTCAACAATTGGTGCTGGCACAACTAGTTGTAATCATGTAGAAGAATTCGAATCGATCCATGCTTATCTCCTTGTAATATGGTCAAATCTAAGTGGATCAAGGAACTTCACATAAAACCAGAGACACTGAAATTTATAGAGGAGAAAGGGGGGAAAAGCCTTGAAGATATGGGCACAGGGGAAAAATTCCTGAACAGAACAGAAATGGCTTGTGCTGTAAGATCGAGAATTGACAAATGGGACCTAATGAAACTCCAAAGTTTCTGCAAGGCAAAAGACACCATCAATAAGACAAAAAGACCACCAACAGATCGGTAAAGGATCTTTACCTATCCTAAATGAGATAGGGTACTAATATGCAACATATATAAATAACTCAAGGTGAACTTCAGAAAATCAAATAACCCCCATACAAAAATGTGGCTCAGAACTGAACAAAGAATTCTCACCTGAGGAATACCGAATGACAGAGAAGCACCTGAAAAAAAAATGTCCAACATCCTTAATCATCAGGGAATTGCAAATCAAAACAACCCTGAGATTCCACCTCACACCAGTCAGAATGGCTAAGATCAAAAATTCAGGTGACAGCAGATGCTGGCGTGGATGTGGAGAAAGAGGAACACTCCTCCATTGTTGGTGGGATTGCAGGCTTATACAACCACTCTGGAAATCAGTCTGGCAGTTCATCAGAAAATTGTACATAGTAATACCGGAGGATCCAGCAATACATCTCCTGGGCATATATCCAGAAGATACCCCATCTGGTAAGAAGGACACATGCTCCACTATGTTCATAGCATCCTTATTTATAATAGCCAGGGCTGTAAAGAACCCAGATGCCCCTCAACAGAGAAATGGATACAGAAAATATGGTACATCTACTCAGCTATTAAAAAAATGAATTTATGAAATTCCTAGCCAAATGGATGGACCTGGAATGCATCATCCTGAGTGAGGTAACACATTCACAAAGTAACTCACACAATATGTACTCACTGATAAGTGGATATTAACCCAAAACCTAGGATACCTAAGATATAAGATACAATTTTCTAAACACATGAAGCTCAAGAAAAATGAGGACTGAAGTGTGGACACTATGCCCCTCCTTAGAAGTGGGAACAAAACTCCCTTGGAAGGAGTTACAGAAACAAAGTTTAGAGCTGAGATAAAAGGATGGACCATGTAGAGACTGCCATATCCAGGGATCCATCCCATAATCAGCATCCAAACTTTGACACCATTGCGTACACTAGCAAGATTTTATCGAAAGGACCCAGATGTACCTGTGACTTGTGAGACTATGCCGGGGCCTAGCAAACACTGAAGAGGATGCCCACAGTCAGCTAATGGATGGATCACAGGGCTCCCAATGTAGGAGCTAGAGAAAGTACCCAAGGAGCTAAAGGGATCTGCAACCCTATAGGTGGAACAACATTATGAACTCAACAGTTTTCCGGAGCTCTTGACTCTATCTGCATATGTATCAAAAGATGGCCTTGTCGGCCATCACTGGAAAGAGAGGCTCATTGGACATGCAAACTTTATATGCCCCAGTACAGGGAAACGCCAGGGCCAAAAAGGGGGAGTGGGTGTATAAGTGATTGGGGGTGGGTGGCTATGGGGGACTTTGGTATAGCATTGGAAATGTAAATGAGCTAAATACATAATAAAAATGAAAAAGAAAAAAAAAAAAAAAGAAGAGATGTATATGGCAAACAGTTACCGGGGGCAGACTGTCATGATAAGGACAGCATTGGAGTAAACAACAAGTTGATCTGTGGCATTGAGAGCCTGAATGGGCCCTTCTCACATTTGGTTGGATTTAGAAGCCAAGATTTAGTTCAGAACCACCCAGCTCCCTCCATCTTGTCCCAATGATCTACTTCTGCTAGGGCACAGTCACAAAGATTCCACAACATTTCTAGACAGTTTTCCCAGTTTGAGACAACTGAGAATGTGGGAGATATAACCCCCCCAATCTTAATTAAACTAAGCCACACAAGTGCAAAATATTTTTGAAAACTATTTAATTGCAATTTTGTAAAGAGAACAGAGAGCTCTACTTGAAATGGACTGAATTAGTCTTTAGGTTCCATTGTGCACCCTAAATAAAATATAGGGTAAAAGAATCCATTTTCTATGTAGCAAGTGAGGGCTGAAAACAACACAGTAATGGAGATAAAATGCAAAAAAAAAAAAACTGGGATATATAGTAACAATTCAAACTGACAGTGTGAAAAACGATGTATTTATACATGTTAACTGTCCTTTTGACCACAGTGTCATTCATCATTGTGTTAGGGGATCCAATCTAGTGATTAATCATCAGGGTTTGACAGTAAAATCTTTAGGCTCAATACACCAGACATTAGCTGGAAAATGATTTACAAGAATGTAATGCCCTTTGGTGTCTTCTCTGTGAATCTGTTGTATGGATGCCTTGTCATTGGTTGTTTTAGTTGTTGGTGTTGTTTTAAAATAGAAATATTGAATGCAAAAGCAAGTGGCAGGAGCCCAAAAGGTCTTTGCATCCTCTCTTTCTCCTTCCCATAACTTTCTAATTTTCCCAATCCCCACATTCATTCAAAAATTCAGAAGTTCAAAAAATACAGAGACTCATTCATCATCTTTAATTTGTGCTTCCATGCTGGTTGCAATTATCTTGTAAGCATTAAAATTCAGGCTAACATACTGCCCATGTTCAATAGGGTTTCATTGATGTGAAGAGATATCATGACTCAGGAAATTCTTATAGAGTCAGTACATTATTATATTGGTAGGAAGCATGGCAGCATCCAGGTAGAGGAGGTACTGAGGAAGGAACTAATTGGTCTATATCTTAGACTGAAGGCAACCAGGAGGAAGCTTGTGGCCACAGGTAGCAAGGAAGAGGATCGATTTTCGTCACTGGGCAGACATTGTGCACTACATAAAAGCAAGCCTAAACAATGATACACTTCCTCAAACAAGCCATCACCTTGCAATAGTGCCACATCCAATGGGCAAAAGATATTCTAATAAACACACTGCATCATAGGAAAATGGCAGAGAGACATAAAGAAAGATACTGCATGATTGCATTCCTCTGGTCACAAGTGCTACATACCTACATGCTTATATGCACACACAAACACACACATACACACACAAACACACACACACATGCCTATCTGATATGCATAATAATAATGTGCAGTCTAGGGTCCTGCACGATTGGATTGGACCAGGCGCTGTGTTCCACTCACCAGAGGGCTTAGGATCCCATGGAGTATCCTGTATGGGTCCTTGCGGGTGTCCGAAGAATCCCCCGGGCCAGGGACCATGGTGTCCCTTGATCTACTTCTGTTGTCCAATTGCTCTGGCTAGGATTTCAAGTGCTATATTGAATAGATAGGAAGAAAGTGGGCAGCCTTGTCTAGTCCCTGATTTTAGTGGGATTGGTTTTAGTTTCTCTCCATTTAGTTTGATGTTGACTACTGTTTTGCTATATACTGCTTTTATTATGTTTAAGTATGGGCCTTGAATTCCTGGTCTTTCCATGACTTTTATCATGAATGGGTGTTGGATTTCCTTAAATGATTTCTCAGCATCTAAGGAGATGATCATGTGGTTTTTGTTTTTGAGTTTGCTTATATATAGTGGATTATGTTGATGTGTTTCCTTATATTAAAGCATCCCTGCATCCCTGGGATGAAGCCTACTTGATCATTATTGATGATCTTTGTGATATGTTCTTGGATTCAGTTTGCATGGACTTTATTGAATATTTTTTGCATCGGTATTCAGAAGGGAAATTGGTCTGAAGTCCTCTATTTTGTTGGGACTTTATATGGTTTAGTTATCAGAGTAATTGTGGCTTCTATAGAATGAATTGAATAGAGTACGTTCTGTTTCTATTTTGTGAAATAGTCTGAGAACAGTTGGAATTAGTTCTTTTTTGAAGGTCTGATAGAACTCTACACTAAACCCATGTGGGTGTTCCTGGGCATTATTTGGTTGGGAGAGTATTAGTGACTGCTTCTAATTCTTTAGGGGATATGGGGCTGTTTAGATCTTTATTCTGATCTGTATTTAACTTTGGTACTTGATTTCTGTCTAGAAAATTGTCCATTTTGTCCAAGTTTTCCAGTTTTGTTTAGTATAGCCTTTTGTAGTAGGATGTGATGATGCCTAGGATTTCCTCAGGTTCTGGTCTTATGTCTCCCTTTTCATTTATGATTTTGTTAATTAGCATACTATCCCTGTGCACTCCAGTTCATCATTCTAAGGGTTTATCTATCTTGATACTATTTTCAAAGAACAGGCTCCTGGATTGTTTGATACTTTGAATAGTTCTTTTTGTGCCCACTTGTTTGATTCAAGCCCTGAGTTTGATGATTTTCTGCTATCTACTCACCCTTGTAAATTTGCCTCCTTTTGCTCTAGAGCTTTTAGGTGTGCTGTCAAGCTCTTAGTGTGTGCTCTCTCTGGTTTCTTTTTGGTCGCACTCAGAGCTTTTGGTTTTCTTTGTGGGACAACATTCATTGTGTCCCATAAATTTGGGTATATTGTCCCTTCATTTTCATTAAACTCTAAAAAGTGTTTAATTTCTTCTTTATTTCTTCCTTGACCAAGTTATCATTGAGTAGAGGGTTGTTCAGCTTTCACGTGAATGTTGGCTTTCTCTTATTTATGTTGTTATTGAAGATCAGCCTTCGTCCATGGTGATGTGATAGGGTGTATGGGATACTTTCAATATTTTTTGAGTCCTGTTTTATGACTGATTGTGGTCTATTGTGGAGAAGGGACCATGAGGTGCTAAGAGGAAGTTATAACCTTTTGTTTTAGGGTAAAATGTTCTGTAGATATCTATCAAATCCATTTGTTTCATAAATTCTGTTATCTTCAATGTGTCTCTGTTTAGTTTCTATTTCCAGGATCTTTCTATTGATAAGAGCGGGTTGTTGAAGTCTCCCACTATTATGGTGTGCAGTGCAATGAGTGATTTGAGTTTTACTAAAGTTTCTTTAATGAATGTGGATGCCTGTGCATTTGGAGCATAGATATTCAGAATTGAGGGTTCATCTTGGAAGAGTTTACCTTTCATGAGCCTTAACTGTCCCTTCTTGTCTTTTTTGATAACTTTGGGTTGGAAATTGATTTTATTCTATATTAGAATGGCTACTCCAGCTCATTTCTTCAGACCATTTGCTTGGAAATTTTTTTTCCAGCCTTTTACTATGAGGTAGTATCTGGTTTTGTCCCTGAGGTGGGTTTCTTTTATGCAGCAAAATATTGTGTAGTGTTTATATAGTCAGTCTGTTAGTCTATTTGTTTTTAATGGTGAATTGATTCCAGATTAAGGCAACTTCAGACCAACTTCTCTTATGTATATCAATGCAAAAATACTCAATAAAATTCTCCCCAAACTAAAAGGGCTATTAGGTCATTTTCTGATAGTCAAAACTACAATGAGAACTGCCAGTTTTCCAAGTGTCCCTGGATAATTGCTCTTAGATAGTAACCAGACTTTCTCCTACTCAGAGCACATTCCAAGAGGTTGTATAACAATTAACCAAAGGTCATCAGAAGGGAACTAAAGATTTATTATAGGTTCTAGGGTAAAAGATAAAATATTGATTGGGTTTACCTATACAAAACTTCACTAATATCTTAGTTATGGTTTGATACCTTCAGTGAACTTGTTGATCTGAGACAGTTGATGAACATTGTAGCATGTGGTCATGTATTCTGAAATATGTATAAGTGCTGAGGACAAAGAGACGAGGAAAATCAAGAGAGAAGTTTTTTTTTTTTTTCTCCACTTAGACTTTTTTTTTTTTTATTTTTTTTTCCTTTTCCCCACTTAGAAGAATTTTTCCCTTTTCGCACTTAGGATCTTTCTGCTTTTGCCCTTATATAACTTTCATAGGAAATTTTTTATAACTTAGTAATAACTTCTATAATGACTTCTCTAAATTCCTTCTCTTCCAGTGACATCTGGCTAGTAAGCTCAAAATTAAAGCCCAGTAATTCCTGCTGAGCTAGAAAAAAGTCTGCTTTCCTTAATCCTCCTCTGTTAGGCTACAGGTGTTAATCACCTAAGCCAGCCTACCCTCAGAAAGACAAAGTACTTTTTAGAAGTTATCATCAGCATTTCAGTACAATGAGAGAGCTAGAAAGCCCTGGGACACTTAGATTTTAAAGCCATTGCCAGGGTTCTACTCTGTGACTCCACTGTTATCCTGCCTCAGAGCAATCCTGGCCCTCAAACTCTACTATAGAGCAAAAGTGATTAAAACAAAACAAAACAAAACAAAACAAAACAAAACAAAACAAACAAACAAAAAAAACTACATGGTATTGATACAGAGACTGACAGATGGATCAGTGGACTAGAACAGAAGAACCAGAAAGAAAACCACACATTTATGGATACTTGATATTTGACAAAGAAGCAAAATATATATGTATATATATACGATGGAATAAAGAAAGGATTTTCAATAAATTGTGAGGTTCTAATTTGCAGTCTGTATGTTGAAAAAAAAATCCATATTGATCACCTTGCACAAGGCTCAGTTTCAAGTTGAACACGATTATCAACATAAAATAAGATACACTGAATCTAATAGAAGATGAACTCATTGACACAGAGAGGGAAATGTCCTAAAAACCTCTCCCGTGATTCATGCTCTAAGATCAACAATTCATAAATGTGACCTCATGAAACTGGAAAGCTTCTGTAAGCAAAGCATATAGGCAATGAGACTAATCATCAACCTACAGACTGGAGAAGAAAATCTTAACTAACCTCACATCCAATAAACGGCTAATATCCAAAATATATAAAGAACTCAAGAAACGAAATAAACCAATCAAATATGGGGTATATATCTAAATAGAGATGTCAAGTCAGAAGAGTCTAAAATGGCTAAGGAGCACTTAAAGATAATAATAGTGCCACTTAAAGATCATAATAGTGCCACATCCCATGGTCAAAAGATAATCTAATCAACACACTGCATCATAGAACATAAAGAAAGATAATGCATGATTGCATTCCTCTAGTCACAGGTGCTACATACCTACACCCTTATATGTACACACACACACACACACACACACACACACACACACACACACACACACACGCCTATCGGATATGCATGTGCATACAAATATATATTTTTTATTTATTTGCTTACATACTTACTTACTTACTTTGTTTTAAATTTGTTGGGTAAGAACATTCTGCATACATATAAATGAGTTTTAGCAAATTCATCCCTATCTTCTCCTCCTTGAATTGTTCCCCATTTCTCCTGTATCACTTTTATCCTTAATTACATTTTCATTTTTATATAGACAGCTGTGTAGTGCCATGTCCCAAGCAATCGCGTGCGTGCCACAAGCAATTGCTGAGAAGAGCTTGCGTGCCACGTGCAATCGCCATTATAAATCAGTATTTACATATTTCCATTGACACCTGCAATGGTGTAATGTTTGCCATACCTTTAACAGGGGAAAAAGCCTCCCATGTTATACAGCACTGCCTAGAAGAGTGGAGTGCTTTGGACAAGCCCACAATTCTTAAAACGGATAACGGGGCAGCATATACTTCTACTAAATTTCAACAATTTTGTCATCAAATGGATGTCAGTCACTTGACTGGCCTTCCTTATAAACCTCAAGGACAAGGCATTGTGGAATGTGACCACCACACACTCAAGTCTTATCTTATAAAACAAAAAGGGAGAGTTGATGAGACTCTGCCCTCAGTGACAAGAGTATTGGTATCTATGTCACTCTTTACACTTAATTTTTTGAATCACGACGAGCAGGGATGTTCTGCAGCTGAGCGACATAACTCAGACCCTGATAGACCAAAAGAAATGGTCAAACAGAAGGATGTTTTAACTGGTCTGTGGAAAGGCCCAGATCCTATCTTAATCAGATCCTGGGGAGCTGTTTGTGTTTTTCCACAGAGTGAAGACAACCCATTTTGGCTGCTGGAACGACTCACCCGCAGGATATTCATCAAGGATGGTGCAGAAGATGCTGACCTCCCCAGGACTGTTCCTGATCCTGACAATGCTGAACTTGTATCAGTTTTCTAGTATAACAGAGATGGGCTATTCTCTTGACTTTCCCTAAACCAATGTCAGTTCGTCATGATGCTATAGTTTTTCCAAGATTCTTTACTACTAATAAAACAGTGGATTTGCCATATTTAACCTATGATCCCACTCGAGCACCATTAGGAGAAAATCACTCCTTACTAGAACAGGGGTCTTTATGTTTTCAAATTAATATACCAGAAATTGTATCAACCTCCCAGCCCGAGCTTTAGGGAAGTTTAATGAGCACCGAGGAGGTTGGGTGAGCACAACCCAAGATACTTCCAATGTAGATATAACCTTTATAAATCGGACCTTTTGGCAAGAGGCAATTTGGGTTAATGGTACAATTCTACAACCTAACTTTTCAGAAAAAGAACATCCCCACCAAACCAAAATAGCCCCTCATTGTATCTTGGAAGATGAAAGGCTGATCCTGCCTTGATCTGATTGTCGATCCTCCATCATTTGTTGGGCAGATCAGAGTAAAACTTTTTCCTTTTCTTCCAACATGACA
This sequence comes from Mus musculus, assembly GCF_000001635.26. Classification (NCBI taxonomy): domain Eukaryota; kingdom Metazoa; phylum Chordata; class Mammalia; order Rodentia; family Muridae; genus Mus; species Mus musculus. The sequence goes on from NC_000087.7 coordinate 74,871,902, forward strand.
GATGACCCAGAGAAGGAATTTGTTATGAAAAAGAGATTTGTCATACAGGACTTTAGAATGCATCCCTTTCACAAGTGGTTGCTTTGTGGAGTCAATGGCAGTTGTACAGAACTAAATCCTTTGAATTTTATCCAGGGAGGAACAGTTGTAAAGGCTTCTTTTACTGGCATCTCAAGATTTGCTCAGCATATGGGAATATATGATGCCTCCCAGGACTCTTATGGACATACTAATATCAGTGTAGAGATCACTGGGTTCAATAAAACTTTGGTAAACCAGATTAATTATAAATCTCCCCCAGTCTGTGTTTACCCCCCTTTCTTGTTTATATTCTTTCAAGTGATTCATTTGAAGTCTGTTCCAATGATTCTTGTTGGATTTCTCAATGTTGGGATGTAACAAAGAACACCCATGCCATGGTGGCACGGATCCCACTTTGGATCCCTGTTATGGAGGAAACACCCTCCACCTTGAAAGTAAATGGGAGAAATGCAGTAAAGATACATGAAGTACACACTAGATTAGTTGAAAAATGGAAAAATTAGCTGATAAGAGCAACTGCTGTTTGGGCAGTGTTGGTTTATGCCTTTAATCCCATCACTTGGGTGGCAGAGGCCAAGAATTTGGGAGTCCGAGACCAGCTTGGTATACAGAGTGAGTTCCAGGACAGCCAGGTCTACACAGAGTAACCCTCTCTCAAAAAATAATAAAACAAACAAACAAACAAACAAACAAAAAGCACCTTTTCTATGAAGAGGACCGGGCACAATGCTCCCACATAGTGGCTTACAATTTATGCACAGCCACAGTTTTAGAGAATCACTGCTCTCTTTCAGCCTCTGTAGGCCATAGAGGCATAAGTGAGAGAATAGGCATGATCACTCTAGCACATAAGGGAGAAAAAGGGGCTGGGCAGCCTAGCACATAATTGAGGGAGAGAGGGCCTGCACATCCTAGCACACTATTGTAAACAAGCTCAGTACTAGGAAGGTGGAGGTGGGAGTTTACCAGGGATTGTATTGAATCTGGATGTTCTCTTCTGATCTATTAGGACAGCATGGACTCTTCTGTTGTGGGAATGTACATACAGAAAAAGTGCACACATTTTAATTTTTATGCACATAAATAAATAACAAAAAATATTACAGTTGAAATTAGTAGTGCCATTTCCAGTGCTTTCATATGTTACACATTTGTACATGTTTTTCAAGTCTGCAAATGCTTTTCAACCTAGAAATTCGAAATCATTTGTCTTAAAGATGGTAGCTCTTTTCCACCTCCTGAGAACTCCCTTCCAATCAATGGTGCCTGGTACTCCATGACAGCATACACAGGGTATATTCAGCCAAACAGTGAAATCCCTGGATGAGACCTGTTTTCTCCATCTGGCATCACAAAGGCTCCTCAGAGTACACCATCTGGGTCTCTCCTGATAATGTTTTGTTTGTTTGTTTGTTTGATTGTTTGTTTCTTTTTGTTTTGTTTTGTTTTTCTTTTTCTTTTTGTTTTGTTTTTGTTTTTCTTTTTGTTTTTTTGTTTTGTTTTTATCTGTTTTGATTTTGATTTTTTTTTGTTTTGTTTTGTTTTTTGTTTTCGTTTTTGTTTTGTTTTTTGCTTAGTTTTTTTGTTTGTTTGTTTTGTTTTGCTTTGTTTTTTTTTTGTTGTTGTTGTTTTTGTTTTTTGTTTTTGTTTTTTTTTTTTTTTCATTGAGCAGCCAAGCAAGGAAGGCTTCAGTTGTGAAGGTGTTCACTTTTGAATGACCTGCTACTGATAACCAGCTCTGATCAGGGTAATTGGACTATTAACAGATGTGTGACTGGTGGGAAATCTCAGTCTCAGGAGGCCACTCTGTGAGGAAAAGCCTCCCGATCGGCATTTCCTATGGCTTCTGAGGGTAAAATGAAGGAGGAGGATCATATTCATTGCACAGGATTGAACAGGACAGGGGCTTAGAGGATTGAAAACCCTTGGAGGACACAAGCTTGGGGCCTAGGGAGAGGATCAGAGAGCCGGCTGCAGGACTGGGGGTCAGGGGATCAGGGTGCCATTGGTGAGGAGTCTTGGCGATTGTCCTATGTGCTGAAAGAGACCTTAGGGTTGAAATTGGCACTTGTCCTGTGTGTAGTCCAAAATCTATTAGAGACACACTGAGCATTCCTCTACCCTCACTGTCTTCTCTAGTGTGTATTTCTTTGGTAGAGACTGTATGGATACTACAGAAAGGGGAGTGGCATAGGAAGAATAAATGAAAAGAATAAGAGCAGACAATGCAGAAGATTCATAAGTCTTCTAAGATGGATTCTGAGCACAGATCCTCCCCTCTCATTTCCCAAGTATTTCTATTAAAGACTTGCACCACGGAGATCAGCCTTTTCTCTCCGTTTTCCTTCTGTAGGATGGGTTCTTCGTTTGTAGCTCAGGCTGTCTTGGTTTGGGCTGGCCTTGGACTTACAATATCCAGATATTTGAAAACCAAGTCTTCCCCAAATCCCTGCTTTCTCCAATAGAAGGTCTTTCTGTGTGGGTGCTGGTGCTGTTGGGTGTTTATTGTAGAGGGAGCTTTGGGTCTTCTCAAATGAATATACAGTTACCATATTCATTATCTATCTTGATAGCAGTGTGAGTTTATTTAAAGACAGAGACACACTGATAAACAAAATTGCTAATGTTTTGTTTAAAAAGAATCTGTGGGAAATAGGAACAAGAATCAGATGACTCAGAAATTAAATGCAAATACATTTTCCTCATCGTCTTTGGGTAGTTAAGAAGTCTCACATATTCAAGGCTGGCCTTTTTCCCCTTATTTAAACTGGGATCTGACATATTGTTAACTCTGGTTCTAAAGGAGTTTTTTATAGAAGTAAGTTAAAGAAGATTTTAAAACAATGTTGTGAGGGAGAGGGACATAATAAATGGGACACATGGAGGAACTGGAAAGAGGAAGTGCATATAATTATTTCATTTTTGATATTTTTAACTACTTAAATGACACCTTTGGATTCAGATTACTAAGATTTTTTTTCCTTGTTTTCCATTTTTTTTAACTAAGAAGACATTACAGTTTTTAAGAGAAGAATGGCTGTTAAGAAAATGATGGTGATTCCAAAGGAGATTACTTATTACTTTTGGACTTTGATGATGAAGAAGATGACATAAATATTTCGGAGGAGTCTCTTTCTGAAGGTTATTGCATATTCAGGGTTGGGTATTAATTGCGTGTCCTGCAGTTCACTAGACTTTTACCTAGTCAGCTGAATTGGAAGAAGTCTTTTCTAAGAGATTTTGTATAATTCATTTGAAATTTTACCTATATCTATATATTCCTATACCAGAGTTTTAGCAACTAATATATAACTATTCTTGGCACTGTAGTCACAATATGTTGATAAAAAATAACTTGTTATTATTTTGCCAACGGAAAATACCTGAACATTGTTCCAATGATATGTTTGTAAAACTTGAATTTATTTCAAGAATACTATGAATAATTTATTTAATTCTTTTTTTATTATTTATTTTCTTTTTTCTTTTTTTTTTTTACATTTCAAATGTTATTCCCTTTACTATTTTCCCCTCCAAAAATCCCAGTCCTCTCCCCTCTCGCCCTGCTCTCCTACACACCCACTCCCAATTCCTGGCCCAGGCATTCCCAAAACTTGGTCATAGGAACTTTACAAGAACAAGTGTCTCTCCTGCTATTGATGACTTACTAGTCCATCCTCTGCTACATATGCAACTTTTGAGGGAAAAGTTCTGTTTTCCATCAGAGCCTGAATTTGCCCATCTAATGGTAAAAAGGCAAGTTGAAGCTCCCTATCAGTAGTAAAGAAATGTGGAAACACTTGTGCACTGTGCATGACAGGCATGGGCAGAGGAAAGGTGGACATAATACCCCAACACAATTTCCCCTATATACTAGGAACCAGGATCTCCAGTAGAAGGGTCAGTAGCCTTCTTTGTTTCAGTATTCCCTCTTTTGTCCACATCTTCTGAAGGGGAGATCCTTTAGATGAGGCATCCCGGAACGCAAAGAGGATTGTCTTCTTCCTGTGGAAAGACACAAATAACTACCCTGGATCTTATTAAAATAGGATCCGGGCCTCTCCATTTTCCGGTTAAGATATCTTTCCATTTGATCATTTCTCTAGATCTGTTTGGTTCTGAACAGTGATGATCAGCCGCAGTGTGGCCTTGTTCATCAATATTCAAAAAATTAAGAGTAAAGAGTACCATGGAGATGGCCACTCTCAGTGTTAAGGGCAGGCCCTCATCGACTCACCTTTTAGTTTGATAAGGTAGGTTATAAGAGTGTGGTGGGCATGTTCCACAATGCCTTGTCCCTGTATGGCAAACCAGTTAAATAAGATACATTCATCTGGAGACAGAACTGTTGAAATTTTTGAGAGGTGTAGGCCAGTCCATTATCTGTTCTAAGAAATTTGGGTTGTCCCCAAGCACTCCAAGCTTCAAGGTAATGTTGAATTACATGTGAGGCTTTTTCTTAGTAGAGGGATCAGTTTTACTGCCCTCTTTTCTCCATCCCTTCTTTCTGAATCCTGGGGAGGGCCCTTTTTCGTGACGTGTCTTTCTTTTTTCGAGCTCCCTTTCTCTCATTCTGTTAGGTTTCTGACATACTGTCCTGAACCTCTTCTAGTATTCCCTGTCCCTCCACATTGGCTGGTCGGCAGGTTTCATCCTCTAGACAGTTTTTTATCAGCTTCCAAATTGCCTTGGTGCCCAGGCATAAGTCTTCCTCTTCATGCTTATGGTCAAGGTCCCTTCCTAGCTTATTCTATAAGGCTACAGTTAGAGACCCCGAATAGGCATACCAGGGAGAAATGTGATCCACCTCCTTAACAAAGTTCTGCAGCATATGGGAGGCAACCTGCAGGTCACGTTGCTTTAGCACTGACTGTAATGTGGTGATCACTGACTGTGAGGAGCCCATGATAGAGTGAGTGCCTGCGGCTGATCTACACCCGACTTATAGTATTATTTTGCAAAGTGAAAGTAAACACAGGGCTCTGCTCCCTTATCTATGGAAAGCTTAGAAGATACCTCAGTGCTGCCACTTATCTACATTGGACTGACAACACCTCATTTTTCAGCACCAGCCGCGATTTACCTCAAATTTCAGCACCAGCCTCGATGGACAGAATAAGAAACAGAATGAGGGCCAGGGCAACCAAAACAAGAGCTTCTACTGCCCCTTCCTAAGTTGCATCTAGATTAAGACCGAAATCAAAAGGGATAAGAGGTTCATGATCAGACATACTTCTCCGAACTTACCTTTTCCATGCAGTTCTGAATCCATCCCTTCTTCAGGGGTTCCCCTCAATGCCAGCAATGTTGATCCTGGGTTTCTGGCACCAGATGACCCACGCTACCATCTTGCCAGCAAGAACGCATCTAGGACACTCGGATCTTTCTGTAGTAAAGCTGTAATACATCTCGAGATATAGATGAACAGCTTCAGGACAGGAGACTTAGAAAGCAGAAAACTCCTCCCTTATATTGGCTGCGAAGTATGGTTAGAAGTAAGGTTGGGGATGTGCACCATGGGATTGGCTGCCCACTATCAGCCTGATGACGCAATGGGAGAGGCAGGGCTCAGGTAATGGAAAGATATTCTGACACCCGCGCGCACTCACCATGAGCAATGGTGACAATGGTGTTGTCAGCACCATATTGTAATGGCGACCATGAGGGCGGCTTTTCACAGTGGTAGAAGTAATTACAGGGTTTATCTGATCCTGATTTGAATTTGGTACCTGATATCTGTCTAGATAAGTGTCAATTTTATCCAGAATTTTCAGTTTTGTTGAGTACAGCCTTGTATAGTAGGATCTGATGATATTTCAAATTTACTAAATTTCTGTTGTTATTTCTCCCTTTTGATTTCTGGTTTTACTAAATTGGATACTGTTCTTGTGTTCTGTATTCATTCTGTCTAATGGTTTGTCTATCTTGTTGATTGTCTCAAAGAACAAGCTCCCAGTTTGTTTGATTATTTTTGTATTGTTCCTTTGTTTCCACTTGGTTGATTTTAGCACTGAATTTGATTACTTCCTGATTTCAACTCCTTTTGGGTGAATTTGCTTCCTTTTGTTTTATAGTGTTAAAGTGTGATATCAACCTACTCCTATATCCTCTCTCCAGTTTCTTTTTTAGAGGCATTCAGAGAGAGCTATGAGAGTCCATCTTAGGGCTATTTTCATTGTGTCCCATAACTTGCAGTATGTTGTAGCTACATTTTCATTAAACTCTAAAAAGTCTTTAATTTAGTTCTAGATTACTTCCTTGACTGTTTTGTCACTGACTAGATTTTTATACACATTCCACGTGTATGTGGGTTTTCAATTATTCATATTATTGTTGAAGATCAGCCTTAGTCTGTGGTGATCTGTTAGGAAGCATGACATTATTTCAATAATTTTATATCTGTTGAGGCATCTTTTGTGACTGAGTGTATGGTCAATTTTGGAGAAGGCATTGTGAGGTGATGAGAAGAAGGGACATTCGTTTGTTTTAGGATAAAATGTTCTATAGATATGAACTAAATGTATTTGTTTCATAAATTCTGTGAGTTTCACCATGTATCTTTTTAGTTTTAGTTTCCAGGATCTGTCCATTAATGAAAAGGGGGTGTTGAAGTCTTCCAATATTATTGTGTGTGGTACAATGTGTGTTTTGAGTTTACTAAAGTTTCTTTTATCAATGTGGATGTCATTGCATTTGGAGTATAAATGTTTAGATTTGGGAGTCCAGCTTGGTAAATATTAACTTTAATGAATATGAAGTTTCCTTCCTTGACTTTTTTTTATAACTTTGGGTTGAAAGTCAATTTTATTTGATATTAGAATGGCTGCTCCACCTTATTTCTTCGGGTCATTTGCTTGGAAAGTTCTTTTCCAGCCTTTTAGTCTGAGGTAATGTCTGACTTTGTCCTTGGTGTTTGTTTCTGGTGTGCTGAATATTGCTTACACATCCATTTTGTTATTCTATGCCTTTTTACTGGTGAACTGAGTCCACTGATATTAAGAGATACTAAGGAAAAATTCTTGTTGCTTCCTGTTATTTTTGTTATTAGAGTTGGAATTTTGTTCATGTAGCTATCTTCTTTTAGGTTTCCTTCAAGTTTAATTTCTTGCTTTTTCTTGAATGTAATTTCCCTCGTTATATTGGAATTGTCTCTTTATTATCGTTTGAAGTGCTGGATGCATTGGAAGATATTTTGTAAATATGGTTTTGTCACAGAATACCATGTTGTCTCAAGCTATGTTAAAAGAGTTTTGCTTCATATAGTAGTCTTGGCTGGCATTTCTGCTCTCTTACATTCTGTATGACATCTGCCCTAGATTTTCTGGCTTTCTTAGTCTAAGGGAAAAGTTATGTGTAATCCTGATAGATCTTGCTTTATATATTACTTGACCATTTTCCCTTACTGCTTTTAATATTCTTTCTTTGTTTTGTGCATTTGGTGTTTTGACTATTATATGATGGCAAGATTTTTTTTTTCTGGTTCAAATAATTTGGCGTTCTGTAGGCTTCTTGTATATTCATGAGCATATCTTTATTTAAGTTAGGGAGGTTTTTTTTTCTATAATATTGGTAAAGATATTCAATGGCCCTATAATTTGGAAAACTTACTTCTCATCTATACCTATACCGAATATCATGTATGTAATTACGTCATTTCTCAAAGCTGTTTAAAAAATTCACATGGGCAGTATTTCCTGAGAAATTCAAATCATTAAAACTTTATTCCCTTTTACTAATATAGCATATTATGTTTCCATTTTCTGTTGTCCATATAGTACAGAGCCCAGCATTTGACAAAGATGAGAATATATCACCTCAGGTAGAAACAGATGAAGATACAGTACAAATTTTCAATTTTTTCCCATTTCAATAGAGTACTTCAAAAGTGGTGTTTGTGATCTCTTGACTGGAGAAGTCGATTCAGGAAAAAGAGCAATTCAGGGTCAGATGCTCTTATATGTGTAGTTGAAGACCAGATTGTGGTCCTTTAGACCTTGTGATCACAAAAAAATAGCAACGAATACAATACAACCACCTTCATGAGATGTTTCCATATATACACACAAAGAAAAGGAGAACCATTATAAAAATAAGAGAGGGACCATTTGGGAAAAAGAAGGATCTCAGCAAGGGTAGTACAGTTATGAAGAAGTGCTGTGGGGTGTAAATGTATAAATTGTTTAAAGTAAATATTACAAGTTTTTTGGAATACTACCATGTATTTTATATGGATTTAACATTTAGTTCAAACCAAATATTATATATTTATTATAAATAATTGAAATAATTTTCTGTGTAAAGTTTTGTGTGTTGTAGAAAAAATATCCTACTGGGAGATTCTAACTTAAAGTATATCTCCCAGTAAGGTAAAGCCCCTAGACATTCCCCAAGCTTGTTTTCCCTGATCTATTTAAATACAGCTAGGAAGAAGCTCTTTGTTCTCTATAGCCAGCAATAAAGCATTTTTTTTTTATACTTTACAACCAGAGATGCCTGCCTTCCTTTGCCAAGGACAAGGAGATAAAAATTCAGAAAGAAGTCACTCCCCAGTTCTGAGGAAGTTCCAGGGATACCTGGAGATCTCCTATCAGGGTGCCAAGTGAGAGTGTGCTCACTCGGCTGTCTGTTTCTGTTACTGGGTGCCAAGTGAGTGTGTGCTCTCTCGGCCATCTTATTGGGGCCTGTTCTTGGTTATTGTAATCTTTTTGTGTGTATATATTGGTTTTTCCCCTGTATGTAACTCTGATGATGGGACCGACTATTAGCATGCCCCTTGGACTGACCCTAGTGCACAGTACTGAAATTAAGACTAAGACTCACATTTTCTCGGTGGATGTCTGAAATAGATTTTAGAGAACTTTGTGCTGTACGGAATGGCCAGCTTTGATGTTAGTTGGCCACTAGAGGGCACCCTTGGTTTGGTTCTGTTTTCAGCTCTTAAAGTTGTTTTACAGAGGGGACCAGGGTCTCAGCCAGATTGAGTGCCCTACATTCTCATCTAAAAAAAATTAGCACAGGATCCCCCCTCTCCTATCGTGTTTAAAGCCTTGGGTTCAAAAGAATAGTCCAGGCTCCCCAGTCCTGGCCCTCTGCCATCCAGAGAGGGAAAATAAAAAGTTAAATCTGGCACCGGTTAAACTGCAGCCATCGGTTTCTCCCAAGATCTATCCAGAGTTAGAAGAACCTCCAAAATGGCACTGCACCCCACCCGCATATTCCCAACTGGTCCCCCCAAAAACTCTCAACAGGGTGCCACTAGATATTTGGGGAGGGACCAGTTGCTAAAGCCCAAGACCAGCGAGCTCAAAGCCCAGAGGGACCAGACTCAACCATCGCACTGCCTTTGTGTACTTATGACCCTCATCCAGCGGACCCCAGACAACTGCAGCCCCTTCAGTAATGGCCTTTTTCCTCCTCTGATCTCTATAACTGGAAGGCAAATCACAATCCCCTTCGTTGAAAACCCCTCTAGCCTTGCTAATCTAAAGGAATCTCTCATATTCTCTCTTCAGCCTATTTGGGATGACTGTCAGCAGCTTTTACAGGTTCTTTCACCACAGAGGAGAAGGAGAGGATTCTGAGAGGAAAGAAAGAGCATACTGGGGGCCAATTGACTACTAATAAAACTTCTGAATGAAATAGATGCAGCCTTCCCTCTGACATGTCCTGATAGGACTGACCATATGGAGCAATTGACAATTTTCTGCTGGGCTCTGATAATAGGACTGAAAGGGGCTGGCAGGTGCCCCACCAATTTGACCAAGGTAAGAGAGATCCTACAAGAGAAAAAGGAGCCCCCAGCAGTGTTTTTAGAGTACCTCTTAAAGGTATAGAAGTGTTACACTACCTTTGACCCTACTTCAGTGTGCCAGCAGGTGACAGGTGTCATGGCTTCTATAGGGCAGTCCTCTTCTGAAATTAGGAAAAGGTTACTGGGTCTAGAGAGTCTGAAAACATTATCTTTACAACATCTGTTTAAGGAGGCAGAGAAAGTGTACCATAAGAGAGAGACTGACAAGCCAGCACAAGGGCACATTGGGCTCGGAGTCTGCAGACACCCCTAAGGTCCCCACAAGACCCTCAATAGGATCATAAGACCTCTGTTGAATGTAACACAACCTCTGCTCCAATCCAATCTCACAGGATCTGAGACTGCATTAATTAGGGAAGCAGAAAAACTGGCCTGACAATGGTCTCAAGTCCCTCTGATCTGTGCCAGCACCTGGGCAACATATTGGGCAGAGTCTGAGGACAGCCCCAAGGTCCTCACAGAAACATCCATGAGATCTTAAGACCTTTGGTGAGTGGAAAACAACTTCCGCTCCAATTCTATCATGCAGGACTTGTGACTGCATTCATTAGGGAAGCAGAGAAACCGGTATGATCAGGGTCACAAGTCCCTTCCAGTCCATGACAGCATCGGGCACCTTGTGGGCAGAGTCTGTGGACACCCCGAAGGTCCCCACAGGACTCTCCACGGGAACTTAGTACCTCTAGTGAGTGGATCACAACATCTGCCAGGAGGAAGGTTCGAACACCAGATATCTGGGTCCCTTCTCTGCAAGTGGAGATCTTGCCTGCATAGAGTACTCTGAACACTGAAACTCAGGAGAAAACTAGTCTCCCAGGTCTACTGATAGAGGATTACATAATCATCTGAGGAACAAGATATAACCAGAGACAATTATAACAACTAACTCCAGAGATTACCAGATGATGAAAGGTAAACATAAGAATCTTACTAACAGAATACAAGACCACTCACCATCATAAGAAGTACAGCACTCCCACCTCATCCAGTCCTGGAAACGCAAAAACACCCAAAAAGGTAGTCCCATATTTAAAAGCATATCTCAGGTTGAAGGTAGAGGACATCAAGAAGGACTTTAAAAACTCACTTAAAGAAATACAGGAGAACACTGCTAAATAGGTAGAACCTTAAGAGGAAGCATAAAAAAAAAACCTTAAAGAATTGAAGATAAACACGACCAAACAGGTGATGGAATTGAGTAAAACCATCCAAGACCTAAAAAGTGAAGTAGACACAATAAAGAAAACCCAAAGTAAGGCAACACTGGAGATAGAATACCTAGGCAAGAAATCTGGAACCATAGATGCGAGCATCAGCACCAGAATACAAGACATGGAAGAGAGAATGACAGATGCAGAAGATTCCATAGAGAATATTGGAACAACAATCAAATAAAATACAAAATGCAAAAGATGTTATCTCAAATATCCAGGAAATCCAGGACACAATGTGAAGTCCAAACCTACTGGTAATAGGAGTAGATGAGAATGAAGATTTTCAAGTTAAAGGGCCAGCACATATCTTCAAAAAAATTATAGAAGAAAACTTGTCAAACCTAAAGAAACACATGCCCATGAATATAAAAAAAGCCTACAGAATTCCATATAGACTGGACCAGAAAAGAAATTCCTCCTGACACATAATAATCAGAAGAAGAAATGCACTAAATAGAGATATACTGTTAAAAGTAGTAAGGGAAAAAGGTCAGGTAACATATAAAGGCAGGCCTATCAGAATTACACCAGACTTTTCACCAGAGACTATGAAAGACAGAATATCCTGGACAGATGTTATACAGATACTAAGAGAACACAAATGCCAGCCCAGGCTATTAAACCCAGCCAAACTCTCAATTACCACAGATGGAGAAACCAAAGTATTTCACGATAAAAAACAAATTCACACATTAACTTTCCATGAATCCAGCCTTTCAAAGAATAATAACAGAAAAAAAAAAAAAAACAATACAAGTACAGGAACAACGCCCTAGAAAAAGCAAGAAAGTAATCCCTCAACAAACCAAAAAGAAGACAGCCACAAGAACAGAAAACAAACTCTAACAACAAAAATAATCGAGGCAACAATTACATTTCCTTAATATCTCTTCATATCAATGGATTCAGTTCCCCAATAAAAAGATATAGACTGGCTATAAAAACAGGACCCAATAGTCTGCTGCTTACAGGAAACCCATCTCAGGGAAAAAGACAGACACTGTCTCAGAGTGAAAGGCTAGAAAATAATTTTACAAGCAAATGGTCTGAAGAAATCAGCTGGAGTAACCATTCAAATATCGATTAAAATTGATTTCCAACCTAAAGTTATCAAAAAAGACAAAGAAGGACACATACTCATCAAAGTTAAAATCTTCCAAGAGGAACTCTCAATTCTGAATATCTATGCTCCAAATGAAAAGGCAGTCCCATTCATTAAAGAAAGCTCAAAGCACACATTGCAGCTCACACAATAATAGTGGGAGACTTAAAAAACCACTTTTATCAATGGACATACCTTGGAAACAGAAACTAAACAGGGACACAGTGAAACTAAAAGAAGTTATTAAACAAATGGACTTAATAGATATCTACAGAACGTTTTATCCTGAAACAAAAGGATATAACTTTTTCTCAGCACATCATGGTACCTTCTCCAAAATTGACCATATAATTGATCATAAAACAGACCTCAACTGATAAAAAATATTGCAATTGTCCAAACATCCTATCAGACCACCAAAGACTAAGGATGATTGATCTTCAATAACAACATAAATAATGGAAAGCCAACGTTTACGTTGATAATGAACAATAGTCTTATCAGTGATACCTTGGTCAAGGAGGAATAAAGAAGGAAATTAAAGACATATTAGAGTTTAATGAAAATAAAGCCACAACATTCCCTAACTTATGAGACTCAATGAAATCATTACTAAGAGGGAAACTCACAGATTTGAGTGCCTCAAAAAGAAACCAGAGAGAGCACATACAAGCAGCTTGAAAACACATAAAAAATCTCCAGAATTAAGGAAGCAAATTCACTCAAGAGGAGAAGATGTAAGGAAATAATAAAACTCAGTGGTGAAATTAACCAAGTGGAAACAAGAACTACTTAAAGAATCAACCAAAGAGGAGCTGGTTCTTTGAGAAAATCAACAAGATAGATAAACCCTTAGCTAGCATCCCTTAAGGCACAGAGACAGCATCCTAATTAACAAAATCAGAATTGAAAAGAGAGACATAAAAACAGATCCTGAAGAAATCCAAAACACCATCAGATCCTTCTACCACAGGCTATACTCAACAGAACAGGATAACATGGACAAAATGGACAAATTTCTAGACAGATACCAGGTAACAAAGTTAAAACAGGATCAAGTTAACGATATATACAGTCCCATATACCCTAAAGAAACAGAAGGAGGAATTAATAGTCTCCCAATCAAAAAAAAAAAAAAAAAAAAAAAAAAGCCCAGGAACAGATGGGTTTAATGCAGAGTTCTGTCAGACCTTCAAAGAATATTTAATTCCAGTTCTGCATGAACAATTCCACAAAATAGCAGTAGAAGATGCACTACCCAACTCATTCTATGAAACCACATTACTCTGATACCTAAACCACAGAAAGATCCAACAAAGATAAAGAACTTCAGAACAATGGCCCTTATGAATATCGAAACAAAAATACTCAGTAAAATTATCCCTAATCATATCCAAGAACACATTAAAAATTTCATTCATCCTTACCAAGTAGGTTTTATACCAGGGATACAGGGATGGTTTAATATATGGCAATCCATCAACATAATCCATTATATAAACAACCTCAAAGACAAAACCACATGATCATCTCATTAGATGCAAATAAATCATTTAAATATATCCAAAACCCGTTCATGATAAAAGTCTTGGAAGGATCAGGAATACAAGGTCCATACATAAACAGGATAAAAGCAATTTACAGTAAACCAGTACCCAACATCAAATGAAATGGTATGAAGCTGGAAGCAATCCCACTAAAATCAGTGACTAGACAAGGCTGCCCACTTTCTCCCTACCTATTCAACATTGTTCTTGAAGTCCTAGGCAGAGCAATTTGAAAACGAAAGGCGTCCAAGGGGATACACATTGGAAAAGAAGAAATCAAAATGTCACTTTTTTGCAGATGATATGATAGTATATATAAATGAACCTAAACATTCCACCACAGAACTCCTAAACTTGAAAAACAACGTCAGTGAAATAGCTGGATATAAAATTAATCAAACATATCAATGACCTTTCTCTTCACAAAGAATAAACAGGCTGAAAATGAAATAAGAGAAGCATCACCCTTCTCAATAGTCACAAATAATATAAAATACTTTGGAGTGACTTTAACTAAGGAAGGGAAAGATCTCTATGATAAGAACTTCAAGTCTCTAAAGAAAGAAATTAGAGAATATCTCAGAAGATGGAAAGATCGTCCATTATCATGGATTGGCAGTATCAACATTGTAAAAATGGCCATCTTGCGAAAAGAAATCTACAGATTCAATAAAATCTCCATTAAAATTCCAACTCAATTCTTCAATGAATTAGAAAGGGCAATCTGCAAATACATTGGGAATAAACAAAACCTAGGATAGCAAAAACTCTTCTCATGGATAAAAGAACCTCTGGTGCAATCACCATACCTGACCCAAACCTATACTACAAAGCAATTGTGATAAAAACTGCATGGTACTGATATAGTGACAGACAAGTAGACCAATGAAATATGATTGAAAACCCAGAAATGATCCAACACACCTATTGTCAATTGATCATCTACACGGGAGCTAAAACCATCTAGTGGAAAAAAGACTGCATTTTCAACAAATGGTGCTGGTACAATTGGTGGTTATCATGTAGAAGAATGTGAATCAATCCATTCCTATCTCCTTGTACTAAGGTCAAATGTAAGTGGATCAAGGAGCTCCACATAAAATCATACTGAAACTTGTAGAGGAGAAAATGAGGAAAAGCCTCGAAGATATGGGAACAGGGGAAAAATTCCTGAATAAAAGACAAATGGCTTGTATTGTAAGATTTAGAATTGACAAATGGGACCTCATAAACCTGCAAATCTTTTGTAAGGCAAAAGACACCTTCAATAAGACAAAAAGGTCACCAACAGATTGTGAAAGGATCTTTCACTATCCTAAATTAGATAGGGGAGTAATATCAAATATATATAAAGAACTCAGAATGTGGACTCCAGAAAATCAAATAACTCCATTTAAAAATGGGGCTCAGAGCTAAAGAAAGAATTCTCACCTGAGGAATACCAAATGGCTAAGAAGCACCTGAAACAATGTTCACCATCCTTAATCAGCAGTGAAATGTAAATCAAAACAACCCTGAGATTCCATCTCACACCAGACAGAATGGCTAAGATCAAATATTCAGATGACAGCAGATGCTGGCAAGGATGTGGAGAAAGCAGAAAACTCCTCCATTGTTGTTGGAATTGCAAGTTTTAAATCAACTCTGGAAATCAGAAAATTGGAAATTGTACTACCATAGGCTCACACAATACCTGTCCTGGGCATATATCCAGAAGCTGTTCCAACTAGTAAGACACATGCTCCACTATGTTCAGAGCAGCCTTATTTATAGTAGCCAGAAGCTGGAAAGAATCCAGATGCCTGTCAACAGAAAATGTTTACAAAATTGTGGTACATTTACACAATGGAGTACTACTACTAATAGTACAGCTATTGAAAAGAATGAGTTTATGAAATTTATAGGCAAATGGTTGGACCTGGAGAGCATCATCCTGAGTGAGGTAACTCAATCACAAAAGAATGCTAATGATATGTACTCACTAATAAGTGGATATTAGCCCTGAAACCTAGAATAACCCCAAGGTATAAGACACAATTTGCCAAATACATGAAACTCAAGAAGAACGAAAACCAAAGTGTGGACACTTGCCCCTTCTTAGAATTGGAAACAAAACACCCATGGAAGTAGTTACAGAGACAAAGTTTGGAGCATAGACAAAAGGATGGACCATCTAGAGATTGCCATATGCAGGGATCCATCCACTAATCAGTCTCCAAACACTGACACCACTCCATACACTTGCAAGGTTTTGCTGAGTGGACCCTGATATAGCTGTCTCTTGTGAGATTATACCGGGGCCTAGCAAAGAAATGGATGCTCACAGTAATCTATTGGATGAATCACATGGCCCCAAAGGAGGAGCTAGAGAAAATATCCAAGCAGCTAAAGGGATCTGCAATCCTCTAGGTAAAAAAACATTATGAACTAACCAGTACCCCAAAGCTCTTGACTGTAGCTGCATATGTATCAAAAGATTGCCTAGTAGGCCATCCCTGGAAAGAGAGCCCGATTGGGCATGCACACTAATTATGCCCCAGTACAGGGGAACGCCAGTGTCAAAAAGTGGTAGAGAGTGGGTAAGGGAGTGGGGGAGGGGGAGGGTATGCGAGACTTTTGGGATAGTGTTGGAAATTTAGATGAAAAAAATACCTAATAAAATATATTAAAAAGAGATTGAGACTGAAAAAGAAAAAAGACAAATAAAAAAGAGAGAGGCTGAGGAAAGAGAAAATTGACGAGATAGAAGCCTTGAAAAAAATGTAACTAGGTTTGCGGCTGTATTCACAGGTGATAAAGAAGTTTATAGAAAAGGTAGATATCCTTGGTCTGTCTGATCTTCTGGGAGTCAAGTTGCCTTTGGGACCATGAAATCCTGGTGGGACCAAGATCCTGGGATCCTGAGATCCTCTGCACCTGGCCATGTTAGAACTCTGGGTGTTATGGGGCTGGCTGCTGAGTTTTCTTCCAAGGACTGTTCAGGGCCTTGGCCAAGACAGAATAGAAATAACCCATGCCACTTGTCCGGCACAGTTCCTGCATGCCTGGATCCTTCTGATTCCAGCTACTCCATGTGTTGATGACAGATGTTCATCCTCCTGTCTGATTATCTGATCCTTAGAATGATGGAGTACCTTGGATTGAAGCAGCCTCTCGGTGTTGTGGGGCTGCCTTCAGAGTTTGCATGCATGGCCTGCTCAAGGCACTGGCTCCAGAAGTATTTTTAAATGATGCTTCTTGCAAACTTGCCTGTCTCCAAAAATATCTGACATATTTTTATAGGAATGGATTTAATCTTATAAATATATTAAGGAAAAATGACATCTTGATGATTTTAAAATATTCTAACAAGAAAAAATAATGGACCTTCTCCACTAAGTCTAAAATAATTTTGAAGCCACGTGGTGGGGGCACACACATATTTCGAAGTTTTTGGAGGGAGAAGTAGGCAGATCTCAAATTGAGACCAGTCTAGTTTACAAAGTAATTTCCAGGACTAATAGATATACAAAAAAAAAAAAAATACTTATAATAAAAAACAAACAATACAAAACAAACAAACAAAACAAAAAACAAACAATCAAATAAAAAAGACAGTCCTGGAAAGTAATGATAATTTTATATTATGTGGTTGTTAGCCACATATCCCTGTGCACATATGTAAATACACTTATGTTTTTTTAATTTTTTTTTAATTTTAGTAGTTATTTTCTCCATTTACATTTCAAATGCTATCATAGCAGTCACCTTTAGCCTTTCCCCTCCCTTCCCCCTGCCCTGATCCCCTACCCACTCACTCCCATTTCTTTGTCCTGGAATTCCACTGTACTGGAGCATCAAGTACAATGGGAACAGAGAGTAGGGGCTGGTCCTGGGAAAGAGAAAGGGGCCAATCAGTCATTTTATCCTTCCTCTCAGGTAGCAGTTTATTTTGGTTCAAGAAACAAATATACTTTCTTTCAATGAATTTTATAAGTGAACAGGAAATATTTCCATCTCTCAGAACTGCCTGTGGAAATTTTATTGTGGTTATAGGAGTTTTTTTGGGTCTATTTTCCGAAGAACAATTAAAGCCAGGTATGTTTAAACATACCTGTATTAGCACCAACACGGAATGCTGAACCGCAACACTCTATCACTTCCTAGAGAATACATAACATACTAAGTGCCTACCTCAACACTAAAATGAAGTGAAATAAAATCAAACAAATGTACCTTCGATAATTGTATCTAGTGCATTGGGAAGTTTATAAGATAATGAATCAAAAAATTCAATTATCTTTATGATAAAAATAATTAGAAATGTTAAGAAGGTTAAACGATTACTACAAGAAGGGGGAGGGAGAGACCTGGGTGAGAAACCACACACGGAGGGGAAGAGATGAACTTGATCAAGTACTGTGGGGGGGTTGTGAAACAGGAGTGCATTGATGAAGATCAGCAAAAAGAATGGAAACAGGCAACTTTGTGAGGTAGGAGGTGAGAAAACCCTCTAGAATGTACCAGAGACCTGGGAGCTGAGAGACTCCCAGGACTCAAAGGGAGTGACCTTAGATGAAATGCCCTCCAGTTGGGAAAGGGGACTTGTAGAGTTCTCCCAGCAGTCCTCTTCTGTATGTGTATTGGAGGCCTCATATGAGCAGGTGAATTCTGTATCTTTGAAGGGTCAGAGTTTCAGACTTCATGGTTGAACAGTTTAAATGAGACTGTGGGTCTTCCTAGAGGGATACCCTTGTATTTAACATTTTTTTAAACTTTGTTAATTCAACAACAAGCGTCAGATGCTCCAGTCCATTAGTTGGTTGCAAATATCTGCAGCTGAATCCTTCACCTGCTAGTTCCTAATGAGGTACATGTCTTAAACTTGTTGTAGTGTATGTACTAGATAATGAATCAAAATAATATCAAAAATATATTGCATATTGTAACTGAGAAATATAACGTTGGTTCTAAGGGACCTATTCACATTCAGTTCAAGATATAGGTAATAAACAGTGTTTCTCAATGTTTCTTAAAATGACTGTGGGTAACCTAAAGAAACAAAGCTAAACCAAACTAAACCAAAACAAACACCCTCTTCTATACATTGTCTCATCTTCTTCCAATTGACCAGTTCTTAAAAGCCATGCTCTTGAGTGAAACTACACATTGGAAGTGCCCTTCCCCTACTCTGATTCAGAATATCACTTTACATGAGCTCAGATATCTTATTTTGTAATCTGAGTGAATGTGTGACTTTGATATTAGTTGATTGTTAATAGAAAGCACAAATTGTGTAGGAATGTGAATGAATGTTACAGATGCCATTCCAATATCATTCCCATTGGAGGGAATAAGATAAAAGAATCATAATTCATAATAAGTATTAGAGAAGTAGAAATTGAGAGAGAGAGAGAGAGAGAGAGACAAACAGACAGACAGACATAGAGATAGAGACAGAGACACAGAGACACAGAGACAGAGAGAAAGAGAAATTTCATCACCTAGAATATAATATTGTAGAGCACTGATAGATATTTCAGTACTTTTATCATCTATTGCTTTTGCAGAATACCTTCTTGCAGTAACCAACCTCTGCAGTTTTCTGAATTCACACATTTGTAATATTAATACTACCATGACTGTACTTCTTAAGAACTAACAAGTAGGTGAAACAATCAGATGAAGTTGTATGCAACCAACCAACGGACAGAATATGTTGAACCATTGGTTTAATTGGAGAAAAACTGAAGGAGACTGAGGAGGAGATCAACCCTGTAGGAGGACTAGATGTCTCCATTAATATGGACCCAGAATTCTCCAAAATGCTAGACAACCAAAATGGCAGCTTACACCAACTATAGTTAGAAGGTCCCCAAAACATACACACAAAAAAAAAAAATTCTTGGTCTCTGTTCAATCAGAAATGATGCAATGATTCTCAAGAACCTAGAGACCCCAGGGTGTTTAGAAATCAGATGGAATGGGTACATGCTCTTGGAGACAGGGGATGGCCAGTCGATATGGCATGTGGAACAGTAGGAGGGTGGACAGGGTTCAATGAATGAATGAATTAATAAATAAAAAAGAATACTGCCAAGTAACCATGCCCCATATACTCTAATTCTTTAATCATAATCCAAGAAAACTCACATGTTCACATAACAGCACACTCAAAAATATAATTAAAAAATACACACACACATATAACTGAAATTCCATGATTTTGAAGTTCATTTTACAAAGAAATACAGTGGAACAGAGTTTTTCTTTTGTTCCATTAATTTACATACATTTGTTCTCCTAATCTACCCAAAATATGGATTGTTCTCCATATAAAAGGCCAAAATCTCCTAACATAGATTTTATCTGGGAAAATCTCCCAACATAATTTTATGTAGATCCACACCAATTATACCTTTCATTAGAATATAATCTGGATTCAGTTAGATATACATTAAATTTATATTTAAATTTCAGTTATTTGTTGTAACATGGATGTAAAGTAGAATATCAGGGTAATGTCTTTTTCATCTCTCTACTGATATGGGCATTGGTTTAAAAGAACAATAACCTGCTGGGCACTGGAAAGAAGGCTCCATGGAGAGAATATATTCTTGGCACCTCTGTAAAATTCCAGGCATTTCTATTCATGTTTGCAACACTGTGGGTGGGAACAGGTAGATATCCCAATAGTGTACTGGCTATTCAAACTCGTCAAAATGGTGGGTGTAATACACTCTGAGAGACCAAACGGTGAGGACATTCTACTCATATCTGAACATATGTGTATGTTCATGGTGTGACCTCACAATTGGGAACAGACACTCCACTCATATGAAGCCAGGAAACCCTCTTGCATACCACACATGAAACCTTGAGTTCAGCAGTTCCATAACCTATGTGTCTCTAAGTATGAAATGGGAAGATTTATATTCTCATTGTCTTGTTAATCCTGTTTTCTCTTAAATTCCAGAAATTAAACCAATGTATTCTCAGATTCAGGATGGTAGAACACAACATTTTGTCTTTCTGGAATAGCATCCAACTATCATCAGAAAGACTTTTCAACTTACCCTCAGGACAATAAGTATCCATTTAGAGGGTTTTAACAGGATAACAAATGTATTTAGTTTTCTATTTGAGAAATAGACTGTCTAGAATGTACAACAATGTACAGGTAAAAAATGAACTTAACTTGGAGCCTGGCAACAGTGAACTGAAAATAATTGTCAGTGGTGTTCTCTGTATATGGAATATGTCAAGGGAATAGATCTTAGAGTGACAGAGACAGAGTGGATATGGACAGAGACAGAGACATAGAGAAATAGAATGGGGTGATGAGATGATGGATGGTCTTGATTTTAAAACGTAAATGAAGAAAATATCTAATGTAATATTGAAAGAAAGAAAAAAAGAATCATTTTTACAATATTTCTTTTCTTCAGAACCCCATGCCTCATACACCAAATTCATACAGTTTCCGTTTGTGAAGCACGCTTGATACATCTAAAAAGAAAATGTGACAAAGAGTTGCAACAGAGAGTTTTGGAAGGGGCTAGACTGAAAGCCTAGCAGTTAATCACTTGCTCCCTACAAAACTAACATAAATGCCCTGTGGATGTAGAAATCATCTATTAGAGGATCACAGAATGCAGGGGAAGGATGCTCAGAGAAACCTGTCTAGAAAGATGACCCATACCAAGAAGCTTTTCCTCTAATTGAGAGACCTTGCCTCAGTGAAAAGATAGACAACACATTAGGGTCATTTCCTGAATCCACTTTGGGCTTCAAAAAGTGTCTGCATGCACATGTAGAGGAAAAACCTTCATATATACTGTTCTTTCTCTTATAATTGCCAACACGCATGGTATCTCTTAAACACACACACACACACACACACACACACACACACACACACACACACACACACACACACACACATAAACACATGCAGAAAAGAAAAAAGTTCTGGAATAGGGAAGACTAGACAGAATGGCTAAAATAAGAAATAACAAAAGCCAATGCCACTGTTGAAGATTCTTGAAGCCACAACCAAAGCTTAGGTACTGCTTTTAATGGATGGCCTGCTGCAGACTGGCCTCAATCAGCCCTCCTCAATCTCTGGGAGAAATCGTTGTCCTGGTATAGGTGGGCAGGAAGCTGACATTTAAGTGTCAATCAGATACAAACACAGAGGGGGTGCTGTATCTGAATGTAATTTCTCAAAGAAATCATCAGATTATTAATATAGAAACAAATAGGGAAGTTGGTTTTCAAATCAGCCAGGTAAATGAGGTTACTGAATTCTTAAAGACTCATGTCCAAAATAGAGCAATAAAAACATAATGACTGGCAGGGACTGAGCAATAAAATAACTGAAATGAATTCTTCTCTAAAGTCAGCTATATTCTTTGAAGCTAGGTTTGAACACTTTATGATCACACCATGCAAATGGATTTCACACTCAAGCCATGGTTCTAATTAGGGAGTTTCTTTCTAGCTAATCTTCTCATGAATAATTCAAAACTGTTGTTCCCCCTCAAACCACAGCACAAGTTATTTCCTAAACCATTGCAAATTCCTGTATATGAGAGGGATTGTATGGGGGAATCTTTCTACTAACAACTAATGTAGCCTGCCATGCATAAGTATAACAAATATTCTAAACATACTTTCCTAAAGTTGTCCTGAGATTTCTAACTCTATGTAGTATATAGCAATGGCTGTCACAATCTCTCTTATAATACTAGAGGTAACTCTGGTTGTTACAGGTAACATTCTTACTGAATTCCAAGCCCAGGATCCGCTCAAGGACTACCTAGAATATTGGTGAAGGACAGGGAACAAAGTTGGATATTGCTTAGATATTTACCAAGTCATTACTTGGAGGCACTTATAATAAAACAACATTGAAAGAAGTCACAAAGATTCAATCACTTACTAATGTAAGGACAAGTTTGATGCATTTTTTCCAGGATGGTTCCTGAAGACTTAGTTTCCATGAACTTTTTGACTAGGGACTGTGTCTAAATATTTAGAACTGTCACGGGAGTCACTACTGGGGTTTGTGTTCCAATGGCTGGTGTGCGTTTGTGTGTGTGTGTGGGGGTGTGTGAGTGCGTGTGTGTTTGTGTGAGTGTTGTGTGTGTTTATGTGTGTGGGTGTGTTTGTGTGTGTTTATGTATGTGTGAGTGTGGGTGAATATGACAACAAGCTAATGTTCATCTCTTAGTGATACTGTGAGCACTCTGCTGCCTATCTTAAATCATCACAGCTGTCAGTGTCTAAAGCTAACTGAATTCCAGAAAGCAATTTAGTAGATTTGATTAATGTCTCCTTACATCACATAGATATTTTCTACAGTGCATATAAGCACATATATTTTAGAATATACTGAAACTTAAAAATGTAAATTAAAAAAAAAACAAAAACCTCTACCAACTTCAAATTAAAAAAACACATTTATTTTAGAATTCTCTAGGATACTCGCAATTTCCTGTATTCCCTACTCATGATGTCCATATGTTAGCATCTTACAAATTTGTATGACAATAATGAGGAGAAAATAAAATTTGTAAGGAAAAAAAAAGACAGTTTTGTCTTAGACTACTTATTAACAAATGCCTGGGCCACAAACTGTGGCTTATTCCCAGAATAACGTATTTAACACATTCAAAATATTTTATGTTTTGTTCATTTTTAGTTACCCCTTTATCTATTTACTTAGCATCTTCCTAAATATCTCCCTTAGCATATGTGCCATCATCTGTCCCTGAATCTGTTTATTCTCCTAATATTTCATAGAATACTCTCTTTTTGAAAAGTCTCACCTCATATTTTCTTCCTCAGCTCATTTGTCATACACATTATTTAATTGACAGATGATGTTTATAAGAGAGTCTCAAAATTTGGGGCACTAATAACAACTAAATATCTCATTTAAAATATATAAAGTAGGTTTTGTGTATGCCACATGGCTGCAGTACCTGGGATGGCCAGAAGAAGAAGTCAGATCTCCCAGACTTAGAGACAGATGGGAGGGTGCAAAGGGTTCTGAGCCATCTCTCCAGCCCCTCAATAACAAAGTTTTGTCACAGAAAAGATAAAAACGGACATTGCCATTTCTAAATTCTTTCACACTGTAGATATCAGTCCACACTCCTTTTAGTAGTCAAGAGACCTGGAGTATATTAACGTTTTCTTACTCCCACTTTTGAGGGTACTTACACCTGAATTTTCCCTAGTATAAGATTGTGAAGGAATGAATGGCAGATTTTCCAGGCTATTTGTAACGGTATACCTGTTTTGGTCTACAGAGCTTCCATACACTATCCTGCATGCCCTTAATCTCTGACAACCCCCTTACCTTGTGGATTCTTACCTTTGGACACTGATTTACACTTTTTTTTTTGTGCAGCCATCAGTGTTTTGGCACTAACGGATTTTGTTCAGTAGGTGCTATTTAACACATAAAGATCCACTGAATTTTAAAATATTCATTGTTATAATCTAATTTTATACAGATAGTATTAAGATCTCGTATGGAATTCAAATGTTTCAACAAAAATGAATTGAATTTTGGACGTTGTGTAAACTTTTAAACAATCCTCTGGTTTTAAAATTTGGTGTGTATGTGTGTGTGTGTGTGTGTGTGTGTGTGTTTGTGTGTTACTCACCGTGGCTAAGTTTCCATCAACAAAATTTTCACAGACAAATCCAAGAATAGATTGGGGAGACTGAGAAACTTTCACCCCCAACAAAGGAGTTATTGGAAATTAATGGCTTCAGGTGAGAGGGCCAGTTTTCTTCATGGATTTGGCTAGTGAAAGGTTGCCCGTGTTCCAGTATATATTTGTCCCTACCCACACATATGTAGTCAGGACTAAATGGACTCAGCTATCTATATAAAAATGCACATGGACTTAAGGATAAGAGTGATACAGGAGAAGTGGGGAACATTTCAAGGAGGAGAAGATAGTGATGGATTTGCTCAAACTCATTTACATGTATGTAGAAAGTTCTTCACAAACAAATTTAAAACAAAGTAAATAAGTAAGTAATTAAATAAATAGACAAATAAATTTGGATGGACATACATATCAGATAGGATATGTGTGTGTGTGTGTGTGTGTGTGTGTTTATGTGCACATGTGTGTGCATATAAGCATGTAGATATGTAGCACCTGTGACTAGAGGAATGCAATCATGCAGTATCTTTCTTTATGTCTCTCTGCCACTTTCCTATGATGCAGTGTGTTGATTAGAATATCTTTTGCCCATGGGATGTGGCACTATTACAAGGTGTTGGCTTGTTTTAGGAAGTGCATCATTGTGTAGGCTTGCTTTTATGTAGTGCACAATCTCTACCCAGTGACAAAAATCGATCCTCTTCTTTGCTACCTATGGCCACAAGATTCCACCTGGTTGCCTTCAGACTAAGATATAGACCAATCAGTTCCTTCCCCAGCACCTCCTCTACCTGGATGCTGCCATGCTTCCTACCAAGATCAAAATGTACTGACCCTCTGAAACTGTAAGACAACCTCAATTAAATTTTCCCTATAAGAGTTTCTTTCCTGAGTCATGATGTCTCTTCACATCAATGAAACCCTGTAGAACATACGCAGTATGTTAGCCTGATTTTAATGCTTACAAGATGATTGCAACCAGCATGCAAAGACAAAGTAAAGATGACAAATGAGTTTCTGTATTTTTTGAACTTCTGAATTTTTGAATGAATATGGGGATTGGGAAAATTAAAAAGTTATGGGAAGGAGAAAGAGAGGATGCAAAGACCTATTGGGCACCTGTCACTTGCTTTTGCAATCAATATTTTTATTTTAAAACAACACCAACAACTAAAACAACCAACAACAGGGCATCCATACAACAGATTCACAGAGAAGACACCAAAGGGCATTACATTCTTGTAAATCATTTTCCAGCTAATGTCTGGTGTATTGAGCCTAAGGATTTTACTGTCAAACCCTGATGATTAATCACTAGATTGTATCCCCTAACACAATGATGAATGACACTGTGGTCAACAGGACAGTTAAGTAAATAGATTGTTTTTCACACTGTCAGTTTGAATTGTTACTATATATCCCAGTTTTTTTTTGCATTTTATCTCCATAAGTGTGTTCTTTTCAGCCCCATTTGCTACATAGTAAACGGAATCTTTTACATTGTATTTCATTTAGTGTGCACAGTGGAACCTAAAGACTAATTTAGTCCATTTCAAAGTAGAGCTCTCTGTTCTCTTTTCAAAATTGAAATTAAACTGTTTTCAAAATGTTTTGCACTTGCCTGGCTTAGTTTAATTAAGATTGTGGGGTGGGAGGGATTTCTCCCACATTCTCAGTTGTCTCAAACTGGAAAAACTCTCTAGAAAGGTTGTGGAACCTTTGTGACTGTGCACTAGCAGAAGGAGGTCACTGGCGCAAGAAGGAGGGAACTGGCTAGTTCTGACCTAAATCTTGGCTTCTAAATCCAACCAAATGTGAGAAGGGCTTATTCAGGCTCTTAATGCCACAGATGAACTTGTTGTTTCCTACTATGCTGTCCTTATCATGCCAGTCTTTCCCTGGTGAGTTTTTGCCATATACATCTCTTCATGTACATTCATTGTGTCAGGAGTTTTGACAACTTAACTTAAAAATAATTATTGTAAGTGTACATCTGTCTCTCCACCTCTTCCCAGACCCATACCCCTCTCCCCTCCTTCCTTCCTTCCTTCCTTCCCTCCTTCCCTTCCTCTCTCTCTCTCTCTCTCTCTCTCTCTCTCTCTCTCTCTCTCTCTCTCTCTCTCTCTCTCTCTCTCTCTGTGTGTGTGTGTGTTGTTGTGTGGGTGTGTGGGTGGGTGTTGTGTCAAATAGATTGCTGTCAATTTTGCCTACATGTATTTTTTTAATGTGTGTGTGTGGAATGATTTTTCACATTTAAAATTATTCTCACATTTCATAAATTTCAGTGCAATCTTTACTTTTATGGAGATAAGCTTCCAAATGGCTTTTTTTCTGGAACTCAAGAAATTGGAATGCTCCATAGTTTTATGACCTGAGTGAGAATTGTCAATAGGTTCCCAGTGATGCTGTGGGGCCATACTTAAGATCTGTGTAGCAGCTAGAGGAGCCTCTGTGTTCTTTGAGCCCTGCATTTAGAGAATAACTACGAATTGTTTGTACAGTTGGCTCTAGCATAGAGACTCTTTTTAAATTGTTTTCTCTTTGTCACTAGATGCCATTCTTTGGAAAGTCCTTCCACATGGAAACTACTGACCATATTGAATGGTGGAGAAAGGAGATTCACAGTAAATTATAAATGAAGAAAACAAAAGTTACAGCCCTATAACTGATACTCCCACAGCTTAAGCTGTGTGGAAGCATGGAGAATGTTGGAGGACTTGCAAAATTTATTTTGGATCTCATTCCTCCTCATTGCTCACATAATTTAGTACTTAATATCCTCGTGATTTCATAGATATATTTTTCTAAATACTTCTTAATTAAGTTGTGTGAATGTGTGTAACTCTGTGAATGTCTCTGTGCATGTCTCTCTTTCTATGTATATTTTTCTCTGTCTCTGTGCCTACTTGTGTGTCTCTGTGTGAATGTTTATGTGCATGTCTCACTCTGTATGTCTAAGTTTCTCTGTCTTTCTGTCTCTGTCTGTCTATCTATGCCTCTCATCTTTTCTCATTTCTTCTCCTTGTTTACCTTCTTCTTCTATTGTTTCTCCTTCTTTGCCTTATCCTTCTCCTCCTTATTCTTTTCTCCTTCTGCTTCTCCTTTTCCTTCGCCTTCTCCTCCTACTCCAGTTTCTTCTTCTTCTTCTTCACCTTCTTCTTCTTCTTCAGCTGGGGCCACATAGTGAGGCTCTGTCTCAAAAAAAAGAAAAAGAAAGAAAAAGAAATAACAAAGTTTTTGGAGAAGTTTTGTTTATAAAAGGGACCATAAAGTAAGTGAGTTTCTTACAGCCTTTGCCCTACATCCTGCCATTGGTTTACTTTTCCAGGAGGCAGACACGGACTCATCATTCTCCACGGAAGTCCAAGGATTCTTAGGGTTTCCTTTTGGTGCACAATCCTTCAATTTCAGCAAATGTACACTCATACAAATTACCAAGGCAGTGCAACCTAGGATAGTTTCAGTGCCCTAAGCATCCATTGCATTTGTCTGCTCCTTCCACTTAGCCCTGCTTTCCCCTGGCTGTTTTGCTTTGGTCTTTAGTCCGACTTTCCAGCAATCATAGAGTGTAGCATTTTCAGGGCAGATTCTTTCCCTTAGCAAAAAGCGTTTAACCTTCTTCCGTTGCTTTTCATGGTTTGATAGTTCTTTTTTATTGAGAACAAACTAAGGCTCTCTTGTCTGAAGGTACCGGAGCATCCTTTCAGTGGCTGAAGGACATCTTGATTGCCTCGAAGTATCACCAGTTATGAATAAAGTGAAGTAAATAAACGTGTGCAGAATTTCTGCATTGAACTAACTAACCTAAGCCTCTATCTTCTCGGGTATGTACCAGAGATGTGATTGGCAGCTCATGCTGCAAGAGCACTTTTGGTCTGGTAATAAACCGCCAAAATGTCTTGTAAAGCAGCTGGACTCTTTGACTTTCCTGCCAGTGCTGAAACGTTTTTTTGCTATCCTGAGCATAACTTAGTGATGCTACTGTGATGGATTCTTGAACATCCTAATGGTGTCCCAACCTTATTTTCCTAACTCTTCACATGCATGCTAACTCACTACAGGTCTTCCTTTCATACCTGCTTATCAGCTCTTTTTCCTCCTCATAAACAATTTGTTTTATTGATGAAATTTGAGTTCTGCTTTCACTTTAGATAAGAGTCCTCATTCAGATAAGGCATTTGCTACAACCGTCTCCCCATCTCTGGCTTGCTTCTCCTTCTCATAAATACTTGTTTCCCATTAGAATTAGAGATAACTACAAGATACCATGCTATACATTATGCACTTTGAGCATGTTTAAAGACCTGTGTAATTTTTGACAACTGAAATTTTATCATACTTTAATTGATGTACTTAATTAATACAAGATTTTTTTGACAGATGCCTTTATATGCACATTAGAGCTAATATGTCAAGGGCATTTCTAAATTGTCTACACATATTAAATGCTTAAAGAAAAGCTTTAGTGTATGTTTCTAATATTGTCTTGTTCATTTGATTAGGGTCTAGGCCGGGCATTCCCCAGGTGTTTCGCCTCTAATAAATAAGAGCCTAAACAGATTTACAAAAGTGGGAAGGTAACTTTACTTAGAGCAAAGAAGTGTTGGACATTATAGAAGGAGACAACTGTCAAGATTGACCAGGGACCACAAAGAAAAGTGTACTCACCCAGGCCCCTGCCCGGCCCCAGGTCGCTGCCCATGGTTCAGGGACTCTTCTCGTGAGATTTAGAAGGAAGAGGACTTGGTTACTAAAGCTTTAATTCTCTATTTTGACTGACATATTAGTTCACATATTTATTTTTCTTACATCAAAAGCTCTTCCCATAATGCATAGGTATAAGGTGGTAAATAGTGGGTTTCCCTAACAATGTACTAGAGGATACAACTATTTAAATTTCACTTTAGTGGGGAAAGGAAAACATTTTTGTTGTTGTTGTTGTTGTTGTTGTTGTTCAGAAGTGAGAGTATATGCAGCTTGATAGGTGCTGGGTTGTAAGGAATTCTGGGGTTGCTCAGCTGTGTGGAAGGAAGCATGTATGTGTATAGACAACATAGTACATACTAGTGAATAAATTGTGCTGTTAAGCAGTATATTCCATGCTGAGCTTATGCAGTGTCCCAGTAGTGTCTCAGGGAGTTCAAACATCTCCTATCATTGCCTGTCTCAGTCATCATTTGTCACAAGTACAGTTTAAATAAATACTATAGAAAACTTCATATTTTAGACAAATAAAAGGAAATTGTATTAGGTAATATATTATAACCTGGGTTCGTGTCTAAGCATTTTATAGATATTATTTTTGTTGCTTTCTAAAATTCATGTCATCTTATAGATATAATATAAATTGTTATACCCATTTTATTGATGAAGAAATAAGACAAAGATAAATTAAGTTATTAAATTTACATTATTGGCAAAAGGTCATTTCCCACAGGGTGGCTCTGCAGCTGCCTGTGGCAGCAAATTACTGAGAGTCTTATCACTTTTTCTCAGATATCAATGCTGATAACCTGTTGTTCAGACCCCCCCACCCCCACCCCCGGCACTTAAAATGAGCAATTTCATTAAAAATAATAAATTTGAAAAATAAATCGAAGAAAGGAATAACCTTCAAATTAACTTTTTCTCTTCTCCCTAGTTGTTCAATTAGAAGCTAAATAATTTTAATTGATTTGTGATTATATATATGAAAATAAATTCTTAATATTACTCTCATATATACATATGGAAGTAAAATACATATATACATATGGGAGTAATATTAAGAATTTATTTTAATTTCTTCTCTCAAGCCTCATCATTTGTTTTGCTTAAAGTAATTAAATGAGATAAACTTGAGTAAAAGCAAAACTTCAAAAAATGGCTGTGAAGTGTTTTTTAATAGTGTCTTAGCTGGTTTTATAATTGTTGTTTCAGTTCATTTCATTTTTCTAGCCTTCCTGTAGATTAAGTACTCTCAGATTTTGCATGCCATTTAAGTAATAGTTTTTACACTGTTTTTCATTAAGAAATTAACAAGGAAAAGTGATTCTTTTAATACAAGCAAATTATTTTTCAGGCAGTTTCCAGGGATAAGATTATACCCTTCAGAAAGCATGAGTAATTTTCCTATTCAGTGACAACAGTAGATGAGAGAACGTGCGTGCTTCCTAATGTTTTATCCTGTCATGTGAAGAAGACTCTGTAACTCTCAAAACTCAAATTCCCTCCTGTGAGGAAATGGAACCTCAGAAGTCAGTGGTTGGCTGTATGAGGAGAAGCTATGGTTCACATACAGAGAAGGTTGATGAGAAAATCAATTAATTCTCTGAAAATATCACCCCAAGAAAATATATCTCAAAGCTGTACCCCTTAAAAGAAATATGTTTATATCATACTACCACCTCATACTAATTTGTTGATAAATTTTATATGATTTACTGAGCCAGCTAATAAATATACTCAGGATCCATTGTTTGCTAGGCAGGCAGACTCTGGTCCTGAGTACGGGCCAATGGGGATTAGATTCTAGCTTGATGAAACTGGTTGGGAAGCAGGGAAAGATGAGCAGTAAATGGCCAGCAGAAAATGAATAATGGGACTTTAGTTCAAAAGTTACACAAAAAGAAATCAAAGACCAAAACACAAGGACCAGCCCTTTGCTTTAGTTTTATAAATTAAACATGAAGCACACGAAAATGTGTGACTTACTACTATCATTTATCTTGTTTATAGCATGTGTATAAAACATACACACAACTGAAACACACAGATTCTATTAATCTAGTTTAAGAAGCAAAACCATATAGAGTCCTCTGGGCCCTTCTCTCTTAACCCTCTTTGGACACTGCCATAATTTTTAATTATGTGTTCATCATTTGCTTAGTTTCCCCAGTGATCTTCCAGCGTGCATCTGTTCCTAAACATGCAAATTAGTTTCCATGTTTCATAGAAACTGCATGAATTAAATGGTTTTTAACCATATAGCTTTTCACTACTTTAACTGGTTTTAACAATACAACTATCAACTACTTCAACTGGTCTTATAGAGTCTGCTTGTTGGCCTTTGTTTCTGATGTTCATCTGTGTTGATGAATCTTCGTTTACTTTTGGTGCTTCAGATAATATTTCTGTGTGAAGTGGAATTTGGCTGTCCACAAGCCAAGTTCCCACCAGCTGAAACACCAGGTGTGTTTGCACAAAAATACAACTGGTTTATCTGCTGAGGCTTGGCTTTCTGAGATGACCTTGAGATTGGACAGGCATGAAGTCCTTCAGAATATCATACTTATTTATCACAGGCATATTATGAAACTATGACCAGTTCTTCCAGCCGTTGATGTGTTTGTTCCCCCTAAGTTTAGAATTTATTAAAAAGTTCTTTCTGGTTGAATGTAACTACTGACAAAGGCTACTAAAGCAACGACAACTGACTCATTAGGATACTTTGTATCCATAGAAAGAAATAAGGTGCTTAAGATAAAGTAGAGAAAACAGTACAAAACACATTATAGAAACCGGCGCTGCATGTGGACTTTGTAAGTAAGTCATCAGTCTTAGCCCTGACATGGTTTCTCCATTTTCCAACAGATTTGACAGTATTCCAGTAAAAGGACCTTTGTGAGATGACTCCACAGTGCCCTAGACATATAAGATGAGGCATTGTTCTTGATTTGAAAAGTTGCAATGCCTTTTAGTAAATGTTTTTGCCCTCACAAAAATGATGAAATGAAAAGGATGGTTAAATCTGAAATTCAATTCTTCCTAAAGTATCCACAGAATTTTATTAAATATTATAAGAGTAACAAAAGAAACAACATAACACACATAACACAATTGTCTTAAACATTGAGCAAATTTAATAAGAAAACCACTTTGAGCCAAGTATGGAGGAGATGCATACCTTGGATCTCATCGCTCATGAAGCAGAGGCAGGTAGATCTCTGAATTAGAGACACCTTGGTCTGTAAAGTAAGTTCCAGGACAGCTAGGGGACATAGAAAAGTCCTGTCTTGACACAATTTGAAGAAAAGAAAGAAATAAAGGAAGAAAGAAAGAAAGAAAGAAAGAAAGAAAGAAAGAAAGAAAGAAAGAAAGAAAGAAAGAAAGAAAGAAAGAAAGAAAGCAAGCAAGCAAGCAGGGAAGAAAGGAAGAAAGAAAGGAAGAAAGACACTACATCTATTTATGCTTACACACATATACATATTCACACATGTATGCATCTACAAATGTAGATGGCCCAGTGATGAAGAGCATGTTCAGCCCCCAACAACCATGTCTGGGTGAATCATAACTTCCTGTCTTTGCATCCCACATGTATCTGGTTTCCTCTACTAGCATCCATAGGTACATGCACTGGTGTGCACATGTTCCACATAGCCATATCTATATTATTCTAGTTTGGTCTCTATTGCTATGATAAACCACTCTCACTGAAAGAAACTTGATGAGGATAATACACATTTGAATTTACTGGTTATAGTCAGTCATCAAGGGGAGCCAGCCCAAGAGCTCAAGGCAGGAGCAAGAAACAGAAAGTGAAGCAGAGACTAGGCCCACTTGCCTAAGGATGGTGGCACCTGCAGTGAGCTCAGCTCTTACAAGTGGGTTTGCAATCAAGAAAAGGCTGCACTGATATGTCTCCTGATATTGTGATAGAGGTGATTCCTCAATTGATATTTTGCTGGGTTTTTTTTTAGATTTGTATTAAGTTGACAAAAGCGAAACAATACACACATACAGCATTAAAGGAAAAAAAACTAAATGAATCCTTTTAGAAGGGTGAAGAGTCAAAATGTACCATTAACGTATGAATGTAACCGAATATAATGAACTGTTAGTAGATTACGTTCTGTTATCCTTTGACCTACCACCTGCCCACACTTTTTTTAACCCACAATGCTGAAATGATAAGGATCATGACTCTGACATGTACTTTCTCAGAATAAATCACACTATAGAGCTAACAGATATGCAATTATCATCAAGTAAACCTTTAAAAGGCAACCTGGCATGATCATGACATTTAATCTCTATAAATAGACTTGGGAAAGCAACACTACAGAATTTTCATGGTTTCCGAGTTTGAGAAAACAGAATGGAAAGTAATCTCCTTTTTATCCGTCATGCTCTTTTACACTGATTGCTTTACCCACTGTCTGATAGTAAAGTTTTCAGAAAAAAAAAAAATATATATATATATATATATATATATTGTTTTCAAGTGCAGCCTCTTTTGGTTGCAATTCTTCTCTCTTTTGAAGGAGATGTGATTCATCCTCTTGTCTGGTATGTCCTTGTTGTTGAACTCAGCCATGAGGGACATAAAGTTGAGAAAGAAAGGTTTACTTTGGCACCTGGATCAGAGATATCGGTCTACAGTTGTTTCATTGCATTGCATTTAGGCTGTGCATAACCCAGAATCCATGGTTCAGGGCATCTGGCAAATAAAACCTGCCCTTATCATGGTAGCCAGGAAGCAAAGGGGGGCGAGGGAAGGGGCTGAGGACAAAATATATGCTTTAAAGATAAGCACCTTCTATTTCCTCCAGCAAGGCCCCCCTCAAAAAGTTTCTACCACTCCCCAGTTACATTTAGGAGTATGCAAAGGAGCCATCACAATTCAGTCTTCTCCAAGGGTCCCACGTATGAACACTACAGCACAGGAAGCCAAGCCTTCAACATGTAACCATCGGACAGACATTAAGGCTTAATACTACGGTGGCTGATAAGACTGCCAGATTGACAGAATCTAGAATCACACGTGACACAAACCTCTTCGCGTGAGTGGGATTATCTAGATGAAGGTAGTGAAGGTGGAAAGGCTTACCGTTGACCACAGACAGTGCTATTTCACAGGCTGGCAACCTGGTCTAGATAAAAAAGGGAAAGCAAGCTGAGAACCAGCGCCAAGGCTTCATGACTGTGGACTCAGTGTGAGCAGCCGCCTCTCCTTGCTGCCATTTCTCCACAGTGAGAGACCGCACCTTCGACTGTGAGCCCAAATAAACCCTTCTGATCCGAAGCTGCTCCTGCCGGGCATTTTGTCTCAGCAACATGAATATTAGTTAATTTACAAACCGTAACAGCAGTTGTCAATGTTTTTGCATCAGTTGTCTATATTGCTTGTATTCAAATAACCTTTATTTTGCTTTATAATTATCTCAAGTTATACTAGTCCTGATGCTGGCAGATCAGAACATATTGACCATACTATGTGCATGTGTAAGAAAACAAAACATAATGTATGCTCACTGAACATTAATTCATTAAAGCAGAGGGGACTACTAAACAAACCAATCAGCAAAATTTTAATACTCGTTAATAACTGCATGTAAACTGCTTATGAGTATTATTGATTCTTGTACGGTATTTAGTATATATATATAATATAGTATGTGTTATAATACCTGCAAAAACCCAGTAGTTTATAGTTATAAGCGAATACTTTTACTATGTAAAACTCATTCACATGCACATAAAATAGAATAGCGAATTTCAACCCAAATTACAACTATAAATAATCCCTAATGTAGTGATTTCATATTTTTTCCTTTAAAATGTTTTGTAAAGCAAGTCTATGAGAGTAAAACATTTCAGTTTGTGAAAACTCTGCTTTAAATGGGGTGGTGAGTTAAAACTGGATTGGAACATTATGCATCAATGTGGGCTATGTACAGGATACCTAGTGCACCTACCTAGCCGCTCAGATTAGCCTCCCTTTCATCTTTAAGAGCTATCTTCTCCTGATCCAGCCATTACTCTTTAGTTGTGCCAACTACAGCTAAAACCGACGTTATCAAGCTGAACTGGGATTTGTGTCAGAATGTCGTGGGTAGCACCAGTAAATATTCCTAGGTGTCCCTAGAATTCCTCTGTAACAGAGTCGTTTTGGTGGGGACTGGGTGTAATCAGGGACCATCTTTGCCCCCTGCAGGTCTGTCTGGCTATAGCCAGTTATCACTATAGTTGCTAACTCTTCTAGGAAAAAAACAAAACAAAACAAAACAAACAAAAAAAAAAAACACCCAAAAAATCCAAGACTGAAAATCTTGATTGTTTTTTAGCACTAGCTGTCTATTTTCAAATTCTGAAAAATACATTTTTTTAAATTAAACTTTGTGTGGGCCAAACAAAATGCATCACTGGCTGGATCTGGTCCAGGGGATGCTGGTTGAGAACCTGAGATATCACCCACCCAAGGCTTCACAGTTATTCAAAGCAGAAAAGGGAGGGTGTGAGAAGTAATTGGGCTATTGTGAAGCGGAGTTTCTTAATATATTTGGAAAGGCCTCCACTTCAAACACTGCATATGAATAATACATGATAGTGACATGTATATTATTGTACTTTAAATATAAATGTACTGCTACACTAAAATAACTTCTAAATCCTCCTCTTGTTCTTAGTTGCAGAACAAATTTGCATGACCCAATTACCAACATTCTGGTGTGCAGTTAGCAAAAAAACATGCTTTGACTAAAGACTGCGCGTGCAAAAAAAGAATGTGTGTGCCATTCAGTGAAGAATGTGACATGACACGGTTTCCAGTCACTATACTGAACAAGGAATTCTGAGTTCCGCCAACGACAAGCATTAGCCATCCTCCCATTTGATTGGAAGTATAGATGTTTGCCTCTTTGTAGGTTTTGCACTGTTTAAAGAAAAGCGGTAGGAAAATGTGTCATTTTGGGATGTGTTAGTTTTTCTTCAGTGTCAGCATGTTAGGTTATGTTGAGTAGCAGGCACAGGATGTCCAGAGCAATCCTACAGGAGTCTAATTTAGAGATGGATGAGGTGGAGTCCACAGCCCAGATCTAAATGGTAGATCCTTCTCCATTACTGCAGGCACATACATAAATATAAATTGCAACATTGTCGAATCTGCTCATTTGGCAATGTATGAATCAGCACCATACCATTGCAGTACTTAATAGCGTTCTCTCCTTCTAGCTCTCCTTTCTAGGTTCCTTTAAATTCACTTTCCCTAACAAATGACTACCACCCAGGCATCATCACTGAATTTACTAGCACTTCAATGGCTGAATTTATTTCCACATAAATACACAAAATGTGTTTGGTGCATACACAATAGAAAAAGACCTTTAATTTCCATAAAGCTAAGGGATTGTTGAGTAAGGGGTCAAAAGCTGTATAGCATTCATAACAATGGGTCATTTCATTCCTCCATAGTTTCAGCAAATATTCACCTAGCTCTTACTATGTGTCTTTCCACAGTATAAGGGTAGATGATGCAATGGCAAAAGAAAATATTATTTTTCATGCTGCATGGTTGCAAACGTGCACGATCACATCATGCTAATATAAACACACAGGGCAAGCTATAGAATATTGGCATTTTGAACCTTGTGTAAGAAAATTACTTCCTTAAACATGATTCTGTACTTGTTGCATATTAATTCTCCATTTACATCTGACCGTCTTGTCAGTAAAATGTTTTTCCTTTCTGCTGGTTGTTTGTATAAGGATACAATGGAGAAGTAAAGTCTTAACAGTAGAGCAAGAAAGTTCCTATAATATCATTCATCAGGTGTGATCTCATTTGCTTATCATTTTTCCATTTAAAAAGGAGACAAACCTTTCCAAGTTGTATTAAAGCGCTCGCCACATTTCTTGGATTTTACTAATCAGAATTGAAACACACAGCTCCTGACTTAGCCTGGATTCTTAAACAAGATGCCAGTGATGGCTGACCTCAAACACCGAGTGCAACCTGAATTTAGCTACTGCTGGTTAATTCTGCTCTTCCTCCACTCTGCTCCTTTGGGGTTTCTGTCTTCTGTCTTTCCTAGTCATTAAGAACTCAGTAGCCAACTTTATCCTAGACCCTTTATGATTCTCTGCTGCACAAAGAGGAGTCAGATATACTTGGGTTACTTTTATGTTCCTGTACTTTGTAATTGTTCTGCTTTGTTTAGCATTGCTTAGCATGCTTTTATTGATTTTCATGTCAAGTTGAAGTTATCTTCACATGCAAGGTCAGTTAAGTTTATATTTTATGATCTTTCAGCCTGTCAGTACTCTGTAAAAAATGATATAGTCACTGAACGAATCTTAACAAACTAAAAACAATTTCAAATAAAATAAGTCAACGATCTCTAAGAAAATTTGATGTGACTTAGAAATAAAAATTAAGACAGCATACAATGGTTAATTAGGCAAAATGAAACTAAAGAAATTGTCATAAGAAATAGAGATACTATTAAAGTTGACTATTAAATTAT
The DNA here is from genome assembly GCF_000001635.26 of Mus musculus. NCBI lineage: Eukaryota > Metazoa > Chordata > Mammalia > Rodentia > Muridae > Mus > Mus musculus. The sequence goes on from NC_000087.7 coordinate 74,909,514, forward strand.
AATATTACATTTATTTGAGAGCCTTTGCACATATGCAGGCAGAAAGACGATTACACAGAGATTGCATGTTTTTAGAGATGGTTCGTTAATTCATCGTTATTACTGTAACCATTCTCAAGATCTGATTCTTCACCAAAGAGATTACTTTTCAGACACTCAATGCATAGTTTCTATTTCAGGAACATTTATAAGCATCATCCTGGTGTTCTTATACCCTATATTTAAAAATTGTCAAAATAATCAGTATGTAGTCATTTCTGTAGAGAGAGCCAACCTAATCAAATGGACCACACACTCACTTGAAAACATCATCAAAAAAAGTGATTTCTTTAAAATATCCCAAACCAACAATTCAGTGTGAACACTGTTTTTCTGTTGAGTATAACTACACAGTGACACTTGTGAAATGAATCCTGACCTCTGCTTTATATTGAGGTTAATGAGTTTCAGTGAAGTTGATTGGAAACAAATACCTGTCTTCTATGGACTCTCAATCTCAGCACTTAGGAGATTCCGTGGTTTCTCCTGGGCTGTTGAGAGCTGTCTTGTGGATTGGATGTTATCTGACAGTTTTGCTGACCTCCGCAACATCTGAAATACAATAAACAAATATGTCTTGGGACATTGACAAATGTGTCCTACAAAATAAAACTTCCTTCATTGAGTACCACTATTTTAGGGTCAGTTCTCTTTCTGGGGCAGAGTTGCTAAGTGAACCAGTACTGGGTAAATCATACAACATCACTCTATGACCCCCACATTAATAATAAGGTCCTTAATCACTGATGGGTATTAATGGGAAGGATGTGACTAAGATCTAGCAGTGATTCAAGAAGTGCACTTTAGAAAGAAGAGGCAAGAGGTCGGAGGTATGGCTCCACTGGAAAAGTAGTTGCCATGTGATATTGGGACCCATATCTGGATTCTCAGCATTCACATGAAAGGGAAGATTTGGCAGCGCATGCACATCTGTGACATCAGCTCTGAGAAGCAGCACACAGGGGGACCTTGGAGGTTTGCTGGCCATCCAGCTTTCCAACGTGGTGAGCTCCAGGTTCAGTAGGAAGAAGAGCTTCTCTCAAAAATTAAGGCAATTTGTAATGGATAAAAACAATCAGCGTTGACCTATGGTTTCAACATGTGAAGGCACACAGATCTGAGGATTCTTGTGCATACATGGGGACAAACACAAACATATTTGCATATAATACAGGGAAGAATATGTTCTAGTGCTGATACATATAGAGACATAAGTACAGATTAATCAGTGATTAAGTTCTTGCTGACATAAATTTTCAAGCCAAAAGTTACTCTAGCACACGAGCCATTGTATACAATGGCTGTGCAACGGATACAGTACTCTCTCATCTAAGTACTAACCAAAGCTCACTGCACTTAACTGCTGAGATCATTAGGAGATCAGGAATGCTCATCAGTATGTCAATGGACTACTTGTCTCAAATATCACCACTGGGATAGGGGACAACAGCCTCAGTAGCACGGTGTCCTGTTGTACACATAAAATGACTTAGAAACCTAGCTACTTCTCACCCCCCCAGAAGCAGCTCCAGTGCTCACGTATCTGTCACTCTGCTTTCTACACACATGGCAGTTCTCACAGAGAATCCCTGAAGCATCATCACTCAGTCACATGAGAGAAATGAACACTTTGAAATTCTGTGTTCTGCTGCAGTGATATGGCCCGGCACAAGAAGCCTGACAATCTGTGTTCATTTCCAGAGTCTACACAAAGCTGAAGGAGAGGACTGACACACCCAGAGCTGTCCCAATAATAATAACATATGTAATACATTTTTAAAAAGAAATCCCGACTCCTGAGAAAGGAGTTGAGTTCTAACTTATTTTTGATTTATACAAGCTTTTACCTCTTTCAATTCCAGCCTGGGAGAGACATCTCAGTGATTAAAAGTCCTAGTCATATAAGTGTGAGTCTGGATGCTCAGAACTCAATTAGAAGCCAAACACAGCACCATAAGAATCTGCAATCTATCACTTCTCCTGTGACATGGGAGGAGGACGGAGACAGGGTTATCCCTTGAAGTTTGTAGGCTAGCTTGCCTGGAGTATGCAAAGGACAAATGCCAAGGAGACCTAGTTTCAAGCCAGGTGAAAGGTAAGCACTGACAGCCAGTGTTGTCCTTGGACTTTTATATACATTCCATGGCAGAAGCACACTCATATCCACACACATGACTGCCCACACAAATGCAGACATACAAACATGTGCATCCAAGCATATCTTACACATATATACAACAGATAAAATTCTTGAAATTGTTTTCCTACTACAATAAGAAAAATACTAATAAGATAACTCTCTTGAAAACCATCAGGAGATTTACTCTTCTTTTATTCTTAAACTGTACCCTCTAGAAAATTACCATTGAGTTTATTTTGTGTTAGCCACCTACTGCTAGGCATGGAGCCTATAATTAAATATAGTTAATACACCTGGTGAGACTCTGTTGAAAAACCCTAATTTTTCCTTTGCAAGTGGTGTCAATTGGAGATGGCTTCTTGATTAGGACTGGAAGCTCACGTTCACTCCCTCTTCTTTGTGAAGGGGCGCTATCTGGCTGGAACACACAGAGGCCATGTGTGTTTCTGGGTATTCATAGGTGCATCCTGCTGTTGTGTCGGGGAGATACTTTCCTTGCTGCCAGCCCTCCTTTGTCTCTTACACCCCTTCCACCTCCTCTTCTACTTGGCTCCCTGAGCCCTGGTGGGATGGGTTTGATGAAGACATTTCTTTTAAGTTGTTTCTTTTCTAAACAAAGAAGGAAACAGTTTGGAGTTGGGTAGTAAATAAGATTTGGGAGAAGTTGGAGAAGGAGGAACCATGTTCAGAACATATTATATGACTGTTTTTTCAATTTAAAAAAAAACTTCCCTTCTTCCTCCTTGCATCCTGCTTGCTTCTGTGGGTTTTGACATGGCTACTTTTGTGTCAAACTTACTGACCATGGTCACAATTATAAGAACTTTTCTTAACCTCTCTGCTCTAGTCTCAGTTTGCATTTCTCTGGACTATTGATTTGCCCTATGTCTAAGTTCGAATACAGTTAGATTTCCAGATAAATTATGTATGATCTAAGCACAGACTAGCTAAGTTGCATAATTCTAAAAATAGTGTTTCTTCATTATCCTTTATAGAGCCTTCAGATAACATCCATTGTGCAGTGCAGACATGTTTGTACCTCTTTGTGTTATGTTGATGGATGTCCTTGGTGGGCTTTGCACTACAAAGGTAGCTGACCCAGAGAGCTGCACAGTTGATTTAGACCAAACTATAGTAGGGACTGGATACATAGTTCTCAGAGAAGTCAGAGGTTCTCTCCTCCATAAAGAGCTTCAGACGTACATGTGGACAGAAGGACGATTTCAAAGCCATAAAACATAAACTATAGCTTAGGTGAGAAGAATCATATCATGAGCATTCATTTCACAGTTTTTAGTGTCTTATAACGTGGTTAGGAAAAAAAAAAATGAATGCTAGAGAAGGAACGCCTGAAACAAAACCTTGTTTAAACACCTCTGTCCTGACAACCTGAAAAAGTGATCCACTGAATTTCTGAATTGATCAATGCAGGAAGTAGAAGTAAAACTGCTTAAGTAAAACTTTACAGAATTTCGAGATAATTTCTCATTTCAAAATTGTTATGTGTAGCTTCTCACACAACTTTGCAGAGAATATGATATGGGTGTGTTTGTATCTGTGCATTCAACATCATGTATAAATTTAGTCTGAATGATACCTAATGAACTTGAGATTCTTCATGAGAATAAAGTGTGTTTGAGTGAAATTGTCTGTGTCCAAGGCAATATGACTTCTTTTAAGTTTATAAAATCAATTTATGACATAGAGGGTAGATAGTACTGGAAATATTGTAAACTCTTGCTTAAGTTCTCAGGAACCATTTTTCTCTTTTCCATATTAACTCTAATGGTAATATTCATATTTACTCTTGACTTTTTAAGAGTGTTTTAATAGGAAACATTTGTAAATTTTTCATTTTTTGAATTGAGTTAAAAACTGTCATAAAGATAACAGACTAAAGCATGTTACATGACTTTGTATGTGTATGTGTTTTTGGTGTCCATGTATGTGTGTGTACCCATTTGTGGTGGTACAAGGTAACGTAGGGTATCCTCCTGATCACTTTGTACGAAATTTATGGAAGCATGGTGTCTGTAGTTGTTGGTTTTGATTGTGGATTTGACACAGTGTTGAGTCACTTAAGTGGTAGTTTCAATTGTCCTGGAGGCACACATGTGATGGGTTAAGATGTGGGAAGACATACAGTGAATGTGGGCAGCACAGTTCAAGGTTGGCTTGAAGAAGATGGAGGGGAGGAACGTGAGCCTGGGATAGCATGGGTTCTCTTTCTGCTTTCAGCTATTTTAAGTTTCTGCCACCAGACTTTGTGATCTCCACCATGACAGGAGAGAACCTAAAATTATGAGGCAAATAAAATGATTCCTCCTTAAATTGCTTTATTGTAGTAAGAAGAAAACAAAGCAAGACAGTTTGTTAATTAGACGCAAAGTTTACTAACATGGCTAGTGTAACTCATGAGACCACTCCAGCTATTTCCAGTCGGTGCCTCCCCAAGTGCAGTGCCCGCCATGCCTGCCTGACATTTATGTGGGTTCTGGAAATTCAAGGTCCTCACAATTCCTACTTGCGTGGAGGGTGTAGCAAGGAGACCTTTTTACCAGGCCTATATTAGTATGTTTTCTATTTCTTTTTAAAAAGCAAGTTACAACTTGAATTTCAGAAACTTGAAACTTTAAATTAAAATTGTTTTATAATATATCACATTTGAATTTTCAAATATTAACTTTGAAAATCATTTAAATGTGCATAGTATTACTAGCTTATTGTGCTCAAATGCAGTCAAATCATCAAAATAATTTGCAAAAAAAAATAAAGATTGGCCCAGATTTATAAAGGCTGATGAGCCATTCCACTCATGGCAATGGCAGCTTTCTCATTTGTATGGTTTTAATATTCACAAGAATAAACCACCTGTGATTCATTTCACATGTGATCAGCGAAAGGACAAAACAGTTTTTACGGAGTTATCCTAACAGAATATACCTCTGAAACAACTACTGGAAGACCAGACCAGAGTGAGTGGCTGTGTTTCCTCTCTCTAAGCACACATCAGCAGAAGGCATCTGAACAGGATAGTGCTCTCCAAAACTGGAGAGATGATGCTTTCTTTTATTTTTTTAATAAAAAATAATCAATACTAAATTGATTTAAAATAACCTGTATTATGAAGTCATAGTATAATTACACTTTAAGAAGCTGTGATGGACAACAATGAGATTGCATTTCCTTGGAAGAAAGTGGTGACCTTGGCAATTTAATACAAAGTCCTTGTCCACAGACAGACATAAGGTAAGGCACTCAGTCTTTTCTTCCTAAGATTTCCCAGGTCATGGCCTTTGAAGGGATATTACTAAAAGGGATTTTGCTGGGCCAGAAAGTACAAATGAAAGATGGTTGATGAAATGTGTGGCGAGGAGAATGCTCGATGCTGTAGAGCTAAAATGAACTATGTTTTGTCTCCAGGGCGGCCATGACTTAATGTAATGCAGCCACGAACATCATAAATCAAGAGTCCTCAGAGAACAGTGAGGGAGACAGTGGTTAAAGAGAAACTGCCCCATGCCTAGAAGAGGTTATGAGTACTTATACCTGCTTGTGCACACATGCCTTGTCTTACATGCTTGCACATACATGCATACGTATGCATACTATATATACACATTGCATGTCAAAGATTTTAATTTTCCCTTCATAAATGCACCGTAGTTCTTTGGAATATTTTGGATACGCAGGTATTATGAGATTAAAAGTCTATCATTTTAACTTCAGCTAGCACAACTTGAATTTTTTTTTTCTGTTTTAGAAATACTTAAACCTTCGCTTTGCTTTGTCTGTTCTCAGAGATGACTAGGTAGAGGCTGTTTATGTTTCTTTCTTTTAAGAAAGTCTTGACAGCTGCTCCCTGGGGAGGAGATCTTGCTTTTTAAATTTTTATTAGGCTACAGTATCTGAAATTTGGAGAGCAGACATTAGCCTTTGAGGTGCAGTATTTGATGGCATGAATCTTTTAAGCTGTAGTACTGGGAGAGAAGGTTTTAGAGATTTTCTACAGACCATTTGTCAGGGGATGGTGAAGCATTTGTGAACAATACATAGTTAAAATGTGCTCGTGAACTTTTCATTAGATGATATGGGGAAAATCATACTGGCATGGTTTTTTTTCTGGAAGATTCAATGACATGTCAACTCACACAGCTACTAAGGGCACAATGGATTTTTTTTTCTGCTTAGCACTCATTTTCATACAAAAGAATTGTCTCCCTAACTAGAGTTGCCTTATATTATATAAGTTGTATGCAGCATAAATTGCCATGAAAATAGGAAAGAGCATGGAAAGTGAATAGAGGAGTGTTGACATGAATAAAGAAATAAGGATGGTGAAGTTTGTGTTCCCTTTTTAAATGTAAAGAAAGTCTGCAATGTTTTCTGAGATCAAAGCAGGCCTTAGAGAAATCCCTCTACAAGCCCCTTCCCCGGGAAACTATGCTTCGCCTCACCTAAGAAGTATCTTTATCTTAATTTGTAACTTAGTTACAGCCTTTTAAAAGCAGCACCTTTCTGTAGTAACAGAGATTGGGAGGAGACTAAACTTGAGGCATGCCTTTGATATTTTAAGTATTACAATATACAGAGTGTGAAAAGAAAAACCCCAGCCTTAACTAACTGGCCATGAAAAGTGGTGGTACAAAGCTCGTAGGAGCTATCAGATATGGTTGCTGGAAACTGAATTCAGGTCCCTTGAAAGAACAGCAAGTATTCTTTACTCCTGAACTGTCTTTCTAGCCTCTAACTTAATTATACAACAGATCTTACTGAAAGAACATATAGAGATTTATATCTCATAAATTCAGTTTTATTTAAGATATATGTATTTCTGACATAAATAAAAATGTCTGTATTCTCTGTGTCTATATGCATCTGACATCTCTGTCTGTCTCTGTCTCTCTGTCTCTCTGTCTCTCTCTGTCTTTCTTTCTCTCTCTCTGTCTCTCTCTCTCTCTTTGTGTCTCTCTCTTTCTCTCTCTCCTATTGACATGGTTTCACGTAGCATGTAGCTTCAAACTAGCTAAGTGGTAAAATCTGACCTTGAAGTCCTGGTTCTTCTGCCTCCATACACTAAGTTCTGGAATTGGCAGCATGTGCTACCATTTCAAGCTAAGAATTCTGAACATTTATTCCATATTAAATCAACATAATTATTTCCCAAGCTCTTGGTGAATGGTTCACCTGAGGATATATGATATGTGGCAGAGAACATGGGTATTTTACTGAAAAGCTGATTTGACCAAAATGCTGTACATAAGACTTTAGAAAAATTTATATCCAGAGATGTTTCTTAACAACATGTTTATCCAATCAAGAAAAAAGATACAAATGACAGTGTGATTAAACCTTTAAAGCATTTTTCCTTTCACAGTATGCATAATACATTCATTAAGGAAAAAGACTATATATCATGATAATATGTTTTATTCTTCAGCTTAATATATTTCAATTTATATCTCTTAACATAATATTTTTAATTGGTATTAATTCTATCTTCTCTATTATAAATAGAAATATTTGAATTTTCATGTTTAAACATGCTTGAAACTTTCTCACAGGCAGTTGCTGTTGTTGTAACCTTTTTCTCACCCCATAAAAGCTAAAATGAGATGAAATAACTAATACCCGTGCTCATTAGATATATGTATATTTGTTGCTAGAGAGGTTCCAGCAGTATAGTTACAAATATCTTAATTCTGAATACTTCTAGAAACTTTTATTTGAATTCTGAATCCTCCTAACTGCCTGTAAATACCTAGCCCTGATGATAACTTCCCCCTAACGCTTCCCAAGCATAAGGAAGAAGCAAGTTAACTGATACAGAATGGGAACAGGGAAGCTGAACCAGGTGTCTTGGTGAGGGTTTTGTTAATGTGGCACAAGCTAGAGTCATTTGAGAGAGGAAACCTCAAGTGGAAAATGCTGCTTTTAGACTGACTTCTGTGAGTTCCTGTGGGACATTCTCTTAATTAAAATTGTGTTGGTAGAGCCCAGTCTACTAAGTATGGTGCCATCCCTGGGATGGTGGTCCTGGATAGTAGAGGAAAGCAAGCTGAGCAAGTTAGGAGGAGCAAGCCAGTAAGCAGCACTCCTCGGTGCCCTCTGCTTTGGTTTAGACTTTCAGTTCCCTGCTTTGAGTTCCTGTTCTGATTTTCTGCAGTAATGGGCTGTTGCCTCCAAGTATAAGGTGAAATAAATACTTCCCTCCCCAAGTGGTTAAATCTTGTTTTTATCATAGCAATAGAACCCTAACTAACATGAGATTCTAGAAGAAACATCAAGCAAGATCTACAAGACAGTTTCTTGGATCCCCTCCTTCATTTTTTTTTCCCCTCTGAGAGCATCTCCTTGCTGCATCACAGTTCTTCACTGGTCTTTGTAGTAATAATCAAATATAATACCTACAAAAGCTGCTCTTTGCTTTGGTGTAGAAGGCACATTGTTCATCCCAATAGTCCCATGCCCTCTCTGGCTTCTGCTGGGTTCCCTGTGGGGAGGGTAATCTTTACAGACAAAGTGTGATGGCCAAGTGGCATCAGGACGGACAGAGGCTCAAGCTTATCTTTGCTGTGTGCTTGCTTTGTAAGTGTGCTTTCTCTCCACAAATAATCTTTTCTGCTTTTATTTTTGAGATATGAACCCACAAAATTTCACAGATGACGTTCTCCTATGTTGAGTAAGAAAGTACCCATTTAAATGTTAAAACATTACCTAAAATAATACAGTTTAGAGTAGACTTTGTTTTGAAATATTTTATATTACATGTTTGTGTCTCTGTGTTCCTGCTTTCTGTATTTTCTTTTGTTTCTCTGTCTCTATCTCCGACTCTGTCTCTGTCTCTTTCTGTCTCTCTCTGTCTCTGCCAATTTGTGTGTGTGTGTGTATGTGTGTGTGTGTGTGTGTGTGTGTGTGTGTGTATTTATTTTATAGGGCAAAGATCTGTAGGTATAGATAAGGCAGACAGATCAAGATATACATACTGAAGCAGTTACCTCACAAAACCATACAGTCACAGAGTTCAGCACTGTCCAGACTTTCTATGTTAGTAGAGGCCACCTCATATCTATTGGAGGGAATCTCATTTATTTTTAGTTTCTTGTCTAAAATTATATGTCTGAAGTCTTCAGAGAGCATGTGAAGAGATATAAAAATTTTCTCTCTGCAAAATAAAGACAAGATTTTCCCTGAATAACAACTGGGTCAAGTCAGAAACAGCCCATCTGCTCTTCATCTTCCTGCTGGATAGCACAGCACCTACTGTAAAATCTCCTCACTTGCTCCCTGGAGAATGCACACTGCCGTCTAAGTGAAAGAACTTGTTCTTTGTCCATACTTGTCTGAGTTCAGGGCACTCCGAAAGCCAGGCAGGAGACAGATATTCATGAAAGTCTTCACTTTACTATGATCTATTTACCTAGGTGCCTGCTATTAAATTTTGATCTGTTTTAAACTGCCATTTGTCAGTCAATTGCAAACAGTTCTCTAAAATGGTCAAATACCAGAAAACTGAAATTTGCAGTCAGTTTTCAATTGCTGGGATCATTTTAGACATTCAGCGCTAGAGCTTGATATATGGGTCAGTGGGTAACAGCACTACCCCAATAAGCCTGGTGACCCAGAGTCTACATCCAAAAGCCAAATGCAGTAAAATGCATCTGTGGTCCCAGCATTCCTTCCGCAGGTTGGGAAGGGCAGGGCCAGCAACAGAAACAGCAAGAGATACTCTGCTTATGAGGTAGAAAGAGCGGATGCCCTGAAGACTCTTCCTTGACTTCCATGTGTACTCAGTGGGAAACACACACACACACACACACACACACACACACACACCAGCTCTACGTATAATATCAAGATGTTGACTGTGCAGTCACTGAATGCAACAACTTCATTTCTGATTAATAAAAATCAAGGAATAAATAGCTATGTGAAAAGTACATATTTGGGAGACAGAAAAGAAAATAAAAAGGGATTTTTTAAATCTTTTGTTAAGGGGATGAGGAGGGAAAGAAAGATCTGTGAAGAGGAACCTAGGTAGAAAAAAATATGCAGAGAGGCAGCAAGAGGGGAGCCCCAGGCTATGGGGCTGATGTGTTCCTCAAGTTCAGCAGAGGCTCTGATCTCACAGCTCATTTGTACAGGAGTCATCAAAGTGTGTCATCCCCTCCCCCAAAGCAATGCGGTGAAATTCCAATGAGGTTTCCAGCTATGATCCAATAACCACTGCTCTCTAACTGCTCTTATACTGCTAACCTTTGGTGGTATTTAACAAGCACCTTGACAGCCCCCAGGGAAACTGGTTACACTCTCTTAGATTACAGCCACAGGGGCACTGTTCCTTGAGTTCTTGTCGTCCTCAATGTGAAATCAATTTCGACTGGGGTTTTTCTATTTCACCTACATTCAGCATGCTTGTTGAGTTTTAGCGTGGATAATTTTCTCCTTGCCTGGCACAAAACCCCAAAATTCACTTTTTTTTTTTTTTGCCTGCTGTTCTCAAACAGAACTCTTTACTTGTCTCTCGTAACTTGTAGTTTCAGACACTTTCACACTTACAAAGAAGTTATAAATTATGCAGAGAACTTTGCGATTTTTCTAATGGTAATATATCACATTAGTAGTCTGCCTTTTCCCACTCAGCAGTATGTGAAGAAGTTGTCCACCTTCCAGTCTAGAAGATCCCTGTCTCTGAAGTACATCAGGACTCCTCTTTCTCAAATTCTACCCAAACCAACCAACCAAATCGCAGTAACGACAAACCATGTGTTTATTTGACATAAGTGACCACTCTGTTGTTGTGACATCATTTTCTATGTCAAAGCCAAGCCTGACTGGACTGTTTCTCATGTAAAAACCAGAGCTTGAAGGTGACTGTGGGCCTTTGTACCACAGGCTTTCCACAGAGATTTCTGGCCCAGCCTGGTTCAAGAGTTCCAGAGAAGGGAAGCGAGTGCAGGCAGGAAGGGGAAGTCACTTCCACAGCTTCTGCTGCTGCAGTTGGCTCCACCTCCATCTCTGCCATGCCTTCCGGGTTACTGGGCTAACTCCAAGCCTCCCTGGACTGAGTCATGTCCAGCTGGGTTAATAAGAGGCCGTCTACCCAGTGTGGCGTGTGGTGGAGCTTCAGGTGCATTTTCTGGAGAGCAAACCTCTTCACAAGTGTTATGGCTCTTAGGTTTCTTATATACAGTTTTGGGGTGGGTAAGGGTTTGCAACAGGTACTTCTCATTGGTTTGGTCTGAGAGTTTTGGTCAAACCTTATTTACATGTGGGAAGGCTTTGTGCTACTCCTACGTGACTGATGACCACGTATCTCTGGGGGAGGGAGGACTGTGGGAGGCTGAAGCTGCAAGGGGTGGGTGTGGCCCAGGAGGCATGGCCAAGAACCTTCTGTCCTATGCAGGTGGAAATCACCACCCACCAGGTCACCAGACCTTTGCTTGACCTGGGACCAGGCCGTCTGTGCATAGCCCACCGCCCCAAGGGCCACTTTTCTCATTTGGTCAATTTCTTTGCTCCAGATTCTCCTGGATTGCTGCTGTCTCATTCTTCGTATTCCTCTTTATTTTACTGAGAAATATTCTGGGGTTATGTGGTCTCCCAGAAATCTGTGGGCGAGCATTCTGCCTCCTTACTCAATATTCACCTCCATCTCCTTCCTCAAGACCAATAGAACAGACAGTAGCAGCATCAAAGTTGACGTGACTTTGCTTAATTTAGTCCTCTAGATGTCCCATTCCAGAACAACTTAGCATTCAAATTTGGTCCAGACCTTCTGACTTGAACATCTATTACAAAAGGGGGTTGTGAGGGTTAAGTGTGCTAGGAAATATACAGCACCTTTAAGATCAGCACCCAGCAGCAGATGAATGGAAGAGGTATTGTTAATTCACACAAAACAGTTCTCCTTGATGATCATCTTTCCTTCCTGTTATTTTCCACCAGTCGTCATGGTAACATCATAATCTTAAAAGTGACCATCATCTCTACATGGTCCTGGCTACCTGACTCATAAGCAGACATCTGAATTTTCCTTTTGTACTTATACTTGAGTGTATGTACATGTGCACATGTATGGGCATTGTCTATATGTGCATGTGCTAATGCACATGAAGGGTGGAGGGTCATGTTGGGCATCTTCCTCATAATTTCCTGTGTTATTTTGTGAGACAAGTGCTCTTGCTGATCTCACAGGTCACCAGTTAGGCTACCCGAGCTGGCCAGCCAGCCTCAATGATGCCTCTCTAGTGCTGCGACTCCAGGCACATGCTACTGTATCTGGAATTATTTTAGTTTGGTTCTGGACATCAGATTTGTCTCTTCATGCCAGTGCAGCAGACGGTTTGAAAATGGAGGCATCTCACTGCGCCTTGAGTTTGTTTCCATCGGACCTGTTCGTGGCGTTGCTGCCACCACCCTGAGATCCAGCTGCCTCACCTCACTTCTGTACTTAGCTTCAGCCAGCTGCTGTGGTTTCTTCCATTGTTTAATTCCCTAAGCAGAGCACAATGGAGCTCACTCTCTCCTGACAGCAACTGACACAACAGCATCCTACCTAGCTCAACATCTGCACATGAAGTAGTTCTCCGCATTAATATATATGCCCTTTCTTCTACTGAGCCTGTCCATCAAATGAGAATATTCACACAAATATTTTGTAGTATATAAGGTGTTGCATGAGGTATGTTTTGGGTTGTATTTCACTCACTTTTAATCAGTCTTTAGGAGAAAATTCTCATCAGCGTTCTCTAGAGTGTTATTATCAAATCGATGTGACAGCATTTAAGATTGATGTCTTTTAGACCAAAAAAAATGCAGTATCAGTTTTTGGAATATTTTACTGCCACAAACACACATGTTTTATGAAGAAAATATGAGCAAATTTTAAACAACTTCACATTTTGTATTTTTTTTGTTTGTTTTATGGACTTCTTTACATGAGTATAGTGAATTTTGGTAATTTTCTCTCTTATCCTGGTTCTCATCTCTCATCACCCATCCTCTCCCACTGAAACCCTTCTTCCTATGCCTTTTCTGTCTCCTTGTGTCTGTATCTGTTTATCTCTGTCTTTTTCTCTCTCTGTCTGTCACTTTGTGTGTGTGTCTTTCTGTGTGTGTTTGTGTATGTATGTGTCCATGTGTGTGCACGTGAATGCCCAATGAAGTGTACCACTACATTGAATTATGTTTGATTGCATGAGCATGGGCAAGCAATTACATACCTGAGCAGAGGCAAGTTGCCTGTAGCTACATTACTAAATAAAATCACACCTGTCTCCAGCAACCATTGTTTTCCCTCTTTTCTATTCTGTTAAATAAAGCACTATGATATTAGGTCCAAATCTGCAACAGATAACAGTGTAGTTAATATTTAGCTTAATAAGTGTAGAAAGATGTCTTCAGAAACAATTTATTTCAAAGCCAGACTCAAAGGGAGTGATTCCACCCAAATTGCAGAATTTCCCAAAGGAAGAGTGTTTTATGAAGACTGTATAGGCCTAAGTAGTGTCTCTACAAAGTTTCTGCAGGGAACCAAGGGAACACTCTAGCGTGAAGTATCGGCTATGTGGTCAATGAATGTGTGGCTTTATATGTGCTGCTACAAAAAGGTGACTCACCCTAAACCATGAATTTTATCTTTATGTGCCCCAGAATTCTGTCTGCTTCCACAAAAACAGGAATCCTAGAGTCCAAAGAGCTTCATTGCCTTCTCCAAATCTCTTAAACCAGGAATCTTTTCCATTTATTTCAGAAAATACTAACAGTTGGCCCTTTCATATGGGCATGTGTAAGTAAAGGTAAATGTAATTTTGGAAAATTTAGATTCTAAACCAAGCAATAGCTTGACCCCACCGAATAATGTCCCTTTATGCTCCATCCCTGTGTTTCTGAGCAGTGTAGGTAGGATAATAGCCATTCCTCACCCACAAATAAAAATGCAAATATTCAAGCTCCTCTTATGATTATTTTCTTCTTCACTAGGCCAAAATGAATCCTTTATTCCTTATAAATCTTACACCAGAGTACAATATCATTTGTTTGTTTGTTTATTATATTATTTTTTTACTTATTCACTTTATATCCCTCCCACTGTCCGCACACCCTGCCCAGGTCAGCTCCTATCACAGTACTTTCCCCCCACCCCCTCCCCTTCTTCTCTGAGAGGGTGGAGGCCCCCTGGATATCCTCCAACCCTAGCATTTCAAGTCTCTTTGATGCTAGGTGCTTCCTCTCTCACTGAAGCCCGACAACACATCTCAGCTATAAGAATATATTCCACATACAGGTAACAGTTTTGGGGGTAACCCCCACTTTAGTTGTTTGGGATCCACAAGAACACCAAGCAGCACATCTGCTATATATGTGCAGGGAGGCATAGGTTCAGCCTGTGTGTATTCTTTGGTTGGGGATTCAGTCTCTGAGGGCCACAGGTATCCAGGTTAATTGATTTTGTTGATCTTCCTATGGAGTTCCTACCCATGTCAGGGGCCCCTAGTCATTTCTTCTATTCTTTCATAAGAGTCCCCAAGCCCCAACACTGTTTGTTGATTGGTGTTCGCATTTATCTGACTCAGCTAGTAGATGGAGCCTCTCAGAGAACAGCCATGCTATACTCCTGTCTGTATGGCCCAGTCTTAACAGGTCTGATGAAGGTTGGGGGTGAGGGACGTCTGTCCCACTCGGATAGCAGGCTGCTCAGGCAGTATCATTTCTAAATCTGTCAAAGTGGTATATCCAAAAGTAAACAGGTAGGTATCCAGTGAGTTTAGCAGTATAAATTCTCACCAGTCAGACACTACTAGAATTGGTTTCATCCAAACAACAGTTGTTTCATAGTTTTTCATTCATTAAGAAAATGATCAATAAAGCCATTATCCTTTGTTCTGCTTTCGAATACCAACTGCTGTAGTCTAAGTCATGTCCAATTCTGTATTGTATGATTAAATTTAATCAAGGTTTTTATATTCCCTCTTCTAAATTCAACATTGGCATTTTCTGAAGAGGTTATTGGATTGCTGTCAAATAGAAAGTATCTGTAGACTCTGAGCATGAGTGCATACTGGAAAATCAGACATTTCTAAATATTTTAATGACACATCCACCTTTGTGACTATGTGAGCCTTCCATGAGTTAACCTCTTGTGAACCTATGATAACTATTGATCCAATGAAGAGTCATCTGGTTAAATGAAATGAAGACAAAGGAAATGAAAATGCTACATTTTATTCAGCTGACTGCCAATTGCATTGCTCTACAATTGTTTTCTGTCTGACCCAGGGCTGGGTGTGCGTATTATCACATTTCATTGACATTCAACCTCAAGGTAAAGATGGATGCACATCTGCTGTCACCAGGCTAGATTTAAAGTGCAGGGCAGAGGCTTACTTTACGCACCATTTGTTAGCAATGCATTCACAGGTTCCATGTGTCTTCACTATAAGTAAGGGAAGGTTGACAGTAAACTGTAGGGATTCTTAGTAAGTCCTTACTTACTTAATGTAGCATCTGCATTAAGATTGTTACCAACTACAAGGGTACCATGTATACTCAGCTAGGATATTTACCAGAAAAAACTGGGAGGATCAACCTTATGAAGGTTAGGATGTTACACAGTCTCTAACCACGTGTCTCAGAGGTACAACCTCGGTGTGTGACCAGCTTGAACCCTGCTGTGACTAACTAAGGAAATAAAACTATTCTTATAAACACTTCATCAACCATAGATGGACATTTCTAAACCTGGTCTCTCTCCGCAACTTCAGATCGCATCTGTAAGACATAAAATGTATTTATCAATGATTCAGAACTTAGACTGCACGATTCCCTTTCTGTGATACCTTTACTTTTTGGCCAATGAGTTCATTACCATTTTTACACTCTACACTGCTTGATCAGATCTCTAAGAGATAATCCAGAGATTATCTGCAATTATTCCTGCAATATTCAATTCACACACAGTGTTTTGTTTTATGTCTCTGGGATGGTGCCTTCCAGGTCATGGAAGTGCAGGGATGATTCACTGCTGAGATCCATCACAGGTCGCCCTGACTCCAGAGTGGATTTGTGTACTACAACACTAGTCCATAGACTGACAGGAGAGAAAGTGCTCCTAACAGGCCTTGGCCATAAATTGTTTTAGTCCAAGTGAGAAGGAAGAATGATTTGAGAATGAATAGGTGGGAAGGAAACTCCATAGACCTTTTGATTCTTTCTTGAATTACATACACATGAGGGCAGGGCACCTGGATGTTCTTGCTCATAGAAATTCTTTCTTTGAAAAAGTATCATTCACACTTATGGGTATCACAGGTCCTCCATCCCTATCATTGACAAAGGTGATCCAGGGCAATTTAAGTGTAGGAAAATGTTCACATTGTAGTATATGGTTTTTTTTTTTTTTGTCTATAATGTGGACATTTGCTTTCCTAGCACAAGTGCTTAATTAACCACCTGCAATGTATCCTGTTTGGGTAGCAGAATCATCACTGAACTAAAATATAAACATTTTCAAATTCGTCTAAGTAATACATGACATGAAACTTTGCAACTCTATCAAGAGAAACTAGACAAGAGTCTTTTCAGCTACACTTTAATCTGATGTCCAGTCGAATTTTAGTACATTTGATGAAAGTATATGTAAGATAAAAATAATGACTGAACCTTTAAGTCCAGTTCTCATTTCTTTAAACATTCTTAAAAATGTACAGGAGTATCACGTTTCAGAGAGTGATGAGTCAGTCAGGTGGTTTTCAAGCTCTCACCTGTCTACATCACTGAAACTAACAGTTTAATTGAATTGTATGTAAAGCATAGGCTTAGATAGATTGAAATAGGTGTTTTAATTTGCTGAATTCCATCTGGTTTATGTTCAAATTAAATGGTATAATAATAAAGTGAGTTTTAGGAGAGAGCCTGTTACTTCTCTTGTCCCAGTTTTGCATCCTATGCATCAATTTCCCATGACAGGCTCTGCTTGTTAAAATAAATAGTGGCACATTTTATGGCACTGGCAAGAGAAAGACTGTCTTGAACATGAGCCTACTAATTTGCTTGACATTGTCTAATAACTAATTGTGTGCCTTAAATGTCCTCATGGCTGAAAATTTCAATGTTAAAACCTTTAATTCCCTTCTGACACTACTAATAACCTTGGGTAAAATGAGTTCACAATCATTTGTTTCCAAGCTCTCAAAATGCCAGCACTATAAATCATACCAAATTTGGGATCCAAATGTGCAATATCCCATCACACCCAAAAAGGACCATTTCTATTTCCTCAAATGACTTCTCCAATAGCCTTGAACCCTCTCCTCAGTCCAGTCTCTGATCTCAGTTAGAATTCCAGGAGAGCAAGAATATCCTGGACTTGTCAGTTTTATCAGCCCAGGCCATGCAATGACTTTATTACTGTTTTCCAAAATATATGTTGATATATAATCTTTATTTATTTACCTGTGAAATTACGGGTTCTGATATAATCCTTAATATAGACTTTAAATTAGAGCTCTGAGACTTTGAATAATACAGGTTTTGTCCATTGAAAAAATTCCATGGAATTTTCTACTGACATTTTATCCACTGTGTAATTTGGAGGCATGGATATAGCACTAAAACTTACCCATAAATTTCTATTTCTAGAATCTCATGATACTTATTAACCCTTAAAGCTGACATGTGGTAGAGGAATTGGGAAGTTTTAAAGAATTTCAGTAGCAAATTATTAAAATAAAATTCTTTTGTGAAAGCTATAGGACATTTTCCCAAACAACAAACAACAACAACAACAATCAGACTCAGAGCAAAATCAAAGACTTCCATAAGAGAACACTATGGTTTGAGCTCTCCATGATTATACACAGGGAGTTAATGGGAAAAGCATGTGCTTAGGGGAGAGAATGCTAGACATGGGGTTTAATCTATTTTTTTTTGCCCCACACATAGGAGGAAAATAATCACAGGATGATATCAATAGAAATAATGAATCCAGTAATCATGACAGGGTTGATTTAAAAGCATTGTGATGTCTTTAGATAGAACTTCATCTGAGTGGTCAGCTCCTGTCACACTAGGATTATGCCACTTGGGAAAGAGGAATTTTGTACTTAATATTCATGTATTATTTCATTTTCAAACTATGTGTTTGGTTAGTAGAATCAAATATTTTTAATATGGTGCTTTTCTAAACTATTTGGAAGACAAGTTAAGATATTAGACTCTATAATTATATCATTTTTTAGCCCAAATTCTCATGGGATGGAACTTTATTAAATTCAGTCATACAAATTGTAGGAAAAAAAAGTGTTCATATAAAAATCTCCCTAATCCTGTGGCTTATACCAACATTTGGGATTTTTAAATAAATATCCTCAGTGTTTAAACTTTATGTTACTAATGATTTCTCAGTACTGCTACTAATGATTCACTCTATTTTTACATAGGTATAATAAAATAACTTGGCAGTGACATTAAAACCACTCCTCTAGGATGTGTAGGGACGACAGCATTTGTGTTTGTAGAGAGCAGTGTTCATGCAGGTGGGATCATCCCTTCTCCATGGCATTTGTTTCCTTCTGGGAAGGGGTGACCACAGATGCTCCCTCTGTCCTCTTCTTCCAGAAAGTTTACAAATGTACTGTGTGTTCCAGTGAAGAACCCTGAAGGATCAGTAGCAACTGTTGGATAGCGACTGTTATCCACAAAGCAGTCCAGTCAAATCGTTCACGTTGGACCTAAAAAAACTAAGAGCACACATTTTCAAGTGTGTGCATGCAGCCGTAGAGACACTAATGTTCAAGCATTTTAGGCATGGTCACTATACATCACTTATGAACAGAAAAAAAAAAGATACTAGGAATGTGAATGCTTTGCTCTAAAAGGAAGGACAGACCATAAGTCTGCCTGAGCTCTAATGTGAGTAGGGCTTGCATGGAACACAACAATGTGTTTGGTCAGGCTCAAAGTAGGCATTTCATACTATGGTAAGTTAAACATTGATGATGCATTAATCTATTGTAAAATGTAGTTATCGTTTATAAGATGGAAATATACTGATACATGTAAATTACATTTCTGTTTATTTTCTGTATTCAAAACTTGGCAAATACTTCAGAAATTTTAGACATGTATGCAGTCTCCTTCAGCAGATCATTTTCTTTCTTTTTATTTTATTGTTATCTGACCAATATGTTATTAGATAAAACATCTCTATTAAACATACTGCCACTACTTTCTGCCTGGGCTTGCCATATAAATGTTTAAGGGTATGGTTTTCTGCTTGTACATTCTTTTTGTTTTTTTGTTTTGTTTTGTTTTGTTTTGTTTTAACATTTCAAATGTTGTCCCCCTTCCTAATTCCCATTCCACAAGCCCCCACTCCATCCTCTTATCCTTTGCCTCTAAGAGGGTGCTCTCCCACCCACTCTCTCCTCACCCCTCTAGCACCTCCCTTCTCTCAGGCCTTCATAGGACCAAGCACATCCTTTTCCACTGAGGACAGACAGGGCAGTCCTCTGCTACATGTGTAGGGGGGCCACAGACGAGCCATTTATGGTCCTTGGTTGGTGGCTCAGTCCCTGGGAGCTCTAAAGGAGCTAGTCAGCTGGTACTGTTCTTCTCCCTATGGGGTTGAAATCCCCTTCAGCTCCTTTAGTCCTTCCCTAAACTCTCCCATAGGGGGTCCTCATGCTCAGCCTAATGGTTGGCTATATATATCTGTATCATTCTCAGTCAGGTGCTGGCAGAGGGCAGCCATGCTAGGCTCCTGTTTGCAAGCACAACACTGCATCAACAGTTTGGTGCCTGCACAAGGAATGGATCCCAAGATGGGGCAGTCTCTAGATGGTCTTCCCTTTAGTCTCTGCTCCATTCCTTGTCCCTGCATTTCCTTTAGACAGGAGCAATTCTGCGTCAAACAATTTTGAGATGAGATCATTTCCTATTTAAATAATCATTGACAGCAGGAAGGAAGAAGTTAGTTTGGTTGGAAAGTTCTTGAAATGTGAACTCACATGAGTCACTAGAGTTCAGACCTCTGGCTCCCACAATCAAAACAAGACAAGACAAAACAAATGAACAAATGACAAACAGAAGAGGCCATACACAATTAAAAGAGACACACACACAGGAGGACCCTAGAATTCAGTGGACATATAGTCTAGGTATTCCTGATATCCACTTTCAATAAAATACTGTTATAAAAATATAACATG
The DNA here is from genome assembly GCF_000001635.26 of Mus musculus. NCBI lineage: Eukaryota > Metazoa > Chordata > Mammalia > Rodentia > Muridae > Mus > Mus musculus. Next base: position 74,929,905 of record NC_000087.7, read on the forward strand.
CTTAGCAACAAAAGAAAACACCCCATTCAAACTCTGGTCTGAACACTTGAATGGAGGGGCACATGGATATGTGTGTGCTCATGTGTGCACACACACACACACAAATAAACCATAATATAATGCTGAAAGGTTTGAAATAAGTTTCCAGTTCCATCTAGGGCAAATATTTTTCCCTGTGCTTTATTTTCCCAATTTTTTATATTTCAAATATACTTTTCCAATCTAGGAGATCTACTTCAGAAAGTAAGAAATTAGAGTGTACAATTTTTATATTTATTGAAGAGCATTAGTATTCTTATAAGAGTAGTGATTGCTCTGATCTGTAATGATTTCTGCTTAAGGTCTTTGTGCATAAGTTTCATTACTGTTCATGTTTAAATATATATCATTTCACGAATATGAATAGATAATTATAAGTCAATATCTTTGTCATGGAAAAATCTTAATATGCAATATTAAGAATCTATATATAATTGATTCTATTCTGTTTTATAGTGAGAGGATAATAATTTGATGCCAAACTAAAATCTGCTTCTTGGTAAATAGGTATCAATACACAGAAAATTGTAAGATTTTATATTCAATGAAAATTTTTGGGCAATGGTGGTACACACCTTTAATCCCAGCACTTGGGAGGCAAAGGTAGGTGGATTTCTGAGTTTGAGGCTAGCCTGGTCTACAGAGTGAGTTCCAGGACAGCCAGAACTACACAGAGAAGCCCTGTCTTGAAAAACAAAAACAAACAAACGAACAAAACATTTAAAAAAAATTTAAAAAAAGAAAATTTCACTTACCAAAATATGACCATTTCCTTTTAGTCTTTATTTTAGAATTTCCTTTAAAAATGGAATTGTCTTGACACTGACAGAAATCTGAACTGTGAGCAGAGCTATAATTAATAACCATATCATTTGTTCTTGAAGAAGAATTAGTTTTTAGCCAGGATGTGAGGACAACCTTGATTATAGTTCTATAGAGATGTATTCAGCTCATGGTGGGATGTTAGGATGAGGATATGGTGCCCAATTCCATAGGCAAGCCATGAGTGATGTTCTTGACTTGTTTGATGGATTTAGGCAAGGTGGGATTTTTAGTGTGGGGGAAGTATTTCTTTATTGTTGTTATTTGTTGGGGAGGCAAGACTTAACTATGTTGCTCTGGCTGGTCTGGAACCACTTTATAGACTAGGCTGGCCTAGAACTCACAAAGCTCTGCCTGCCTCTGTGTTGTAAGTGTTGGGCTAAGTGCACATGTGGACTGTATGCATGCCTGGTACTAGTGGAAGCCAGAAAGGAGCATTGGATCTTCTGAAACCCATGTTACAGCAGATGTGAGCTGCCATGTGGGTGCTAGATTCAAGCTGCAGTCATTGTAAGAACAGAGCTGCAGTCATTGTAAGAACAGAGCAGCAAGCTCTCCCAATATATGAGACATCTCAGGTCCCTAACTGTTTGGTGGTTTAATGTTTTCTACCCTTCTCTCATTTTCTTCCTCCCCCTCCCCCTCCTCTTCCCCTGTGCCTCCCTTCCCCTCTGTCTCTGTCTCCCTCTCCTGTGTGTGTGTGTGTGTGTGTGTGTGTGTGTGTGTGTGTGTGTGTGTGTACATGTATGTACCCCTGTGCACATAAGTACAATGGCAATAGAGGCTAGAAGAAGGTATACGATCCTCCTGGAATTGAAGTTGTGAAGTGTCTGGCATGGATAGCAATACCAAGAATTCAACTTAGGTTCTTTGCAAGGGCAGTATGTGCCCTTTGTAGGATAAACAATGCATTTTACCAAGAATTCGACTTAGGTTCTTTCAAGGGCAGTATATGCCTTTTATAAAATAAACAATGCCTTTTTTTGTATTATCTGTTTAAAATGCTATCTCTGTACCTGTAGCAATGAGTGGAAGGACAGAGGCCACCCCCTAGGTATTTCAGAAAAAAACCTGTTTTTCTCCTGATTTACTCAGATACCTGACCCCAGACCGTATGCTTTCTTTTTCCTTTGCATTATAAATATAATGTTCTCTCTTCTCCACACAGTGTGTTAGTCAGCCTAGGTGTTATTCAATAGAGCCATTCCAACATCTACTGTGATTGATTTATTTAGAAATACCTCCAGTCCAAATGAGAATGAAAATAAATGGAACAGATGAAATGTCCTGCTGCAAGAGAGCTACAAATTGAGGTTAAGAGTAATTGCTTTGGCATAATTGTTATTTGTAATCTTAGAACAAATGCAAATCCCCCATTAGGAGCAGTAAATCCAGTGCTTAAAGTAGAAGATACGTATTTCATGGGAAGCCTCAGCAGAATGCTAAGTTCAAGAACATAACATTTTCTCAGGTCTTTCATTCAGACGAATAGCTTTAGGATCTGGAGGACACGGGCGGACCTTAGAAAAAATGATTACTGAAACATGATTTATGAGCTTTCTGTGTTTTCTTTATCCAAAACACTTTATGAGGACTTTGTCTTTGTACAACCTTAAAAATGTGCTTTATTTTATAAACACTCTGCATTCTGACTGTGTCTGGCTTCCAGAAAGTATAATGAGTTCTTCATGGTTATTCATTTCCACACTTATCACTGGAGGAGATAATAAGGAGAAGTTATTATCTTTAAAGTGATGAGAGAAAGCATACCTCTGTGGCATTCCCAAGGTCATGACTGCATTGTGTGGTAGACATGGGAAGGGTGCCAAGGATATGGAATTTGACTCAATGTAACTAACATGTCCTCATTTCTCAGATTATTTTTTAAGGCAGAAGGTTGTTATTGCCAGCAGGGATCGTGATAATCATAGTTATAAACCAAATGTTGTCATTTGGTTCTGTAAATATCCATCAATGTAGGGCCAAGATTATTACATAAGAAACACCACCTTCACTTTAAAATGAGTTGTTTGCTATTTTGAACTAGCAAGTTAAAGCCGAGTTAAGATAAAATTGTGTTCTTGGAGACATTGCAAGGTAGCTTGTTGTATTCCTTACGTAGGAGGCACAGCAGAATTCCAAGGTCCATGTGTACTTTTAAGAATATTTATGAACACGAGAATTAGCCAACAATGAGAAGATAGTTGTAGTTCACTGACTTGGACAAAGTGGTGTGGGCACAGTGGGAGAAATGTGCTGTCATGTGGCATTGCAGCAGACCAATGTAAAACCTCTGTGCACAGGCAGGGGACGGTGTGGCTGAGGTCGGTCACCAGGCAAAGTTCTTTAGTTTCTGATGCTGAAATTGGTAACCTTTTAATATTGTTTTTGAGATATTTGCAAAAGAAATTTGAGGATGTTACAAATATACCTAAACTTGAATTCTTGGTTTTATAAATATTTAACAATTAATATTTTCCCTACATAAAAACAACAATGCTTAAGCTGTGGCAAAACCAAGAGTGAAATAAACTCTGTGAGACAGATGAGCATTTGTGCTTAGGGATGAGGAAGTTACTGTGTGTGTGTGTGTGTGTGTGTGTGTGTGTGTGTGTGTGTGTGTGTGTGTGTGTGTAATAGAGAGGGGAGATGTGCATTTTGCATGCATCTGGAAGCCAGAGGCCAATGCTTAATAACTTCCTCAATTGCTCTCTACCTTAGATATTGAGACAGGGTTTCTCACTGAATTTTGAGCTCACCAGTGCATCCAGTGTGGCCCCAGGTTTGTGCCTGTCTCTTCCTAGGCTCTGGTATTACAGGTTTACCCAAGGTCCTATTCTGGTGAATTCCTTTTGCCTGGGACATCTTCCTATAGAACCACATCCAGTAGTAATGGTTGGTCTCTGCTCAGTGGTACTGTGGATTAAGATGAACGGCCTTTCTGAAACAGCGACAGAGTAAGAGCAGTATAATCCCAAATTGATGCAGTGAGACCATTTACTTTTCTTTAATAAAGGAGCAGTCAAGTGTTTACGCTTACTGCTGCCATGTCCATATAAAAATAATTGTCTGTTCTTTTTAGTTTAGTCAGAGGACAGAGAAGTCACAGAAGCATTACAAAGGACAGAAAATAAATAAATAAATAAATAAATAAATAAATAAACAAACAAATGCCAAAACAAAACAAACAAACCAAAAACCAACAACACCCCAAAAACCCTCCAAAACAACAGCAACAACTGCAACAACAACAACAAACACCTTAAACACAGTGAAAAACTAAAAGTGTCCATTAGCCTATGTTACAGGGATGAGCGAAAGCATCCAGGACAGTGATGTCTCATGAAGTAGTCCCTTCCCTTACAGAAGAAAGCTGTGCTGTGGGATGTAAACGAACTCTGTGTCTTCAGCATTTTCCTTCTCGGTTCTGTAGAAGATAGTATGTTGTCCAATTTACTGTGGGAAGCATCTTGCTGAGGGATTTGACTAATGAAGAAAATGTAAACATGTGCACTTCTTTTCTGAGTTCTTCACTGAGGAATATCTCATAATGGCATCAAAAGGCAATGTGGACTCCAGAAGTATGTTGCAGGTTACTGATGACTCTAATGGATGGACAACTGTCTTGTCAATTTCTTCCTACTGCTCATTTCCAGTTGCTACTGCCTCATTTATATGGAGCAGATCCAGTGAACAACTTTTTTATTTTTATTTTCAACCGACTCTTAAAAGTAAAAATTCCCAACTTGGCTACATGGCTTTGCAAATAATGACATTTGTGCCCAAGCTGATTTCTGGACTCTGACACCCAGGACCACAGGGTAGAAGGCAAAAACCAGCCCCCACAAGTTGTCCACTGACTTCCACATGTGTGCTGTGGCATGCTTTCTCCTTCACTCCCAAACCCAAATCAATTAGTAAGTGTGAGAAAAATAATACAAGAAATCTTGCTTCTATCAGTTACTCTCCTCATTAGATTCTTATGTAACCAGGGTGGTTTTAGAGACACACTGAGTTGATGTGTTCTTATGTGGCCAACTCATCCTGTTTCTTATGGAAATTCCTGTGTAAATGGACCAGCAATCCCTATTTGATTGAAACAGTATTTCAAACCTTTCTAGCATGTCAAAATTCCCATGTCTCCTGTGGAACAAGAGGAAATTCATGCTCCTAGTCTGCATCAGTCCTGTGTTTAGTCTCTGTGATAGGAAAGACATCTTTATTTGGACTCATAGTCCATCTTGAAGGGGGCACCATGAGAGTAGATGCATGAGGCAGCTGGCTACTTTGTATCTGAAGTCAGGGAGCAGAATAATATGAATGGGAGGCTCTGCTACCGTTTAGTTTTGTATGTATTTCAGGGCCACAGTCTGCAGTCCACCCCTATTCAGAGTAGCTTTTCCCCACTTTAATTCGCCTAATCTAATCCCTCACATGCATTCCCAGAGCCTTGTTTCCTAGGTGATGGTAAATACTGCTAAGGTGGCAATTCTAACCATCACACAGAGTTTCTAACTGTATTCTTCATTGTGGCCTGAGATCAACTTCTATACTGACTGCCCTTGTTAACACAAAACTACCCATACTAATTCATATACACAAAACTGCCATACTAATAAGCCTGGCTTGTTAAATCTTGAAGGCTTGAAGGCTTGAAGCACTGTCTAAGGCTACCCATCTCCAATAGAGCTAAGATCCTCTTCTTCAGAGCCATACTACCCATGCCTCTCTTTATTGCAGACTATCCATGGTTTATTTTCAATATCATCCTTTAGGCTCCCAGGGACAAAGACAAGAAAACTCAAAAGACCTGAAAGAGAGTCTGCTTTGTAGAAGGTCCTGGCTGAGAAGAGACAATAACAGCATTTGGAGGAATGTCTCTGGACACATTTTGAATTTTCAGCCAAACTTTCACTGGCCATACAGTTGGTATGGGTGACTGTATGTGTGTTGTATATCCTGGACTAATGCTCTCTCCCTTTACCGTTCATATCCTTAACTCACAGAGCCAGCAATCTTGTCTTCAAATCTTTTCTTCAATTCTATTCCCGCCTCTTTTTAATCTGCACTGTCATTGCCTTAATATAGGAAGGACTTCATTTTTCACCTGGACAATATTGCAATAACCTCTTAACTGGTCTCCGAGTTGCAATAAATGACTATTAAATTGAAATGGTTGAATTGCTTAAAGTAACATCATTTATTTGGAAAATAAATCAACCATCAAGTACCTGCGGCCTGGTTACATGCTCTTAACTTTGTTATGGGTTGCAGGTTAGTCAGGGAAACCACACTCAGGGACTCTCAAAACACCCACAAGATACAAAAGTCTTTCTTTCTAAGTAATTAATTTGTTAATTTATTAATGAAACAAGGTCTCACTTTGTAGTTCTGGTTATCCTGGAACTTTCTTTATGCATCAGCCTGGGCTTGAGTTCACAGAGATCCTCCTACCCCTGCCTCTGAGGGCTGGGATTAAACGTAAGATGCTCAGCATTTCTTCACGTTCATGGTGTATATGAGTCTTGGGAACATTACATGAACAGAATCAGTAGTTGAGAGTGAGATCAGATATTCTTCATTTCCTATAGTCTCAGATAATGTAGGTACCACGGCTTTGTGCTAAAACTTAGATGTTTATTACAATATGCTATAAATTTTATGGTGTGTCTCACAGTGAAGAAAAGATTATAAGACAGGGTGGTTTCATAGAAGTAGTAGAGGGTAGGATGAGAAGACCCTGGGTCCAGAGAGAAGTGTGGGATAAGAGGCTTGTCTGTGCTGTATTACAGTTAAAACTCACCCCACTTCCCATTTCCTCTCCAATGCCTTTCTGGATGCCTATTGGACAGGTATGACCAGACAGTCTCGACCTGCTCTTAGATCCTGCCTCTGTACCGTTTATTCTTTAGTGTGTGTTTAGAAAAATTATGCCAAGAAAAAAATGTGCTTTTTCCATTCTTTTTGTGGGTTTAGGGGTGTTGTCAGGGAATTTAACACAGGATCTCATGTAGAGTAGAGTGACCTTGAACTCAACTGCGTAGTCAAAACTGGCCTTGAACTTATAATCTACTAGTTTTAACCTCTGAAGTGCTATATTACAGGTATAGACCACTAAGTCTGGATTACCTTTACCGACTTTTGCCATCATGTGTTCTTTACATTGTAAGTTCGACACTGCTGCCATAAGTATCTTTCTGGCTCTCCAGCCTCACTTTCTCTGAGATCCAACACATCAGAAAGTCTTGCATACCACTTTATCATGGGCTGCCTAACAGCTTTTCATGAGCTATGACACTTCCCTGAGCTACATCTCTTTTATTTTCCTGCAGGTCACATGTACACATCATTCACTAGATATTTAAGTGTCCCTTCCTCCTTCTGGCCTACCTGGGATGAAACCAAAGCAAAGGTTTTCAGTGTCCTTTGAGTGCCATAGTTCATGGATACCACCAAATCTGCCACTGATTTCCATAGTTCCTCAACATGCATTGAAGCCTCTTGCTAAGGAAGAGTCTTCCTTAGCAAGCTGAACCCCTAGGGAATGTAGACAATGCTTCAATAACATTCTGTAACTTAGAATGTGGGAAATTGCTTACCTAGCTGTCCATAAAGTATCCTTGCTTGTTAAGTAATAAACAAACAAAGCAAGCAAACAAACAAAAAGCTCATGACAACAAGGCCAGAACGTGATAATTCAGTAAAACCAGAGGAGAGGAGAGAAGAGAAGAGCTCACAGAAATAGAACTAGGAGGGAAGCATTCACTCATTCCCTACTAAGTTCTGTTTCTCTAAGGATGCAATGCCATGTGTACACACAGTGTTTAAAACTCAAACCATGCTAGAAGTACCTACGCAATTACAGCTCATTTGAAATTGCACAAAAGGCAGAAATGTGTAGGAATAACCCTGGGCAAGCACCTAACAACTTGCCTTGTTCCTGGAAGGTGTGTCTAAGATGTAGAAATGAAAGTATATATATTGACAACAGCAAATGTTTCTCCTGCTTATAGATAGCATGGCTGTGATTCTAGATGGAATGCCTGAATTAATTTTTAGTTATACTTGAGGCTCAAGTCTGAGTGCAGGAAAGCAAATCAAAGATGATTTAGAATATGAACAGTATGCCTTATGACCCAAGGAAAAACCATGCAAATGAATATAGTAGTAAACAAAAATAGTATTGTTAGTATTTTGGAATCTATCACCCAAAAGAAACAGAGAAATCAAATGCATTGAGTAAAATTATAAGCAAGCAGATGAAATTCTTAGAAGGTTACCTGTCCTTTGGTGACTAAATTAAATTGTTGCTACATGGAAATTTCCCATAATTAATATAAAAATAATTTAGCAAAGAATAAATGATTAAAATTGTTCAATGTATCTCACCCCAAGTAAAAATGACTGAAGTTAAATATTAATTTAAATAGAAATATTGATGCAATTTATTCATGTTATACTAGTGTCAAAGTAAATAGGATTAATCCTAAAATCACTTCATATAATTCATCTATAGCAATTAAATACATAGAATTAAATTCCTGCAAGATTACAATGCTTTTTATGTTCTTTGGCTTTTTCATATTGTTTTCACTACTTCAGAGTGATTGCAAGATTGCATATGAAATGACAGGTAATATTAAACAGATATGAGTAAGCCCTGCTTATTTGTTGAATACTCCTTACACAGAAATAAAAGAAAAAAAAAAGAAAGGGCCTTCCCATTATCATGAACCCTATTGTGTAGTCAAAATAAAAGACTAATACTGGTATCAGAACAGATTTATAGATGGTAGTGTATTACTCCTGGGAAAGTTGCTATAAGGATTTAAAGTAGGAAATTCCTAGAGCTAGGCACAGTGCCAGGGTTGAGAAGAGAGAAATCAAAAGCTACCCTAAAATAGATGTGCCATGAAATCTGGTGTGAAACTTTTCCAAAAAGCATGTGGCCCTTCAGAAAGTGAAGGCAACAGAGGCAGAGGCAAACCCTTGTATGAGAATAAGGGCTGAATGAAATCCTTCACAACTATAATATGTGCAACCTGCAGCAGCATGTGTGCATTCAAAAGCTCTGAATGAACTGTGTTGGCTTAGTTTTAAAGATTGTTTGTGTACATACCTGTGTATCTAGGTGTGCATGTATATGCATATGTGTGTGTGCATGTATATACATATATGTGTGTATGTGCATGTGTGTGTGTGTGTATGTGTGAGTTTGTGTGTGTTTTTGTGCATGTATGTTTGAAAATATGTATGTTTATATGTATGGGCATGTTCATGTGAATTCAGGTGTCTGAACAGAACAGTAAAAGGCATTGGTTTCCTTAGAACTGGTGGTATAGGAAGTTATAGGTCACATGAGAGTGATGCTAGTAACTGAACTCAAGTTTCAAAGAGCAAAAAGCATTCAAAACCATCAAGCTATCTCCTGATCCCCAAAATGTTGTTTTAAGCAATTTAAACTCACTCTGTACCCTCCGTTGAGATCCAAACATGAGAGTTTCTCTATTATCAACTTCACTGCACATTTCACAATACATCTATGAACTATCATCCATGTACCTTAATGGTTATGCTGTTCATTGTAACAGTTTTCAGCCATTCGCTCTTCATGAATGCCAAAGTTGTATTCTGCAATGGAATGTTGTATGATGCCAGGGCTCTATTACGTCTGCATTGTCAAATATAAGACTGCTTCACTACCTTGAGGTGCGGCTAATGTTTGATCTAGACTTTAATTTGATCTAGTTGATCAAATTTAGAAGCTGATATGTGGCTATTGGCTACTAGGTTGGATGACACAATTGGGCACTGAGCTTCTGCTTCTGCTTCTTCTTCTTCTTCTTCTTCTTCTTCTTCTTCTTCTTCTTCTTCTTCTTCTTCTTCTTCTTCTTCCTTATTCTTCTTCCTTATTCTTCTTCCTTCTTTGTTCTTGTTCTTGTTCTTCTTGTTCTTCTTGATATTGTCTTTGGTCTCCTTCTCCTCCTCATTCTTCTTCTTCTTCTTCTTCTTCTTCTTCTTCTTCTTCTTCTTCTTCTTCTTCTTCTTCTTCTTCTTCTTCTTCTTCTTCTATGCCTTTGACTTCTCCTTCTCTTCCTCCTTCTCTTATTCTCCTTCTCTCCTTCTCTCCTCCTTATTTAACCTTCTCCTTTTCTACTTCTCCAAGTCCTCCTCCTTCTTTTTGCTCTTCCTCTTCTTTTGTTCTTCTTCCTTCTCCTTCTCCTTGTCGTTCTGCTCCACCCATTCCTCTTCCTTTCCTTCTTCTCTCTTCCTCTCCATATTCTTCTCCTTCACTTTCTTTTTCTTCTTCTACATTTTTCTCTATCTCACCCTCCCTGACTCCCTCCTACCCTTACCCTACCCTCCCTGATGCATTCACAGACTCTCCTCCAGTACTACTGGTCATTTGAATTTTGTCTTGCCAAGCTATGAAAACAAGGATGGTCTCCTGAGGCATCCCCTGTTACTGGTCTTTTCCATATGTCTTTTCAATTGTCCTTTCACTGTTTTACAGATTTCTTCTAAGATCATTTTACCCCACCCCACCTCCATGCCTTGATTTCTTATGGTGGGAGTGTCCAGAGTTTCAAAATCACATCCTCTTTCCTGGTGTTCTGCCTGAGAAACCACAAAATCTAGGGGCTAGAGTTAAATTTGATCATTGAGCTTGGGGCATTGTGCTATGTCCAAAATGCCTGGTCTCCAGTCATGCTGAAGTCCTTAAACCTGATGAAGCCTAATGGGTCGTAATTTTCACCTACATGGGAAGGAAGGCATTTACTCAGTGTTTCTGGAACCCTGGCTCCTGGTAAAGTTACCAAACCCACAAGCACTCCCGCCCAGCAGTGGCTAATGGCTAGCAGTCACATACAAAATGACCAAAGGTTCTGATCTTCGGGTTAGATAACTTCTAGTTACCTAGCAACAGCAAGATAACAAGCCCAATATATGAGAGGCTACTTAGCCCTACATCAGTCTCTCCCTCTCTCTCCCTCTCCCTCTCTCTCTCTCTCTCTCTCTCTCTCTCTCTCTCTCTCTCTCTCTCTCTCTCTAACTTTTACAATCCTTACTCTTTGTAAACTTTTACCTCTTTCTCTAAGTGTTCACCTTTCTTACTCTCTAACTTGCTTTCTGTCCTTCCTTCTATGTCTTTCCCCATCTCTCCTTTTGGCCATGGCAAGTCTAACAATCTTTTTACCCTTTGTTTTTCTCACTGCTGTCTAAAATAAAGCTCTAAAACATTAGACTGTCTATGTTTTTTTAAGGCCCAATATGGGATGCCAGAGACTAAGAATCTGGTACCATTGTCTTCCCCTAGTTCACCCCCATCCGTGTAGTGTCAGTGGATTTACACAACCAGATGCACAACCAGGGATGCATGGTAATTATCCTTCACTCCTCCCATGTCAGCCTTCACAGAGCACAGAACCTTCTGCTGGCCATATTCTCTCTCACTTCATCAACTTCCCCTAAACCCACAGTTTCACACTGGACACTTAACATTACTACGAATTATTAAAATGTAACTGCATTTAAATTTAAAAATCATCTCCTCATTTGTGTTGGTAACAATCCAATGCTTAACAGATATTTGTTAGTAGTGCTTACCTGTTGACATTGATACCATGAACTTCTTATTACTTCTGGTGCTTTGTGATTTTTTTTTTCCAAGCAAGATGAGGACTTGAACAATTTATGAAGTCATGTCTTTGGACTCACAGCACTTACATGATGTAGTTCTAGTTTCCCAGAGACTTCCAGTATCTGTGATGAGCCATAAACTTGGGACATCTGCAGCATGACCCAGAGTTTCATTGTGCTGAGCAGAGAGATCCCAAGATTTGATTGCTTTCTCTGTCCAAAGTATATATATGCGATTAAATTACAATTGCATAGTGGTTTTTATTACTCTGTGTTATTATCATTTCAAATCCTCTTATTTCTTGGCTGAGTTGCTAAATGATACCTTGTTCTGTGAACCAGATGCCACTTTTATTCTAAAGCGATTGGATGAATCTTTTCAGCTTTCCTAGTTCCATTTACTGAGAAAGGTAGCTTCCCTCTGAGGTTATGGTCTCAGAAGTTGTTGGATGTTTCAAACCCTTCCCTGGAATGTCTGGGAATCTGCAGAAAAGGAACGAAGACTTTTGAAACAAAAGCGAGAAACTACTTGGTGACTTCTTCTTGTCTTGTGAAAATTCTGAGATCCATTCTTGCAACTGGAAATATTCAAACACATTAAAATTATTCTACAATGAGAAAATCAACTGCATTATAATTCTGATACTTACTGACACATGAGTTATAAGGATGTTCTTTATTAAAAAAATCAATTAGTTCTTACAATCTTTATTTCGTTCTAGAACACATTTTCCCCCTGTTAACAGCTAAAAAAAACTATTTTAATTCAATTTCATTTTTAAAAATCCATATTATTTTAAAAACTTTAGTGGTAATTGTAATAAGTATCTATAAAGTGTTGCAGATGGATCATGCCCTCTCTTTCTGAGGCTAATGGAAGGTTATTTAAAAAAAATTCTTTCTAATGAACATCTATTCTTGTTGTTGTTTTTGTTGTTGTTGTTATTGATGTTGTTAGAGGTTATTACTTGACTTCAGGAATGTTAAATGCTAATGAGGGTCTTATTGTTCTCCAGATGTCTCCTTTCACCCCCCCAATATATATATATATATATATATATATATATATATATATATATATATAAATATATATATATATTTGTAAAAATGTGGTGAGTCCCTGAATGCACAATATCAAATGTTTCTGATTCAACTTGTGCGCAATGCAATCTAGATTCTGTCTTTTTATATTGGTTTTCCTTTGCAGGGAAATGAAATACCAAATCCTATCTGAAATTAAGGATTTTTCAAAAGTCTCATTTCCTTGGGAATTCTAAATAAAAGTTTATATTCATTATGGAGAATGTATTATGAGCTTGTCAAGGGCATTTTAATATGAATTTCTTTCCTGTTATGTTTATTTTTCCTTGGTGATTTGAAGTCGAAGCTACTCAAATGAAAAAAAAAAGAGGTATCTAAAACTACTTCTCATTATCTCACTTTCTTTAAATTGAGATTTCTGATGTTGAGGAGGAATGAAGTGAGTGTGCAGATTTTGTCCACATAATTCCTAAAAGAAAGAGCAATAGTCATGTTCCACAAACACCTGTATTCGACACCCCAAATAAATTGCATGGGTACTGGCTGAATCTAAAGTCCCTGTAAATGAATGTGTTTGTGTGTGTGTGTGTGTGTGTGTGTGTGTGTGTGTGTGTGTGTGTGTGTGTGTGTGTGTGTGTGTGTGTGAATATTTCCATGTGTGTGTGTCTGTGACTCAGTATATCTAGGTGAATATGTACATGTGTGTGTTAGGATTTTATTGCTGTAAACAGACACACTTATCAATGCATGTTTTATTAGAAAACCATTTAATTGGGCTGGCTTACAGGTTCAGAAGTTCAGTCCATTATCATCAAGTTAAGAATATGTCAGGATCCAGGCAGGCATGGTTCATTTGGAGCTGAGAGTTCTACATCTTCATCTGATAGCTGCTTGGAAATGAATAGCTTCCTGGCAGTAGGCAGAGGGCATTAAAGTCTGTTCCCACTCAACATCAAATGTGTTTTTGAGTGTTTATGTGAGTATTAGTATGGGTTCTATTGACATGAAGTGTCACCAGGATCATAGTAAATTTTGAACACTTTGTAACTTCTTTTCAGATGTTTACTCCATTATTTTCATGGCTGGAAACATGGTTGCCTTCAGACAGACACAGTGTTGGAGAAGGAGATGAGTTTTAGGTCTTGATATACAGGAAGCAGATGGAGACTGTGTCAAACTGGAGATTGCTTAAGGACAGCAGACATCCAAGCCTACCACCAAATTGTTACATTTCTTCCAACAAGATCACACCAACTCAACAAAGACACATCTCCATCAGTGTCCCAACTACTCCACCAATGTCACACCTCATGAAACTATTCCACACCTCCTGAGAGTGCCACACCTATTGGCACTATTTATTTGGGCCCATTAACATTATTCTTAAAACTGTTCAATGGACCTTTCATTAAAGGTAACTTTAATGAAAGAAATAAAGAATGTTTCAAAAAATAAACAGGAGTATGTATGTCTTGGTTACTGTTCTCTTGCTGTGAGAGACATCATGACCAAACCAACTTATAAGAGGAAACATTTAATTGTGGTCTTAGAGTTCCAGAGGGCAAGTCCACGATATCATGGTAGACACCATGGCAACACAGAGGCAAAACATGTAGAGCAGTAGTTGAGAGCCAACAACTTATGATGGAGATGGCAGAGAGTAATGAAAGAGGGAGAGAGAGAGAGAGAGAGAGAGAGAGAGAGAGAGAGAGAGAGAGAGAGAGAGAGAGAGAGAGAGAGCCTGATGGGTTTTTGATATTTCAAGGCTCTGTGACAAGTCTCCTTTAATAATAAAACAAATTCTAATTCATTCTAAACAGCCCATCACCTGGAAAACTAACACATTTGAACGTGTGATCATCTGTGGCACACATTTATTCAAAAGAATAAAGGTATGAAAAAGAAAATGAAATCAACTAATAAGTGGCCATGACACTTGGTAGTATAGTTTATATCATTACTTTTCATTTCTCACAGTTTAGGGTTATTTGCATAACATATTTCTGATCAGCCATCATTCTCAAATAATCCAAAGGCATCCTAACCCCACCCCACACCCACACACACATTTCTACTTGATTAACCATATTGGCATTACTTATTTTCATGGAATCATATCCCTTATTCCTGATTTAGTTCAAATCGTGAGAAATGTTGATGTATAATTAATTCCTATTCATAATGGGATAAAACAGAATTCAACAGGATTGAATCCATTGTTCCTTGGAGCAGAAGATTTCCCATCGATTTAGTAAAATATTATAAATATGATTTTAAAAGAAGGCAACACCCTGAAAAAGTCTTATTTTCATATTTTCATTATTTACAGACCATTCTGTGGTATAAATAGGAATCTAGAGGAAGAAAGGTGTTTAAAGTCACTGACACACACACTTAACTGAGGTTTCCTTAGCACAGGAAGAAGATATATCAATCCTCTATATCTGGAGAGTTTCTCCAGGACCCTAATGATATAAAAGTCTTCAGGTCTCTAGGTTAAAACAACATTGCTTTTGCCTATAATTTATGGAAAGTAACCTCTTTTATACAGTAATCATATTGATGTGTGTATGCATACAGAAATATACAGGTAAGTGCAGAGGATAGGGAAGGGTATACTGTTTTCTGCTACTTAACTCCCTAATTTTCCCCTTGTGACAGGGTTTCTTGCTGAGCTAAGAGTGAGGCTGACATTCAGGAAGCCACAGTCATCCTTCTGTCTCTGCCACTCCAATTCCTAAGCACTGGTGTTGTAGGTGAATGTTTGACCAAACACTTGGCTTTACCCCTGGGACATCTCCCCAGATTCTTCTTTATTTCAAATAACCTCTGGATTACTTTTGCCCTCAATGTAATGAAACTGCTGTATAAGAATTTGTTATTTAGAAGATGGACATATAAGTGGTCTGTGTGTGTTCAGTACAGACATGGTATATTAAGAACTACTTTCCTTAATTCCTTGAGAATTTCATACACTATATTTTGATGGAATTTACTTTCCAATTCTTTTAGTAACTCCTCCCAGAACAAAACCTGGCCCATTCCCACCTAACTCCTCCTGCCAACTTCATATCTCGTCTTCTCCCCTTTGTTACAACCCATTCAAATCATTTGTGTTTCCCATAAACTCTTGGACATCTGGCTTCCAGTAGAGAATGAACAATCTATCACCTTCAAAGTCAATACCTTTGATGAAAACTGACTATTCATCCTTCATCAACTGTCTATACCTTATCAGATAGTGATAAGTGATAGTGAGCCTTCCCGTTCAGTGATGGAAGACAGAATGGCCTGATTTTGTGCAGAAAGACACAGTTTTTCTCTTACCTCTGTGCCTTACAAGATTTTCATTCTCTTCCTTGAGGATTTCTAAGATTCAGCTCCTCTACTTCTTGCCTCTTTCTGTGATTATTTGTGAATATGCATGTGTGTCTATATTACAGATGTCTGAGTTTACATACAACTCAACTCAGAGTGGGATTTTGCAATTAACTGCTGGCACTATCTCACACTAGACTATATTCCTTAATGCAGACTTGGTGTGGGTAAGTACCAGAAAGGAACTGGAGATTGCTAGATATCTTCAGAGTTAGTTGTAGTATAGGTGAAGTTTAGACTTCTGACCTTACATTCTGGCTAGAACCTATGGGTTTAAGATGCATGGATAGGTGATCAATATCCTGAACTTGCATTGCATTTTTGTTCTTTTTGAACAAAACGGAGATATCCTTGAAGAGATAGATGGATCCTATCACTTTGTTTCAAATAAAGAATTCTGTGGTTAAATTGTTTTGAAATGTCAGTCATGGGTCTTTGATGAAGGCTTTGGTCCACAGTACAATGTTCATAGGTAGTACAATATGCTCTCTGAAAAGTGATTGGAACCTGAGGGCTTTAATCAATGAGTTAATCAATCAATGGATATGCATGGAATGGGTAAAAAACTTGTAAATGAACGTGGTCATTTGGACATGTCTTCAAAGCTGTTTATTGTCTTTGTCCCTTCTTGTGTTAATGCTGACTAGCTGCCAATAAGTTGAAAAATTTTGCTGCTTCATGCGCCTTTCATATTCATGTGATCATGGATCCTTCTTTCATTTGTGATAGTAACATGTCAGGTTCAGAGGAAACATGGCTTAATTCTTTAATTTTTTTTTTCTAGAAACGGCATGCTAATTGTAGAACCAATGTTACCTAGTTGTTGTAGTTGGAATATTCAGCCACGGTATCTGTTGTCTTTGAGACTCAAGAACTTTGCTGCTACCCACACCACTGATCTTTTTTCTGAATTCACTATTGTATTTTAGTAGATTTCAATATCATATGAAGTACCAGAAAAATGAGTGAAAAATGACAGTGGTGAGATGTGTTTAGAATCATTAAATTACACACTTAAAAATAAATAAATCAATGGATTTATATAGTACATAAATAAAACTCCAATAAAACTTCTGAAAAGGCTTAACTAAATGTGATGCTTCTCATGTGAGTTGTTATTTGTCATAGCACCTGTGATTTAGCTGTTAATAGTAGTGGGTTTTATTACTTATGAATCAGACACCAATACATCCATGAAGGGGTAACACTCCATTCCCTCAGGAGAAATAAATCAATTAAAAGTCATTGGATTAATTGATGAGAATTTTTTCTGGTTAAAGCTGACTTGGCAGGAAGTTGGACAGATTGGAGTGTCTCCCAGAAAGTGTAACACACATTAGAATGTAGGTGTTGTGAGGTTATAAGACATATTCACTACTTGTCACCTATTATTGAGTATTCTTGCTGTTGGAGGTACTTACCCTTCACTTCTGCCATGGAGGGAAGTTGGTCTATACCTAGTCAGAAGGAGGAGATTGGGATGAATAATGTTTGTGTGGGTTATGGAGCAGGATAAACCTTAATGTGCTGGGATTTTTTTTTTATCTCCAACTTGACAATCTAGCGTCACCTTAGGAGAGAGAACAATTGAAGAATTGTCTCTATTCACTTGGTTTTTGGGTAAGTCTATGGGACATTTTCTTCCTTGATGGTCGATGTGTGAGGGTAGGCAACTGTGGGTAAGCTCATCTGTAGTCATTTATAAAAGGGAGGCTTTTACTCTGTATTTAAATAAAATATTTGATCAAGCCACAGGATTTTTGGTGGTTTGAATAAGAATATCCCCTATAGATTCATATATATGGATATTTAGTCACCAGGGATTGGCAGTGTGTTTAAGGATTAGAAGGAATGAGAGAAGATGTGGCTTCATTGGAGGAAGTGGTAGTGTCAATAAGGGTGGTCTTTGAGTTTTCAAGAAACCAATGTAATGGCAGAATATCTGTCTCTGTCTAAGGATCAATAGTTCTATTGCTCCAGTGCTGCGGTCACTAACTTGATGTTGGACTAAACTTCTGTAAGTGTATTCAAGCCCCCAGTTAATGCTTTGTTTCATAATAGTTGTTTTATCCATGATGTCTCTTCACAGCAATAGAACAATGACTAAGATAGGGTCAAGCAATAAGCACTCTTTCCTGGTAATGCTTCAAGTTCCTGTTTTGCCTTCCTTGGTAATAGTCTGTAACATGTAAGCTAATAACCCTTATATTCCCAAGTTATGTTTGATGTTAGTATTCATCAGTGTGAGAAAGATGCAAACTAGAACAATTGCATGTCATTATATACATGAGAATATCTTACCTTTAAATTAAAATAAAACACCTACACATTATTTGTCCTTATAGGATAAGTGACAGTGGTACTATTAGATATTTTGTTTCTCTAAGAAATTGTCTTACTTAAAATTTCTATTGTTGTAAAGACATACCATGTCCAAAGAGCTATTTCCATAGCAAAAGTTTTATTCAGCTTATATTCCACATTGCTGTTCATCATCAAAGTAGTTGGGAAAGAAACTGAAACAACACAGGTTCTTGGATCCAGAAGCTCATGCATAGGCCATGGAGTGGTGATGCTTATTGACATGCTCCTTAAGTCTTGCTTCCATGAGGAGCACAAGACTACCACCACAAGGGTGTCACCACCCACAATGAACTGGGTCCTCTCCCACCAATTAAGAAAATTCCTAAAAGCTTGATCTTAAAGAGGCATTTTCTCAACTGAGGCTCCTCCTCTTTCAAGACTCTAGATCTTGTCAAGTTTCTATGAAACCAGTATGGCACTCTGAATGTAGTTGGACTATGAGGAGGTGTGGCCTTATAGGAGTAGGTGTAGCCTCTTTGGAGGAAGCATATAACTGTGAGGCTTTAAAGCTCTGCTCAGTGTGGAAGACACCATCCCTGCATGCAGAAGACTCTAAGCTTCCTCTCCACCACCACATATTCCCAGCCACTTGCATGTTTACTTCCTTGATGATAGTGGACTGAACCTTTGAAACTGCAATGAAATGTTGAAAAGCCCTAATGAAATGTTTCTAATGAGTTGCCTTAGTCATAGTGATTTTTCACAGCATTGGAACCCTAATTAAGACATCCAGCTAGCACAAAAACTCTCTTAAATACCAAAATTAATCAACAATAGAGAGTATTTTCAAGTCATTTGGCATTTAAACTTATTCTAGAGAAAAAACACAAATGATTGAGTCCATGACAAGCCTGACTAAAAACAACAAAAAAAAAAAAACCAAAAAAAAAAACAATACAAAAACATAAACAAAAAAAAAAAGAAAACAAAAACAAAAACAAAACTACAACAACAATAAAACCAAACAAACAAAAGAAACACTCAGAGTGCATATGGGACCCAGTAAGACCCCCATGAAGCACAGGGGCTACTCAGGAGTAGTGACCAACATATTGGGCAACCTCATAGAGTTTGAAACCCATGAGAACTGGCATAGAAAAGAGTTCAGCACATATGCATTGAGTACACCTTCAATGTTTTATGAGAATGAGGTCACACATAAATTTAAGACTGGAATTTCCAGGGAATAGACAGGCTGAAATGGTACATAGGTATGTTGGGAGTCAGATGTTTGGAGGAGAGCCAGGGGAACAGGCCATGGGGAACATTTTGATGGTCATCTGGGGCACTCCACAGAGACATCCAAAAGATCACAGGATTCATCCCAGGCAAAGAGTGCTCAGGGAAAGCACTCAGGATCCATGCCCCACCATATATTATCTCACCATATACTCATTTTCTCTTTTAAATTACTATTTGACCTGATCGGCTGGCTATTTGTTAAGAAACCAAAGAACCTAATGTGGATATGTCCAATTTTAACTACTTGCAGAAAATTTCTATTCTTCCTGGGTCTCCTGCTTCACATTTTGAGAACTTCATCTTAGAATATTTTTGTTCCTCAGTGTCCTCTACTCCTTTGTGTGTCTTTTATTGTTTTTAAAGGTCACCATCAATTTAATCTTTCTTAACTTCTTCCTGGTCTCTTTTCTGCATGTTAATATTGGATTTCTTAAAAAGATATCTTAATGGGAATAGAGAGATGACCATGTTGTCAAGAGTACTTTTGTACCGCAAAAAAACTGGATTTGTTTTCTTGAATTCATATCCAATGGTTAACAATCAGCTTTAATGCCAGCTCCATGGGATCTGACAACTCATGTCTCTGTGGTCACCTATACTCTCAAGCTACTACCCACCCATATAAATAAAGATAATAAATCTTAAAATGAGAGACAAGTTTCATTTTGTTTCATTATTCAAATGAAACCTGATTTTGTCTGATTTCTGAGTCTCTTTGGATCAGTTTTCTGGGTTGCACTTTGTGTAACAAGGCCACATTCCTTTTATCTATCACTCTTTCCCCCAACTTGTTGTTTCTCCCTCAGACTTCATTCCAGAGATTCTATCTATGTCCTGTCTTTCTCCCCTTCTTCCTAAAAATCCATCTTTTGCTGCCATCCCTGCTCCTCTAAGTCATATCTCCAATTCCTTGCTCACTATGCAGACCACAGAATCTAAGTCCTGTCCATTTTAGCCTGTGTGATATTAGATGTATGCACTGTTCACAGCCTGAGTTGCAACTTTCATCTTGCTTTGATGTTCTTTCCACCATAGTCCATCTCTTCCAACAATGTGTTCACTAAAAGCATGTCATGTCACACGTATTAATTTTTAGAACAAAACAAATTTTATTGACAAAGATACTGAGGTTGTCAAAGACCCATAGGTACCCAACACAGGAAAATAAACATTTTTTTCAATCCTATAAGTTTACTTTTCTGTACTTTGTGATTTTTTTTAATTTAAGTGATATTTGACACCAGAGTATAGACATAGATATGTAGGTCACCAAGAAATTTGATAAAGTACACAGTAAAATTGGCTAGAACTTTGTAAACAACCTTTCCGAACTTTTTGGATCCATCATCTCTGGTGTACTGCACCCAGGAACCTATTAAGAAGTCATTGTCATCACCTGATCTCGCCTCAGCCAGAGGGGTCTCTGGAATGATGTGGAGGTTACCTTCCTTGTAGTCATCCAGGAGCTGATAGACGTAGAGGACCGGATCCTTCTTGTAGGAAATGTAAAAATAGTCCTGTAAGAATGGCACCTGGGCTAGCACCATCCCACTCCAGTTGTCCTCAGAGCCATCTTTCCCCTCAAATTTGTGTTGTACCTCTCTGCAAACCAGGGCGCTGGCGAGGTGGACATCCCTCACCTGAAGAAAAACTACTTTGTGAGGCAAGACCTTAAGATTTAAAATCCTCTCATCGCTGTGGAGCTCCTGTCCGTAGACACTGTCAATTCCGTCATACTTCAACAAATAAAGAGAAGGGTTTGTTGGCAGTTGACCTAGAATGATGGCCTTCCAATGGGTGACAGGCTCATTACCTTCCTTCCACCCGTGAGAAATTCTGCAGCAAACAATATTCCCCAGGGCCTGGGAAGAAGGCTTCCTCCTACTCTTCTTCTTGAGTGATGTCATGCTCAGACTCTTCAGAGGTATTGTCTTCTACCTGGCTGTAGACCTGTTGTGCTAAATCACACTGTCTAAGTGGCTTCCATTCTCTTCAAATATCATACTTGCCCATTGCCTGGGACTGAAGATCTTGCCCGTTTACGCCAGACACAATGCTGTCATATATATGAATTCCTGATGGGCAATGGTTATGGGTTGGGAGTGAATGCTGGACCAAGACTCTTCTCTACGAGAACTTCTGAGCATGTGAAGAAGACTATGCTAAACAGATTTGAGCTCCTAAAATTAATTTTATAAAAATAAGAAGTTAATAAGTCAGCCATGGTGGTACACGCATTTAATCCCAGAACTCAGAAGGCAAGGACAGGCAGATTTCTAAATTAGAGACCAGCCTGGTCTACAAAGTGAGTTCCAGGGAAGCCAGTGCTATAGAGAGGAACCCTGTCTCAACAACAACAACAACAACAACAACAACAACAAGTAAAAGAAAACAGAAGAAAATCAAACGAAAAACAAACAAAAGAGAAATTCAAACAAAAAATAACAAAACAAACAATCAAATGGAGAAATTAATAGGAAGTGGTGGTGACCCATAACTTTAATCATAGTACTCAAGAGGCAGAGTGAGGCAGACCTTAGTGAGATAAAGGCTAGTCTGGTCTACACAGTGAGTTTCCTGACAGCCAAATCTAAACATACAGAAACTCAAATAAAATTAACCAAGCAGGCAAACAAACAAACAAAGAAACAAAGAAACAAAAAAACAAGGAAATAAAAATAGTGTAATTAACAAATAATTTTCTAGAGCTCAGAAGAATATACTCAGATCAACATTTATTTCTTCAGCCCTGAGTTAATTTGTCTCTGATGAGGATCATCTCCTTGAAATTCTATGTCAATTTAGGTTGTGCTATGACTATTACACCCAATGATCAAGAAGAAGAGAAAAAAAAAATAAAAGGGCCAGAAGGGTCACCATGACTCTCTTGTACGTGTAAGGTCTGAGCTAAGTGCCTGCATTCACAAATATCTTCCCAGGGACACAGCACACCACTGTCCTTCTTTATTGTTTCTCCTGACCCAGCTTCAGAATTATTTGATGAAGCCATTGCATCAGTGAACTCAAGAACAGCTCAACAATTTGAGGCAATATCAGCCATTTAGAACTAATATCTACTAACATGCACTTGGACAAAGAGGAGATTTGGCATTTTAGTGGAATTGTGATCTAGATATTGTTAGCAAGGATAATAAATTCAGGAGATAAACTAACCTAGACCATTCATCTCCCTAGCTAATAAACATGGAGAAAGTAAATTGTACAGTAACTCTCTGTAGGAGAGAAAATTTTTAGATTTCTGTAGCTATGAGGGTCCTAATTACTACATAAATATACTTACCCATAGAAAAATATCCTAGTTGTCAAGATTCTGTCTCCTGATACAGACCAGGCACTAAAAGCCTGTGGGAAAAAATGACCTGGCTTTGACATACCACTGTGAAGATAGTGAACTCACCTTCAATGGATTCTAGTGCCTCCAAGTGGAATAGATGCGCAACCTCCAGCCAGTGCTCTGTGACATCACCCTAGTTCAGCTTACATCATAGAACCCCTCTCAGGCTGGTTCCTTCCCTAGTTACACTCAGAAACGTTCAGCATCTCGAATTTACCTTTTCATATGGCCTCCTAGAAATAATAAATGAAATCCCAACTGAAAGGCCTGATGATCTGAGTAATATTCTGCCAAAGAATTTCACCCTTGCATTGTTTTTATTGTTTGGTTGTTGGATTTTTATTTATTTGTTTGGTTTGTGTTTTGTTTTGTTTCATTTTTGTTTTTATTTTCGTTCTGAGAAAGTCTTCGGTTTCTGACTTGACAACATCCATGGTGGTTATTTTTCATATTCCAACCTTTCCCTTGGTTATCTTTAAGCTGTGCTTCTTATCATAAATATTGCCAGACTCTTTGAGGCAGCACACTGGATAGCACACCAATTTTTACTTTATGAAAACCCACAGTTAGAGGAGGACTATTTTATGCAAACAAACCTGGAATTTGACAGGGTTAAATGACATATATTGAAACCAATGGCAATCATGAATTATGGATTCTTTGGAAAGTAAGAGGAAAACATAGATCTTGGGCATGCTTACAAAGTTGTGATAAAATTAAAACAAACCTGATATCTCCCAGTCATATTTTAAAGGTTTTTAAAATTTACCAGCACTTCTGATTACAAGGAATTTCAGAGATTAAATGCAGTAAAACAGGATGAAATAGATGAGGTAATTTTAGTTTTGAAATATGTGTAGACAGAATACTGGACACAGGTATGTATAAAATTTACTTACAAATTAGAGGACACTTTAATTGTTCATGGCACATAGATCTTCAGTTCTTCAAAAAAAATCGTTTTCAGTACATTCCACGGTCCCCACCACACCCTGTACATCATCTTCATAGAATATGTCACTATCCATAGAGAGCTAGATCCTTCAACAACAGTCATAAAAAAAAAATCATTCCTTAAGGTGTGGCCACAGGCCAATGTGATGGAGGATCTTTATCTGAGATTCTATCTTCCCAAGTTGATTTAAGTTCAAAAAAAAAAAAATCTAAGAAGGACCACTACATATCCATATCATCAATATTGATTGCCTCACTGTATGAAACATACATGCTATGGAGTGATTTTAGATGTCAACTACTGGATGAATGCCTTAAAAAGGAGAGACAGAGAGAAAAAGAGAGAGAGAGAGAGAGAGAGAGAGAGAGAGAGAGAGAGAGAGAGAGAGAGAGAGAGAAATATATTTCTCATCTATGTGTATTAGTGCAGGGCTTTGTTTTCAAAAAAATGGATGGAACGTTAAAATACTATATATTAGGTTAGACAAGTAAAACTCAAAATGACAATTGTGAAAATATAAATTTAATAAGAGGCATTAAAAAATAGGAGGTATTTTGGAAGAGTAAGCGCAGCAGCAGGGGGAGATTTGATACCAATGGAGGATAGTGGGGAGGATGAAGATGGTAAAAGGACACTATAAACCTGTGCAAAGGGTCACAGAAAAGGCCTACGACTTGTACACTTAAAAAACACTGGTATAAAGTAACAGAGTCCAAATAATATTTTGATTAATTTGGGGATTTTAGCTTCAAGACACTATAAAATATATTTGTATTTTTCAACTCAGGTGTGGTTCTTGCTATGTTGTACATGATATGGGTGACAGGATATGGTAAGGTGCTTCAATGTTTGTGTATCATTTATCATCAAATGCACATGTCACTCAGTGAGCTGCAAGGCTATCACAGGGAAGGAGGTATCTAAAGATATTAAGTTTACATGACGTAGGGAGAATAATGCCCCCACACTACTATAGATGTTGAAATAATCACATGTGTTTCCCAAGAATAATTTTCTGAAGATTAATCCCCAGGTGTGAATATATTTGGAAGAAATTGAATGGGTCAGGAGGGATATGACTTACATATAAAAATAATTTAATAATGCTGTTATAGAAAAGGTTTAATTATGAAAGGGAGTTTGGCTCTCTCTTTTCTCTTTCTAGCCCATTGGTTCCCTCTGTGATGACATCATCTCACAAGAATTCACTCATTTGCTGATGGTGTGTTCATCATTGAATATACAGACTCCTGAAAAGAGTCATACAAAATATGCTTCATTATATACTAGACAATTAGTGTCATTTTGTTTGGCAATACAACATGTATGATTATGCCTCAGAATCATGAGCAACTGGGCCATATGGGAAATATAATTAGTATATTTCTGCTGACTGAAGATCAGATGGGTTGAGTGTTATCATGTGTGCTGTTCATGAGAGGAAGCAACATAGATGGTGAGTATAGATCAGAGAGGAACATCCAAGGAGGACACTATGTAAGGAACCCTAGGAAGAGCACCATCACTGCTTTTAGCTAGTACACATATTTTTAGAATCCCCACTTTCTAGGGTGGAAAAGAAAACTGTATTACTCTAATTTACTAAGTATGGTCATTTGATACATCAGTGATCATCATCAAGGTGAACAGGTGTTGACAGAAGTTTGGGGACTCAGAAGAAGCCTGTTCTGGGAAAACCCATTGCCTTCAAAGAACGGAGATTTCTGACCAGCAACACTGGATAAACAGTCTACATTGGCAGCAGTAGCCCCATTGTGTCCAAATTAGTGGTTTTCAATCCACTAATCCATCCATAAGCAGCCTCCAAACACTGACACCATTGCATACACTGGCAAGATTTTGCTGGAAGGACCCAGATTTAGCTGTCTCTTGTGAGGCTTTGCCATGGCCTAGCAAACACAGAAGTGGATGCTCACAGTCAGCTATTGGATGAATCACAGGGACCGAAATGGAGGAGGTAGAGAAGGTACCCAAGGAGCTAAAGGGGTCTGCAATCCCATAAGTGGAACAACAATATGAACTAAAGAAACCCCCCAGAGCTCATTTTTCTAGCAGCATATCAGAGCTCATGTTTCTAGCTGCAGTTGTATCAGAAGATGGACTAGTTGGTTATCATTGGAAAGAGAGCCCCATCAGTCTTGCAAACTTTATATGCCTTAATTCAGGGGTATTCCAGGGACAAGATGTGGTGGTGGTGGTGGGGGTGTGGTTGAGGTGGGTATGTGGGGACTTTTGAGATAGTATTGGAAATGTAAATGAAAAAATACCTAATTTTTAAAAAAATGAGGAAACCATTGTCAGAATCACCAGCAAGAATTTTAAATAACTGCCCTAAAATCTGGATTTAGGATTCCTTGAGAATCTTCCAAAACAAAAGGAAATGCAGAATCTTGGTGCTGTAATTGGAGAAGCAAGAGAAAAGCAAACAAGAATTCATCACAGAAAAAAAGACAGAAGAAGTAAGAATTAAAGACATATTTGGGCAAGATGAATAGTGAAGTAGAGATTAGAGCAAGCAGAAAGGACTGAGGAGATAGCTCACTGCTTAGGCCCACTGATTGCTTTTGCACAGGACCAGGGTTCAATTTCTAACACCCACATGGTTGTTCACAACCACCTGCAATTCTAGTTCTAGACGATCTGATGACCTCTTTGGACAACACACACACACACACACACACACACACACACACACACACACACACACACATATACTCACCCACAGAGAAAAAAAATCATTTAGAAAACAATTATACAAACAAAAAGGAGTCAAGTATAGTTTTATTCCCCTTTAATACCAGCACTCAGAAGCAGGCTAAAATATGTAAGTTGAATGACTGCCTAGCTGATAGGTGTGTTTTCAGAATTTTCTTTTTCTTTTTCTTTTCTTTTTCTTTTCTTTTCTTTTTTTTTTTTTTTTTTTTTTTTTTTTGATTTTAGGACTATTTCAGTATTTGTTTAAAGATTCTAGATTTTTTTTTTTCTATTTACTTCTTCTAATGTTTTAGGCTTTTTTTTCGGGCTTTTTAGTATTTTACAGTTTTCGGGTTTTTTTTTGGGGGGGGTGCAGGAGGGTAAAGCCCTTTGGGTTATTTAGAGTTTTAGGGTTTTAATGGTTTTAAATTTGGGAGGTTGTTTTGTCCTTACAAGTTTTTTGTTTGTTTGTTTGTTTGTTTGTTTTTGGTAGGGTTGAGGTTTGTTTGTTTATTTATGTATTTATTTATGTGTTTATTTATGTATTTATTTATTTATTTTAGATCTTGATTTCTCCTAGAAATTTAAGGTATTTCAGGGTTTTAGGGCTTTTTAGGGTTTATGAATAATTTTAGGATAATTGTAGTTTTTTGTGTGTTTTTGATCTTCTTGTTGTTTTGTTTTGTTTTGTTTTTGTTTCTTTTTATACTTTTAGTGTTTTATAGGGTTTTAGAATTTTGTAAAGGTTTTTTGTTTTCTTGTGTGTGTGTTTGCTTTTTTTTTATGGGTTTAGGATTATTTTTGTATATTAGGATTTTAGTTAATGTTTCAGGGTTTTGTAAGCCTTTTGGGGGGGTAGGGTTGTTTTTATAGTCTCAGGATTTTAGTTAGTGTTTCAGGGTATTGTAGGTGTTTTGTTGTTGTTGTTTTTTGTTTGTTTATTTGTTTGTTTTTGTTGTTTTGCTTTTTTAAGCGGGTTTTCAAGTTTTTTTTTTTTTTTGAGTTTCAGAGTTTTGATGTGTTTTTAGAACTTTTTAAAAAAACTTTTTTTATGGTTTTACAGTTCTTTTGGGTCTTTTTACTGTTGTTGAGATTGTTTTAGAATTTTAGGGTTTTTCTTTATTTTTTAGTTTTGTTTTGTTTTTTAATTTAATTAAGGAATTTTTAAAAATTGTTTTAAGCATTTTTTTAATAAGGTTTGTAAAATGATTTTCTTTTCCAGTGTTTTTGGCGATTTTTTAAGGCAGAAGAATTTGTAGTTGTTGGGGTGGTGGTTTTGTATCTTTTCATTTTCTTTTTTTTTTTTTTAATTGCTTTTTTATTGTCTCATTAGGGATCTAGACTTGTAGAGTTTTTGGATTTTTTTTTTTAGGGTTTTATAATTTTTTTATTTTTTTTATTTTTCATTATCTTTTTTTTTTTTTTTTTTTTTTTATTGTCTCATTAGGGATCTAGACTTGTAGAGTTTTGGATTTTTTTTTAGGGTTTTATAATTTTTTTAGGGTCTTTTTAGAGTTCTTGTGTTTTCTTATTTATAGAATTGTAGGGTTTTAGAAATGTTTATTAAGATTAAAAAAATAGCTTTTTTCGGTCATTTAGTGTTTGTTTAATAATTTTAGCGTTTTTAGGGTTTTAGGTTTTGCTTTATTGTTTTAGGGTTTTTTTTTTTTTTTACTTTTTTTTAAATGATTTTAGGGTTGTTCTCAGTGTATTTGGCGAGATTTTTTTTTTAAGGCTTTGTGTGGTTATTGTTCTTTCCTTGTTTGTTTGTTTGTTTGTGGTAATGATTTTTTTTTTTGGGTCTTTGTAGAGATCTAGATTTTTTGTTTGTTTGTTTGTTTGTTTTTTTAGGGTTTTAGGTTCTTTTAGTTTTATTTTTTCAAAAAAAATTATGTTTTTTTTATTGTTTGTTTGTTTGTTTTTAGGGTTTTTGTTGTTTATTTAAAGCTTCAAGTTTATTTTCTTTTCTCTTCTTTTTTCTTTTTTATTTTTTAGAGTTTTTAGGGTCTTTAAGGTTCTATCTCTAAGAACATAGAAACTGAACCTATTGCTTTTAGATTATTTATAAAATGTATTCCATTCTGAAAACAAGAAACACTATAAAGTCATGTTTGTTCATTTGCGTGTATGTCCCCAGGAGCTATAGATTATGTGTGCCTAATGCAGAGCTCTACAATATGTCCTGATCATACAGATTTAATTGTCACATCATGAAAGTTCAAGAACTATAATATAAAGCTATATCTATGTATCCTAGTTCATTCATCTTTCAAACAAATATAGTAGAAATGTCACAGAGGGCAGAATTTATTGATCATGATTTCGAAAAAGGACCTCAAAAGTCATTAAATCAAGTATCTTATACTAGCCAAACTCTACCCATCTATCCAGTTCACTCCTGTAAGAATAATTGCACCTGGGTTTTGGTTAATTCTTATTAAATTCTCCAGTTAAAAAAGGTCTTTATTAGCACCCTTCCAGCTTAGTGAAAAACTCCATTCACTCTCCTTCTGAAAGCAAAAGCATTTTTCTTTCACAGACTATGTTAATTTTACAACATTTGCCCCTGGATGGTTTCCATTTCCACAGTTTTGTTTGCCATGACTCAATATTTCATCTCTATTCAGACAACTCCTCTCATATATCACAGGTTAATACACAATGCTCATTTGTGAGTCATGCCAAGAAAGCGGAATGAACTTGTGGGATACAGAAGAGGGAAAGACACAAGAGCAACAGAAGTATCATTAAGCTGGATACTACTCTAGAATACTGCATGCTATTCATGTATCCTGGGTATCCAGAAATTCATCTAGACTGGACCCTAGTTATCCATTGGAAGGATGTAGTCTGAAGCTTAGCCTATTAACTGGCAGCTCCCATAGCTTTGAACCGATCCAATGATTTTTATCTTCCACACACCAACCAGTAGTTTCCAAGCTACATTCCCTCTCACAGGCAAAAGCCCGGAAAAAGAATAGAGAGCACTGTACTGTGTGCTAGGGTAGTGCTCATAGAAGGTATTGGCAATCTGCACTGAATCTATTAGCACAACTGCAAAGGTATGTGGCACAGGCAATCCAAGGATCACCATGCTTCCCATTTTATCTCTCCAGTCTATATATCCACTCCCAACTCTACACACTATGCTCCTAATCCTAGGGATCATTTAGAGGTCTCATAAATACCACCATGTATAACCCCAGAAGATGAGAGATGTTTGAAGCACATCGATAGATTTTAAGTCTGACAATTGTTGATGTCATCAAAACAATTTTCTGAGCTGTGTTGTGCTTTTGTCAAACGATGGGGCTAGAATGGCCCTGCCAAGATCTAAAGCAGAAATAATAGTTTTTTATTTGTTTGTTTGTTTGTTTTTCTATTATTATATTGGAACATGTCATCATCAATTGAACTTCCTCAGTCTAAAAAAACAGGTGATACTTACAGTTATTTGCTGCCATCTCTAAAGTCTGGGCAAGGCAACTCCTGTGATTCTCCAAGCCTTGCTTCTTACCATTTCTGGGCTATATGCTGTCAGGATAATGTTCTAAACAGGGAACTCTATGGATATCCAGATTTCAATAGTTTTCCCTTCAAAAATATAGTAAAAAAATTGCAATTGTACATTTATTTTAGTATTTCTGGTCAACATTTTCCTACTGAAGTGACAGAAATATTTACTTTTTTATATCTTTATACTAACATTAGATTTTTGTTTGATTTGTAGGGGACAGGTTTATTTGAGACAGTCCTACATTACTCATGCTGACCTCAAACTCGCTATGTAGCTATGGACAGTCAAAGGCCTTGATCCTCCTTCATTCAACTGCCAAGTGCTGGGATTACAGATTACAGTACCATAGCTATTAAAATATTTTCTATGACTGATAAAAGAGGTGAGGATTTGACTTTAGGATTTGGGTATTTTTCTAATTGTAGTCATAGTTTACATTGAATAGAATCATTATGTGAAAGGTAACAGAGATTCTGGTCTTTCAGATTTCTACTCATTAGTAGATCAGTTAATACATTTAAATATCTGCTAAAAATGTCATGGCATAAGTGGGAACATTAGTTTAAGATCTTGCCTAGGGAGGTTTCTGATTTTTAAAAGATTCAATAAATAGGAGTAGATTTATGAGTTTAACATGAATGAGCATGTCTTATCTAATTTGCCAATGTTATACATAATAATACAAAACATAAATTTTAAGTTTTTAGAATTATTTTCCTAAAAACATATATATTTATGACCAAATGAGCTAGAATTACTCATAACAAATATTTATTATTATAAAAAGCCTAAATTTTTGTTGAAAGAAAATGAAACTTATTCTGTTGAATTTATTATAGTCTTTTATTTTGATAAGTATTTCTGAGGTTTTTAAAGATCTAAAGACAAACTATTCAGTGTATTTTTTTATGATAATTTCCAAGTATGTTAGTATACTGAGACTAGGCTGCTAAGCCCAATGCCCACACTACAAAGAGGTTCTAGCTTTTGGTCTGTAAATGACTAAAGTGTTTTTTGCCATGCTATGAAAGGTTTAAAAATTGCCTTCATTTGGAGTATTTATTTATTTATTATCTGTAGTAGCTATCTGTTTCCTGAACTGACTCCCTCCACGTTGTTCGCAGGCAGGAAATGATCTCCTGTTCATTTCAAATTGAATACCCCCCAAACAATTAACCAACCAAATTAAAAAAAAAATGGTTAATATGGTAATTGCCTCAAATCTTACATGGAAACCATTTGATGACTACAGTGATTGTTACATTAATGGGGAGATGATCTAAAATAGTTTATTATTTTACATTTATGAATTGTTGATCTTAGAGCATGAACCATGGGATATGTGTTTAGGACATTTCCCTCTCTGTGTCAATGAGTTTATCTTCTATTAGATTCAGTGTATCATATTTTATGTTGATAATCGTGTTCAATTTGAAACTGAGCTTTGTGCAAGGTGATAAGTATGGATTTATTTTTATTTTTCAACATACAGACTGCAAATTAGAACATCACCATTTATTGAAAATCCTTTCTTTTTTCCATCTTTTTTTTTTTTTTTTTGGTTCTTTGTCAAAAATCTAGGGTCCATAAATATTTGGTTTTCTTTCTGGATCTTCAGTTCTAGTCCACTGATTCATCTGTCAGTCTCTGTATCAATACCATGTAGTTTTTTTTTTAATCACTTCTTCTCTATAGTAGAGTTTGAGGTCCAGGATTGTTCTGAGCCAGGATAGCAGTGGAGTCTCAGAGTAGGACCCTGGCAATGCCTTTAAAATCTAAGTGTCCCAGGGCTTTCTAGCTCTCTCATTGTACTGAAATGCTGATGATAACTTCTAAAAAGTACTGGGTCTTTCTGAGGGTAGGCTGGCTTAGGTGATTAACACCTGTAGCCTAAGAGGAGGATGAAGCAATGCAGCCTTTTTTCTAGCTCAGCAGGAATTGCTGGGCTCTAATTTTGAGCCTACTAACCAGATGTCACTGGAAGAGAAGGAATTTAGAGAAGTGATTATAGAAGTTATTACTAAGTTATAAAAAATTTCCTATGAAAGTTATATAAGGGGAAAAGCAGAAAGATCCTAAGTGGGGAAAGGGAAAAATTCTTCTAAGTGGGCAAAAGGAAAAAAAAAAATAGTCTAAGTGGAGAAAGGCAAAAAAAAAATCTTTTCTCTAGATGTTCCTCGTCTCTTTGTCCTCAGAAATTATACATATTTCAGAATACATGACCACATGCTACAAAGTTCAACAACTGTCTCAGATCAACAGGTTCACTGAAGGTATCAAACCATAACTAAGATGTTAGTGAAGTTTTGTATAGGTAAACCCAATCAATATATTATCTTTTACCCTAGAACCTATAATAAATCATTAGTTCCCTTCTGATGACCTTTGGTTAATTGTTATACAACCTCTTGTAATGTGCTCTGAGTAGGAGAAAGCCTAGTTACTATCAAAGAGCAATTAGTCAGAGACATTTGGAAAACTGGAAGTTCTCATTGCAGTTTTGACTCTCAGTAAAGAACCTAATAGCCCTTTTAGTTTGGGGAGAATTTTATTGAGTATTTTTGCATTGATATACATAAGAGAAGTTGGTCTGAAGTTGCCTTAATGTGGAATCAATTCACCAATAAAAACAAATAGACAAACAGACTGGCTATATAAACAATACACAACATTTTGCTGCATAAAAGAAACCCACCTCAGGTAAAAAAACAGATTCTACCTCATAGTAAAAGGCTGGAAAACAATTTTCCAAGCAAATGGTCTGAAGAAATAAGATGGAGTAGCCATTCTAATATAGAATAAAATCAATTTCCAACCCAAAGATATCAAAAAAGACAAGAGGGACAATTAATGCTCATGAAAGGTAAAATCTTCCAAGATGAACCCTCTATTCTGAATATCTATGCTCCAAATGCAAAGGCATCCACATTCATTAAAGAAACTTTAGTAAAGCTCAAATCACTCATTGCACTGCACACCATAATAGTGGGAAACTTCAATAACCCACTCTTATCAATAGAAAGATCCTGGAAATAGACTCTAAACAGAGATACATTGAAGATAATAGAAGTTATGAAACAAATGGATTTAATAGATATCTACAGAACATTTACCCTAAAACAAAAGGATATAACTTCTTCTCAAAACACCATGGTATCTTCTCCACAATAGAACATATAATCAGTCACAAAACAGGACTCAAAAAATATTGAAAGTATCCCATACACCCTATCACATCACCATGGAAGAAGGCTGATCTTCAATAACAACATAAATAATAGAAAGCCAACATTCACGTGAAAACTGAACAACACTCTACTCAATGATAACTTGGTCAAGGAAGAAATAAAGAAGAACTTAAACACTTTTTAGAGTTTAATGAAAATGAAGGGACAATATACACAAACTTATGGGACACAATGAATGTAGTCCCACAAAGAAAACCAACAGCTCTGAATGCCACCACAAAAAAAACCAGACAGAGCACACACTAAGAGTTTGACAGCACACCTAAAAGCTCTAGAACAAAAGGAGGCAAATTTACAAGGGGGAGTAGATAGCAGAAAATAATCAAACTCGGGGCTGGAATCAACCAGTGGGAACAAAAAGAACTATTCAAAGTATCAACCAAACCAGGAGCCTGTTCTTTGAAAATAGTATCAAGATAGATAAACTCTTAGCAAGATGAACTACAGGGCACAGGGATAGTATCCTAAATAACAAGATTAGAAATGAAAAGGGAGACATAAGACCAGAACTTGTGGAAAACCTAGGCATCATCAGATACTACTACAAAAGGCTATACTAAACAAAACTGGAAAACTTGAACAAAATGGACAATTTTCTAGACAGAAATCAGATACCAAAGTTAAATCCAGATCAGAATAAAGATCTAAACAGCCCCATACCCCCTAAAGAAATAGAAGTAGTCACTAATAATCTCCCAACCAAATAATGCCCAGGACAGCCCACATGGGTTTAGTGCAGAGTTCTATCAGACCTTCAAAAAAGAACTAATTCCAACTGTCCCGAAACTATTCCATAAAATAGAAACTGAAGGTACTCTATTCAATTAATTCTATAGTAGCCACAATTACTCTGATAACTAAACCACATAAATTCCCAACCAAATAAAAGACTTCAGACCAATTTCCCTTATGAATATCGATGCAAAAATATTTAATAAAGTCCATGCAAACTGAATCCAAGAACATATCACAAAAATCATCAATAATGATCAAGTAGGCTTCATCCTAGGGATTTAGGGATGGTTTAATATAAGGAAACACATCAACGTAATCCACTACATAAGAAACTCAAAAACAAAAACCACATAATCATCTCGTTATATGCTGAGAAATCATTTAAACAAATCCAACACCCATTCATGATAAAAATCAAGGAAAGATCAGGAATTCAAGGCCCATACTTAAACACAATAAAAGCAATATATAGCAAACCAGTAGTCAACATCAAACTAAATGGAGAGAAACTAAAACCAATCCGACTAAAATCAGGGACTAGACAAGACTGTCCACTTTCTTCCTATCTGTTCAATATAGCACTTGAAATCCTAGCCAGAGCAATTGGACAACAGAAGTACATCAAGGGAACACCGTGGTCCCTTGCCAGGGGTGTCTCTGGACACCCCCAAGGACACACACAGGATCCACCACGGGATCCTAAGACCTCTGGTGAGTGGAACACAGCACCTGGTCCAATCCAATCGCACAGGACCCGAGACTGCACATTATTATTATGCATATCAGATAGGCATGTGTGTGTGTGTGTGTGTGTGTGTGTGTGTGTTTATGTGTGTGTGTGTGTGTTTATGTGTGTGTGTGTGTGTGTTTATGTGTGTGTGTGTGTGTTTATGTGTGTGTGTGTGTGTGTGTGTGTGTGTGTGTGTGTGTGTGTGTGTGCATATTAACGTGTAGGTATGTAGCACTTGTGACTAGAGGAATGCAATCATGCAGTATCTTTCTTTATGTCTCTCTACCATTTTCCTATGATGCAGTGTGTTGATTAGAATATCTTTTGCCCATGGGAATGGCACTATTACAAGGTGTTGGCTTGTTTGAGGAAGTGTATCATTGTGTAGGCTTGCTATTATGTAGTGCACAATCTCTGCTCAGTGACGAAAATCGATCCTCTTCCTTGCTACCTATGGCCACAAACTTCCTCCTGGTTGCCTTCAGACTAAGATATAGACCAATTAGTTCCTTCCCCAGCACCGACTCTTCCTGGATGCTGCCATTCTTCCTATCAAGATAATAATATACTGACCCTCTAAAACTGTAAGACAACATCAATTAAATTTTCCCTATAAGTGTTTCTTGAGTCATGATGTAGCTTCACATCAATGAAACCCTATTGAACATAGGCAGTATGTTAGCCTGATTTTTAATGCTTACAAGATAATTGCAACCAGCATGCAAGCACAAAGTAAAGATGATGAATGAGTTTCTTTATTTTTTGAAATTCTGTATTTTGAATGAATGTGGGGATTGGGAAAATTAGAAAGTTATGGGAAGGAGAAAGAGAGGATGCAAAGACCTTTTGGGCTCCTGCAACTTGCTTTTGCATTCAATATTTCTATTTTAAAACAACACTAACAAATAAAACAACCAACGACAGGGCATCCATACAACAGATTCACAGAGAAGACACCAAAGGTCATTACATTCTTGTAAATCATTTTCCAGCTAATGTCTGGTGTATTGAGCCTAAAGATTTTACTGTCAAACCCTGATGATTAATCACTAGATTGGATCCCCTAACACAATGATGAATGACACTGTGGTCAATAGGACAGTTAGCATGTATAAATACATCGTTTTTCACAGTGTCATTTTGAATTGTTATTGTATATCCCAGTTTTTTGCATTTTATCTCCATTAGTGTGTTGTTTTCAGCCCTCACTTGCTACATAGAAAACAGAATCTTTTACACTATATTTAATTTAGGGTGCACAATGGAACCTAAAGACTAATTCAGTCCATATCATTGTAGAGCTCTCTGTTCTCTTTCCAAAATTGAAATTAAACTGTTTTCAAAAATATTTTGCATTTGCGTGGCTTAGTTTAATTAAGATGGGGGGGGTTATATCTCCCACAGTCCCAGTTGTCTAAAACTGGGAAAACTGTCTAGAAATGTTGTGGAACCTTTGTGACTGTGCCCCAGCAAAAGTAGATCACTGGGACAAGGAGGGAGCTGGCTGGTTCTGAACTAAATCTTGGATTCTAAATCCAACCAAATGTAGAAGGGCCCATTCAGGCTCTCAATGCCACAGATCAACTTGTTGTTTCCTTCTATGCTGTCCTTATCATGACAGTCTGTCCCCAGTGTTTGCCATATACATCTCTTCCTGTACATTGATTGTGTCAGTTTTGACAACTTGACTAAAAAAAAAAAGTATTGTAAGTATACGTATGTCTCTCCACCTCTCCCCCTGCCCCTTCCCCTCTCGTGTATGTGGGTATTGTGTCATATAGATTGCTGTCAATTTTGTCTACATGTATTATTTTAATGTGTGTTGTGGAATGTTTTTTCATATTTAAAATTATTCTCACTTTTCATAATTTTCAGCGCAATCTTCACTTTTAGAGAGATAAGCTTCCAAATGGCTTTTTCTCTGGAACTCAATACATTGGAATGCTCCATAGATTTATGACCTGAGTGAGAATTGTCAATAGGTTCTCAGTGATGCTGGGGGACCAAACTTAAGATCTGTGTAAAAGCTAGAGGAGCCTCTGAGTTCTTTGAGCCCTGCATTTGGAGAATAACTACAAATTGTTTGTACAGTTGGCTCCAGCATAGAGACTCTTTTTTTTTTAAATTGTTTTCTCTTTCTCACTAGATGCCATGCATTGGAAAGTCATTCGACATGGAAACTACTGACCATATTGAATGGTGGAGAAAGGAGATTCACAGTAAATTATAAATAAAAAAACAAAAGTTACAGCCCTATAACTGATACTCCCACAGCTAAAGCTGTGTGGAAGCATGCAGAATGTTGCAGGACTTGCAAAATTTGTTTGGATCTCATTCCTCCTCAATGCTCACATAATTTAGTACTTAATATCCTTGTAATTTCATAGATATATTTTTGTAAATATTTCTTAATTAAGTTGTGTAAATGTGTGTATCTCTGTGAATGTCTCTGTGCATGTCTCTCTTCATATGTATATTTTTCTCTGTCTCTGTGCCTACTTGTGTGTCTCTGTGTGAATGTTTATGTGCACGACTCTCTCTGTGTGTCTGTGTTTCTCTGTCTGTGTCTGCCTAACTATACCTCTCATCTCTTCTCATTTCTTCTCCATGTTCTCCTTCTCCTCCTTCTACTTCTTCTCCTTCTTTGCCTTCTCCTTCTCTTTTCTCCTCCTCTTCCTCCTCCTCCTCCTCTTTCTTCTTTTTTTCTTCTAATTTTCTTTCTTCTTTCTTCTCCTTCTTTCTTCTTCCTTCTCAATCTTTTTCTCCTCTCCCTCTTTCTTCTTTTAGTTCTTCTTCCACATCTTCTTCTACTTCTTCTCCTTCCCCATCTCTTCCTCCTCTCTCCTTCTTCTTCTCTCCTTCTCTCCTCCTTATTTCACCTTCTCCTTTTCTCCTTCTCCTCCCCTCCTGCTCCTTCTTTTTCATTTTCCTCTTCTTTTTTTGTTCTTCTTCCATCTCTTTCTCCTTCTCATCCTGCTCCACCCCTTCCTCTTCCCTTCCTTCTTCTGTTCTCCCTCTCCATATTCTTCTCCTTCTACTTTCCCTTCTCGTTCTCTTTCTTTTTCTCCTTCTACTTTTTTCTCTATCTCACCCTCCCTCCTAACACTTACTCTCCCCTCCCTGATGCATTCACAGACTCTCCTCCAGTACTATTGGTCATTTGAATTTTGTCTTGAGAAGCTATGAATACAAGGATGGTCTCCTGAGGCATTCCCTGTTGCTGATCTTTTCCATATGAGTCTTTTCAATTGTCCTTTCACTGTTTTACAGATTTCTTCTAGATCATTTTACCAAACACAACCTCCATGCCTTGATTTCATATGGTGGAAGTCTCCAGAGTTTCAAACTCACATCGTCTGTGCTGTTGTTTTGCTGAGAAACCACAAACTCTGGATGCTAGAGTTAAATTTGATCATTGAGCTTGGGGCATTGGGCTATGTACCAAATGCCTGGTCTCCAGTCATGCTGAAGTCCTTAAACCTGATGAAACCTAATGGGTCGTAATTTTCACCTACATGGGAAGGAAGGCATTTCCTCAGTACTTCTGGAACACTGGCCCCTGGTGAATTTACCCAACCCACAGGCACCCCTGCTCAGGATAGGGTAATGGCTAGAAGTTATATACAAAATGACCAAAGCTTCTGATCTTCAGGTTAGATTCCTTCCAGTTACCTAGCAACAGCAAGATAGCAAGCCCAATATATGAGAGGCTACTTGGCCCTACCTCAGTGTCTCCCTCTTTCTCTCTTTCTCTCTTTCTCTCTGTCTCTCTTTTCTCTCTCTCTCTCTCTCCCTCCCTCCCTCCCTCTCTCCCTCCCTCCCTCCCTCCCTCCCTCCCTCTGTCTCTGTCTCTGTCTCTGTCTCTGTCTCTGTCTCTGTCTCTCTCTCTCTCTCTTTCTCTCAACTTTTACAATCCTTACTCTCTCTAAGCTTTCACCTCTTTCTCTAAGCTTTAACCTTTCTTACTCTCTAACTTGCTTCCTGTCCTTCCTTCTATGTCTTTCCACATTTCTCATCAGCTACTCATGTCACTCATGTTCCATTTTCTCATGCTCCTTTTTCTTCATTGGTCTTCCTAACAGAAAAAAAATGTAGCCTTACAACAAATCACTTTTGGAATTGTATTCATGGTGTCTGTTTCCACATTGCTTGCCAAAACAATCATTGTAGTTTGGCTTTCATAATCACAGATCCTGGAAGAGGTTTAAGGAACCTCCTTTTATCAGGTTCAATGAAATACATCCTTCTGATATGTTCCATATCAATGTATTCTGTGGGTAATCTGGCTCTCAGTTTCTCCTCCTTTTGTTGATATTGATATTTGTTGATATTGATGATAATGATAATCATTTTGTGCAACAAGGGTTCAGTTACTGCATTCTACTGAATTTTGGGATACTTGACCTGCCTTGCCCTTGGAAGCTTCACTGTGGATTTCGTGGCAAAGAATTTTCCTGAAACATTTAATGAAGCCAAGTTCCTGACCTTTGTCGTGCTAGGATTCTGCAGTGTTTATGTCACCTTCCTCCATGACTCACATAGGACTAAGGGCATGGTCATGGCTGCTGTAGAGGTCTTCTCAATCTTGGCATCCAGTGCAGTGATGCTTGGATGCATCTTTACACCCAAGATCTACATCATTGAAATAAGACCAGACTTGAATTCTATCCAAGGTGTCAGATAGAAGTCAGATATCTGAACACATAGCTCAGGAATACTGTCAAATATTAATTTGGTACATCTCTTTAAATTATTGACTTACACTGCATTTATCTTGTTTTGGAATAATTCACATTTATTCATCCAGTGATGTCTAGAAATATTTATCCACCAATCTAATGCACATTCTCCATAAAATCTTTACTCATTTACTTTCGTTTTTCCTTTGGAAGAAATAAAGTTCTCAAATTTTTATTTCAATGTTATTCATCATTTTTTTTTCATGAAGATTTCTGTCCTGCTATTTTCCAATTAAATTGGATTTGGCAATTGAATCTATGACCTTGCATAGAAATTAAGTCCCAGGTCAAATAGGGCTATAAATAAAAGTATCAGAGAAAAAAATCAACCTAAAGAATCAACAAATATGAAATAAGAACACTTTTTCTTATTTCCAGTAGGAACATATTCATGAGAGAATACTCTCTGTTTTTTTTTCAGTGTTCTCCAAAATATAGCTCTGTATTCTAAGGTGAAATCATTCTTTTTTTTTTTTTCTGCTTTCAAATATACACATATCTTATCCAACAATTGACAGAATTTGGGGAACCCTGTTTTTGAAATAAGGAGCTAGTTGGAAGAAGCTGAGGAGTGTGACCAATAGAATGACTAACATCACTGTCAGCTACTCTGGACAACTAAGATCTCTTAGATAATATGCCACTAACTAGGCAGCATACACCAGCGGATATGAGACCCTGACACATATACAGAAAGGATTGCCTGACCTGGCCTCAATGGAAGAAGATACACCTAAACACCAGAGAAAGTTGAGGTCCTAGGCATTGGGAATATGTGGGGGTTGGGATGTGTGGATATCCTATTGCTGATGAGGGCAGAGGTATGTGATGAGGAAGTCAGGGTGCAGGCTGAGACTGGGATAACTACTCCACTGTAAAAATATGATAAAGGAATGTAAACAAAAACAGAATAAAATAAAGAAAGTTTGTAAATATGTCAACAAGCAATTATCATTTTGTTAGGAAAGAAAATGTTAAAACTGATATTATCGTGTATTCAATTTTTATGATAATCTGGCCTCATTTTCCGGATCAGATTGAGGTCCTGGACTCCGAAAATTCTAAATAGATGAAAATGGAGGCAACATTTTGATTTTACTACATCCTAGAAAATAACATTTCCAAAAAGATAAGTGTATGTTTGCAGCTACACTAAATCCTTCACATTCATCCATCAACAGCATGAGAATTTGGTCTAAAATGCATCATCATTTAAAAAAAAATGTCTCTTCATGTTAGTCTCCACAGAAACATCCCTTTAAGGAATACATCCTGCATTAAAATCCACATTTTACTCATTGAAACTGGATTGAAGATGTCATGTTTGCAAAGAACGTCTTGATACTCAAACTGCAGTTTAAGGGACACAAAAACAGTTATGAAATAGCAGACGACGATAGAGGAACAGAACTCAGATATTCAGCATTGGCAGAACATTCTCTGAACAGTTGCCAAAATAGTCCTGGATCCTTAAAAATCTTAATATTTGCTTTCCATGAATGCATTTTTATAGAGAAAAGGAAATAAAACCCTTGAACACACCACTCTCCACTAATATTCCACAATTCAGTGCAATTGCAATAACTTTTGTCTTTTTTTTCTTTCTTTATAATTATTTCTATTTACAGTCCAGATTTTATTCCCCACCCTATCTACCCTCCAATTGTTCCACATCCCATACCTCCTTCACACCTCATACTCTCCACAAAAATGTCTCCACACCTCACCTCTAAACTACCAGAAATCTAAACCCCCTGGAACTTCCATTCTCTTGAAAATTAGGTGCATCTATTCAGATGGAACACACACCCAGCAATCCTCTTCTGTATGTGTGCTTGAGGCCTCATATCAGCAGGCATATTTTGTCTCCTTGGTTGTCCAGAGTTTTAGACATCTTGGGGGAGCAAGTTAATTGAGACTGTTGGTCCTTCTACAGGGCTGCCCTCCTCTTCACCATCTTTTAAACTTAGTTATTTCAACAATAGTGTTCAACTGCTTCAAGACATTGGTTGGGTGCAAGTGTTTGCATCTGACTCTTTCAGCTGCTAGTTGGGTCAGGAACATTTCTTAAACTTGTTGCAATGGGCATAATACCTAGTGAATGGGGTAAACTTGCTGAACATATACAATCTGTTGGACCAATCCTGCTTGATTGTAGTTAGTTTTTCTTGACATGATCATTTACCAATATCAAATTTACTATACAACAGTAAAGTTTACATCTCACAGAGATAGCATTTGTGAATGAGAAAGTAGATAACTGATCCTAAGTCCAGTAAAATCAGGCGGTAGGATTTTCTAGTATAGAAATGGAGTGGGTGAATTGATGGGACAGCACAGGTTCGGAGGCAGGTGAGGTGGTCAGATGAGGGATTTCCAGGGGGAAATCTAAAACAGGAGATAACATGGGATATGAAATTAAACAATATAACCAAGACAAAAATGAAGAGAAAATGGAACAAACCTTTCTATATTCAGCAATAGGATTACTGATATTTATTAAAATGTATCAAGAGTTTCTAATATATGAAGAGTGATATAAATTAGATTGAAGTAGACAAAAAAGTCAGATTCATTTGATTATATGTAAAGGTGATCATCATTATGAAACTGAAATCTTGCTGTGCACAAATATCATATATCATATTTTTTAACAGATGGATATGTGTATATATGTATTATATGTATATGCTTATAAGTGTTATATTATATATAATATATATGTATGTGTGTGTGTATCATTGTGTATTTATTATAACTATCTATCTATCTATCTATCTATCTATCTATCTATCTATCTATCTAATCTATAGATAAATAGATAGATATATCTATATCCTTTATGCAATTAGGCTGCAAATTTTCGTTCTCTTTGTTGTTATTGATGTACACTTAGAACAGGCCCATATCCTAGAGTGCACCAATGTTACTGCCATTTACTGTCTCTTGCAATACCAGGTCTACCTTGTGTTAGAGATATACACAGTGACATTTTGGTTAGAAATCTCCCTGGCATATTCAAGTAAGCCATTTTCTTGACTTTCAGCATATTTTTTTTTCCAAGATGGCACATAGGGTAAGGACATGGAGGCTAATAAGGTCTTCAACATATTGTCATTCCATGCACACCTGAGAGTGTGCACCTTTATCCCCCATGTACTTTGCAGTTTTGTTAAGATCAGAGAAAAATTCTGTTCAAGGTTTAATGAAAAAAAATATCTCTAATAATATATATTATATATTGTAACTGAGAAATATAATTTTGGTTCTGAGGTACCTATTTTCCTTCAGGAAATTTGCATTAGGCAGTATTTCACAGAGTTTCTTCTAATGATTGCGTGTAACAGAAATAAACAAAGCTAAACCAAACCAAAGCAAAAGAAGCAACCTCTTCTATACATTGTCTCAT
Organism: Mus musculus; assembly: GCF_000001635.26. Classification (NCBI taxonomy): domain Eukaryota; kingdom Metazoa; phylum Chordata; class Mammalia; order Rodentia; family Muridae; genus Mus; species Mus musculus. Next base: position 74,972,835 of record NC_000087.7, read on the forward strand.
CTTCTACTGATTCACCAGGTTTTAAAAGCCATGCTCTTGGGTGTAACAACAGATTTAAAGTGTCCTTTCCCTACTCCGATTCAGAATAACAATTTGCAGATGACATTAAAATATCATCCCCTTTGTAGAAGAGAAGATAAGAGAATCATTAGTCATACTGAGTGTTAGAGGAATAGATATTGAGAGAGACAGAGAGAGAGAGAGAGAGAGAGAGAGAGAGAGAGAGAGACAGAGACAGAGACAGAGACAGATACAGAGAGACAGAGAGAGAGACAAAGAGACAGAGAGAGACAGAGACAGAGAGGGACAGAGACAGAGACAGAGATAGAGAAAGAGAGTGGAATATTGCATCACGTAGAACACAATATTGAAGAGTACTGCCAGAAAATTCAGGTAATTATATCATGCATTGCTTTTTCAGAAGACCTGCTTGCAGTCCACGAACTCTGCTGGCTTCTGAATTCACATAATTGTAATGTGAATACTAGCATGAATGCACTTCTGAAGACCTAATGAGCAGTTGAAACAATCAGATGCATATGTCTGCAACCAACCAATGGACAGAATCTGCTGAACCATTGGGGAATTGGAGAAAGACTGAAGGAGGCTGAAGAGGAGAGTATCCCTTTAGGAGGACCTGCTGTCTCAATTATTCTGGACCAGAATTCTCCCAAATGATAGACCACCAAACAGGAAGCATATACCAACTATTAGATTATCCCCAAAATATACACTGAAAAAAAATTTGATCTCTGTTCAATCAGAGATGATGCACTGAGGTCTCAAGAGGCTAGAGGCCCCTGGGTGTTTAGAGACCAGGTGGCTTGGGGACATGCTCTTGGATACAGTGGATGGTCAGTAGATATGGGATGTGTAATAATAAGAAGGTGGACAGGGTTGAGTGAATGAATGAATGAATTAAAATAGAATAATGCCAAGTAATCACATCCCCTATACTCCAAATCTGGAATCCGAATGAAGGAAACTCACATTCTCTTTAATAGTTGTGTAGTACTCCATTGTGTAAATGTAACACATTTTCTGTATCCATTCCTCTGTTGAGGGGCATCTGGGTTCTTTCCAGCTTCTGGCTATTATAAATAGGGCTGCTATGAACATAGTGGAGCATATGTCCTTTTTACCGGTTGGGACATCTTCTGGATATATGCCCAGAAGAGGTATTGCTGGATCTTCTGGTGGTAATATGTCTAATTTTCTGAGGAACCGCCAGACTGATTTCCAGAGTGGTTGTACAAGCTTGCAATCCCACCAACAATGTAGGAGTGTTCCTCTTTCTCCACATCCTCACCAGCATCTGCTGTCACCTGAATTATTCATCTTAGCCATTCTGACTGGTGTGAAGGTGGAATCTCAGCGTTGTTTTGATTTGCATTTCCCTAATGATTAAGGATGTTGAACATTTTTTCAGGTGCTTCTCTGCCATTCGGTATTCCTCTGGTGAGAACTTTTTTTTTTTTTTTTAAGTTTTAACTATTTTTATTCAACATGAAACAGAACAACAGTTGTTCAGACAACAAAACAAAAACAGACACGAATTGACACATGGAAAGACTGGTGCATCAAACACAGACAATACAGAGAGGGTAGAGAACTTGATGTAACCAGAATTATGGATGTCTCCTGTATGGGGCAAAGAGAAACAGTACATCTCCAAATTTCCTTCTGTTCCTGGGAGAGCTCCAAAATCCTTTTTTCGTCTCTCTTGGTCTCTCTTTCTCATGTCATTTGTATATCTAGCATCTCCCACTCACCACCCACTTTTGTATTTTACACTTTTTATTTGATTTTATTATTTTAAGCTTTTAAAAGAATGTATTTTTTGTTTGAGTTGCCTTATTCTGTGCTGTAGTTCACATTCATGTCTGCCTTTGATTTTATTACTTCTTACTATAACTTTTGTTTTTATTTTTTTTTTCAAGGACTTAAAGAGCAACCTTAGGTTATATATTTCAGAATTTTATGATATATATATTTTCTTTTTTTTTCTTTTCCATTTTTTATTAGGTATTTAGCTCATTTACATTTCCAATGCTATACCAAAAGTCCCCCATAGCCACCAACCCCAACTCCCCTGCCCACCCACTCCCCCTTTTTGGCCCTGGCGTTCCCCTGTACTGGGGCATATTCTTTGTTTCGTTCTGAGCCCCATTTTTAGTGGGGTTATTTGAATATATGGAGTCTACCTTCTTGAGTTCTTTATATGTATTGGATATTAGTCCCCTTACCGATTTGGGATAGGTAAAGATCCTTTCCCAATCTGTTTGTGGTCTTTTTGTCATATTGAAGGCATCTTTTGCCTTGCAGAAGCTTTGCAATTTTATGAGGTCCCATTTATTGATTCTCCATCTTACAGCACAAGCCATTGCCGTTCTATTCAGGAATTTTTCCCCTGTACCCATATCTTCGAGGCTTTTCCCTTCTTTCCCCTCTATTAGTATCAATGTCTCTGGTTTTATGTGGAGTTCTTTAATCCAATTAGATTTGACCTTAGTACAAGGATATAGAAATGGATCAATTCGCAATCGTCAACATGATAACAGCCAGTTGTGCCAGTACCATTTGTTGAAAATGCTGTCTTTTTTCCACTGGATGGTTTTAGATTGCTTGTCAAAGATCAAGTGACCATAGGTGTGTGGGTTTTTCTTTGGGTCTTCAATTCTGTTCCATTGGTCTACTTGTCTGTCACTATACCAGTTCCATGCAGTTTTTATCACAATTGCTCTGTAGTACAGCTTTAGGTTGGGCATGGTGATTCCACTAGATGTTCTTTTATCCTTGAGAAGAGTTTTTGCTATCCTAGGTTTTTTGTTATTCCAGATGAATCTGCTGATTGCTCTTTCTAATTTGTTGACGAATTGAGTTGGAATTTTGATGGGGATTGCATTGAATCTGTAGATTGTTTTGGCAAGATAGCCATTTTTACTATATTGATCCTGCCAATCCATGAGCATGGGAGATCTTTCCATCTTCTGAGATCTTCTTTAATTTCTTTCTTCAGAGGCATGAAGTTCTTGTCATACAGATCTTTTACTTCCTAAGAGTCATGCCTAGGTATTTTATATTATTTGTGGCTATTGAGAAGGGTGTTGTTTCCCTAATTTCTTCCTCAGCATGTTTGTCCTTTGTGAAGAGAAAGGCCATTGACTGGATTGAGTTAATTTTATATCCAGCTACATCACTGAAGCTGTTTATCAGGCTTAGGAGTTCTCTGGTGGAATTTTTGGGTCACGTATACATATTATCATATCATCTGCAAAAAGTGATATTTTGACTTCATCCTTTCCAATTTGTATCACCTTGATCTCCTTTTGTTGTCTAAATGCTCTGGCTCGGATTTCAAGTACAATGTTGAATAGGTAGGAAGAGAGTGGACAGCCTTGTCTAGTCCCTGATTTTAGTGGGATTGCTTCAAGCTTTTCACCATTTACATTGATGCTGGCTACTGGTTTGCTGTAGATTGTTTTTATCATGTTTAGGTATGGGCCTTGAATTCCTGATCTTTCCAAGACTTTTATCATGAATGGGTGTTGGATTTTGTTAAATGTGTTCACAGCTTCTAATGAGATGATCATGTGGTTTTTGTTTTTGAGTTTGTTATATACTGGATTACATTGATGGATTTCCGTATATTGAACCATCCCTGCGTCCCTGGGATGAAACCTACTTGGTCAGGATGGATGATTGTTTTGATGTGTTCTTGGATTTGGTTAGCAAGAACTATATTGAGGATTTTTGCATCAATATTTATAAGTGATATTGGTCTGAAGTTCTTTATCTTTGTGGGGTCTTTTTGTGGTTTAGGTATCAGAGTAATTGTGGCTTCATAGAATGAGTTGGGTAGAGTACCTTCTGTTTCTATTTTGTGGAACAGTTTGTGCAGAACTAGGAGTAGATCTTCTTTGAAGGTCTAATAGAACTCTGCACGAAACCCATCTCGTCCTGGGCTTTTTTTTTGGTTGGGAGATTATTAAGGTTTGCTTTTATTTCTTTGGGGGATATCGGGCTGTTTAGATCATTAACCTGATCTTGATTCAACTTTGGTACCTGGTATCTGTCTAGACACTTCTTCATTTCATCCAGGTTCTCCAGTTTTGTTGAGTATAGCCTTTTGTAGAAGGAACTGAGGGTTTTTTGGATTTCTTCAGGATCTGTTGTTATGTCTCCCTTTTCATTTCAGATTTTATTAATTAGAATGCTTTCCCTGTGCCCTTTAGTGAGTCTGGCTAAGGGTTTGTCTATCTTGTTGATTTTCTCAAAGAACCAGCTCTTCGATTGGTTGATTCTCTAAATAGTTCTTCTTGTTTCCACTTGGTTGATTTTGCCCCTGAGTTTCATTATTTCCTGCCATCTACTCCTCTTGGGTGAATTTGCTTCCTTTTGTTCTAGAGCTTTTAGGTGTGTTGTCAAGCTGCTAATGTGTGCTCTCTCTAGTTTCCTTTTGGAGGCACTCAGATCTATGAGTTTTCCTCTTAGAAATGCTTTCATTGTGTCCCATAAGTTTGGGTATGAGGTGGCTTCATTTTCATTCAACTCTAAGAAGTCCTTCATTTCTTTCTTTATTCCTTCCTTGACCAAGGTATCATTGAGAAGAGTGTTGTTCAGTTTCCACGTGAATGTTGGCTTTCCATTATTTATTTTGTTATTGAAGATCAGCCTTAGTGCATGGTGATCTGATAGGATACATGGGACAATTTCAATATGTTTGTATCTGTTGAGGCCTGTTTTGTGATCTATTATGTGGTCAATTTTGGAGAAGGTACCATGAGGTGCTGAGAAGAAGGTATATCCTTTAGTTTTAGGATAAAATGTTCTGTAGATATCTGTCAGATCCATTTGTTTCATAACTTCTGTTAGTTTCACTGTGTCCCTGTTTACTTTATGTTTCCTTGATCTGTCCATTGGTGAAAGTAGTGTGTTGAAGTCTCCCACAATTATTGTGTGAGGTGCAATGTGTGCTTTGAGCTTTACTAAAGTTTCTTTAATGAATGTGGCTGCCCGTGTATTTGGAGCATAGATATTCAGAATTGATAGTTCCTCTTGGAGGATTTTACCTTTGATGAGAATGAAGTGCCCCTCCTTGTCTTTTTTGATGACTTTGGGTTGTAAGTCAATCTTATCAGATATTATGATGGCTACTCCTGCTTGTTTCTTCATACCATTTGCTTGGGAAATTGTTTTTCAGCCTTTCATTCTGAGGTAGTGTCTATCTTTTTCTCTGAGATGAGTTTCTGTAAGCAGCAAAATGCTGGGTCTTGTTTGTGTAGCCAGTTTGTTAGTCTATATCTTTTTATTGGGGAGTTGAGACCATTGAAATTAAGAGATATTAAGGAAAAGTAATTGTTGGTTCCTCTTATTTTTGTTGTTAAAGTAGGCATTCTGTTTTTGTGGCTGTTTTATTTTAGGTTTGTTGAGGGATAGCCTTCTTGTTTTTTCTAGGGCAAGGTTCCCTTCCTAGTTTTTTTTTTTTTTTTTTTTTTTTTTTTTTTTTTTTTTTTTTTTTCTGTTATTATCTTTTGAAGGCCTGGATTTGTGGAAAGGTAATATGTGAATTTGTTTTTGTCGTGGAATACTTTTGTTTCTCCATCTATGGTAATGGAGAGTTTAGCTGGGTATGGTAGCCGTGGCTGGAATTTGTGTTCTCTTAGTGTCTGTATAACATCTGTCCAGGCTCTTCTGGCTTTCATAGTCTCTGGTGAAAAAGTTGGTGTAATTCTGATTGACTTGCCTTTATAAGTTACTTGACCTTTTTCCCTTACTGCTTTTAGTATTCTCTCTTTATTTAGTGCATTTGTTGTTCTGATTATTATGTGTCGGGAGGAATTTCTTTTCTGGTCCAGTCTATTGGGAGTTCTGTAGGCTTCTTGTATGTTCATGGGCATCTCTTTCTTTAGATTTGGGAAGTTTTTTTCAATAATTTTGTTGAAGATATTTGCTGGTCCTTTGAGTTGAAAATCTTCATTCTGATCCACCCCTATTATCCGTAGGTTTGGTCTTCTCATTGTGTCCTCGATTTCCTGGATATTTTGAGTTAGGATCTTTTTGCATTTTCCATTTTCTTTGATTGTTGATCCGATGTTCTCTATGGGATCTTCTGCACCTGAGATTCTCTCTTCCATGTCTTGTATTCTGTTGCTGATGTTCAAATCTATGGTTCCTGATTTCTTTCCTAGGATTTCTATCTCCAGTGTTGCCTCACTTTGAGTTTTCTATATTGTGTCAACTTCTCTTTTTAGGTCTAATATGGTTTTGTTCATTTCCTTCACCTGTTTGGATGTGCTTTCCTCTTTTTCTGTAAGGACTTCTACCTGTTTGATTGTGTTTTCCTGTTTTTCTTTAAGGACTTGTAACTCTTTAGCAGTGTTCTCCTGTATTTCTTTAAGTGAGTTATTAAAGTCCTTCTTGATGTCCTCTACCATCATTATGAGATATGCTTTTAAATCTGGGTCTAGGTTTTCGGGTGTGTTGAGGTGCCCTGGACTAGGCGAAGTGGGAGTGCTGGGTTCTGATGATGGTGAGTGGTCTTGGTTCCTGTTAGTAAGATTCCTACATTTACCTTTCACCATTTGGTAATCTCTGGAGTTAGTTGTTATAGTTGACTCTGTTTAGAGATTGTTCTTCTGGTGATTCTGTTACCGTCTATCAGCAGACCTGGGAGACAGACTCTCTCCTCTGAGTTTCAGTGCTCAGAGCTCTCTCTGCTGGCAAGCTCTCCTCTTACAGGGAAGGTGCACAGATTATCTTGTGTTTGGACCTCCTCCTGGCTGAAGAAGTGGGCCAAAAACAGGACCTTTTCCAGAAGCTGTGTTGCTTGGCAGGTCCCAGAAGTGCACACTCTCACCTGTGCAGACTAAGTTCCTAAGTTCGGTGGCGTCCCAGAACTAAAGTGGCATCTGCTGCTCCTGAGGCTGAGGCCTTCCTAACCAGGCAGATACCTGTCCTTTGGTTGGGAGGGTGGCTGGCTTTCTATTGCCTGATAAGCGTGCTGCCTCAGTGGTTCTGTGGCTCCGCCTGTCCCAGAAGCTGTCCAGTTCTGTGGTGCACTCTCTTACCTGTTCAGATTAATTTCCTAAGTTCGGCATAGTCCCTTAACCCCTGCTATTATAATTAAGGCTGCTGTAAACACTGAAGGTTTACTCATGATATGGTAGATCATTTTGGGGTATATGCCCAGAAGTTGTATATATGAATATTCAGATAGACTTATTTCCAATTTTGTGAAGAAATGCCAGAATATTTTCCAGATTATGGAATCTGGAAAACACTTTGCAATCCCACTAGCAAAGATAAAGTGTTCTTTTTTATCTACATTTGCTCTAGCAGCTATTTTCACCTGACATTTTGGTCTCAACCATTCTGATTGGTTTAGGATGGAATCTCAGCGTGGTTTTGATTTTTATTTCACAATAAATGAGGATGTTGAACATTTCTTTAGGTGCTTCTCAGGCTTTTGAGATTCCTAAATTGAGAATTTTGTTTAGCTCTAGAGCTCATTTTTTCATTAGGTTGTTTTTTGTTTTTTGTTTTTTGTTTTTTGTTTTTTTTTTTGGAGTCTAGCTTCTTGAATTCTTTGTATATTTTGAATATTAGCCTTCGATCAGATGTAGGGTTAGTAAAGAACTTTTCTCCATTACTAGGTTGCCATTTTGTCCTATTGACAGTGTCCTTTGCCTTACAGAACCTTTTCAGTTTCAGAAGGTCCCATTTGTTAATTGACCAAGATATGCTTTCAGACATGAACATGGCATGACTGTCCTAAAAGAGGCTATGCCATCAACTGACTGAGACAGATGCAGATATTTACAGCCAATCATTGGTCTAAACCCAGGAACCCCTATGGAAGAGTTTGATCAAAGACTGAAGGAACTGAAGGGAATTACAACCCTATTGGAAGAACAACACCATGAAAAAACTAGATTTCCCAGAATTCTCAGGTACTAAGCCACCAACCAAAAAGCATACATGTACTAGTACATAACCCCTACTATACATATGTAGCAGAGGATTGCATTGTCTGGCCTCAGTGCGATGAGGGTGTGTGCTTGTCCTGTGGAAGCTTTATGTCCCCAGAAAAGTTGAATTCTAGAGAGGTGGGTGGGAGAGTAACATTTTAGAGAATGGAGGGAAGTGTGGTAGGGGCCTCATGGAGGGAGTATGCTGAAGGGGATCACATTTGAAATATAAATAAATAAAATAATTAGTAAAATTGATAGTATGATATAGTTTAGAATATCTTCAAAACAGGAGCATGAAAGTAATTGGATATAGGAAGATAAATTTAATTTTAGAGATTTTAGGTATGGTAGTCAAAATTCTTTAAAGAAAAAACTGGAATAATTATGTGTGTGTGTGTGTGTGTGTGTGTGTGTGTGTTTGTAGAGGGATTTATACACTGTGGTCCAGCCCAGGTATTTAAAAATAGATGTCTATGGTCAGATAGTAAAGGAATCCAATAGATCTTCTGTCCACAAGACTGAGTTTCCCAGATGTTCTTCAGTATATGTTGGGCTCTCAAAGAAATATACTCTAAAACCTTCAAAAGAACAAGCATACCTGTGAGAATGAAGACAAAAAGGCAAAAACCAAAGGGGTCTTCTATGTGCTTTACATAGGCTAGCACAAGAATATGTGTCCCAGAGTTAGGATAGGTTTTTAGACCTCAAATGAGGTAATGAACCGAAAATCACTTATATCCAGTGCTTTTCACTTACAGTTAATTCAATATTCAGTAAAGTTAACAACTAAGACTAGCAATCAAAAAGGTAGAAGTCATAGAAGTAATATGCCTGGCAACCTATCTCCTATATAACAACCAAATAGACAAGTAATAAAGTTCAGACAAGTAAGCTTTATTCAATAATAAAATATTGGGAAGACAAACAAGGGAATAGGTGTTGCAAATTCTGTCTTACAGTTTAAACACAGTGTACACGTTTAAACAGGAGGTGGTATATTTATGCCCACCACTGACATGTTAACTCAGTGCCTTTTCTATGGTCACAGTTGTCCATTTAGTGTGAAAATTTTACTCAGAAGCAATTTACGCCTCTAGCTGTCACCATAGCTTCAGTCTTATTATGATTTGAATATATAATATTTTGAGTAGGCTAATATATTTAAACAGTTGGTCTCCAGGTAGAGACAGTGTTTGGGAAGGTTATGGAACATTTAGGAATGTTTTTATGAACATTTCACATATTGTTCTATAATGAATATTAGCAAAAAATCCAATATATCTAGAAAAGAAAGAAAAAGTAGTTCAAGTCTAAGTGGATCTCTAATGCAGGAAGACAAAGTCTAACCCTTGTATGTTCTGTTCAACTATCTCAGCCAGGGAATCTACATTTCACTCTAGGTGTGCAATGGATTTTTCTAAGCATTGGCTGTCTTGATCTGTATCTAATATAAGGCTGTATAGTTATTCTCTTACAATGTTAGAGCTGCTATCCCAGTGCCTGCACTAGGTAGCCCTGCTCCCAAAATTATAGCCAACGTTAGGGAAATAGTTTCTCTCTTCTGTCTTTTGAGGTCTCCCCCAACATGCCCTATTAGGTTCTTCAGCACTATTTCCTCTGAATAATAGGTTATGGATGGCACCAATTGGACTAGAATAGAGAACTCCTTTGCAGTAGGGGAATTAAGAACCTCTCCATGCACACACAGAGTCAACCCTGTTGAACAGGCCCACCATGCCTGTTCAGGGGGAAATAACCCATTTGGAATGCACCATGAGGGTATTTTGGTTACAAATATGTTGATGTGACAAGGGAACTTTTCCCAGGCAGGTCCCCTTTCCTGATATGGTCTGTATGGTTAAGGTTCTTCTCTTGGGACCATATGCATGCAGTGTCTCTCTCGGACTCATTATATTTAGACATAAAACCAACATCTTCATAAAAAGGGTTTCTGGCATAATAACACAGCCAGCAGAAGATGGTTAGCTCTGGTTGGGAACTGGTCAAAATCTGAAAGGTTTTTAGCATCCTTGACCAGATCAGATCTACGGGGGCGCAGAGCCTGCTGGGGAAGGACTGGGAGGTCAACAAACACTGGTTTGAGAATAGACTTTGGCATAGGTTTTTCAGGGCAAGACCTCTTGGTATAGGTTTAGTGTTTGCCAAAATTCGGTTTGGTCCTACAGTCACATTCAGGGGGTTTACTATTGGTTTTATCAGGAGCCTAATTGTGAAAATGAGTTTGAGGTTTTTCCCCCCAATAATATAAAATCGGAGGCCCCAAGGTTTCCCAGTTTCCCAGCCCTTTTCCTGCTTTCCTAGGCTGGTGAACTTTAGTTGAACTTCAGATTCCCTCCCCTGTCAGGTGACTGTAATAAAATTTTCCATTGATGCCTTCTATCCCGATGTTTCACAATCCCAAAAAGCATAATAGAATTGTTCTGGTTCCCCATATGCCACAGTTCTCTTTTCCCCAGACATATACAAAATTCTCCCTAAGTCTACTTAGTGTATGAATGTTGTAAAGTCTGTTGGGAGTCAGGCCATGAGTTATCAGCCAGCCGGCACAGATCAAACGTTAAATATGGAAATCATGACATCCCAAGTGGTTTTTCTTTATTAGCCAGTTGGGCCCAATAACCCATTTCAGGATTCTCAATTGTCCTAGTCAAGTCATAAGGCTGCTGCTGGTTTTTGATCTCTGAATGGAGACATGGACTGGGAACAGCTGCACATGCAGTCAGTAAAAACAGCAATCTTAGGACCTAGTTAATTTTAACATGGAGGGATGAATAGGACTCCAGCTCTTTTAATAGTATGAAAAGTGATCATTGCAGAAAACAAGGATGAACCAGTTTTGTGATACCTTAGTTCTAGGATTGTCATAGACTTCATAAAAAATGAAAATTTAGCACCAAATATGTGGAAACTAATGAGGGCAGGGGAAGGAAGGGTAGGAAGGATAGCCCACATCTGGCCAGAGTTCCTCCTATGCTCTGGGCAGGCAGACTTGGGAGAGCTGCTAACCCTCACGGCCTCTCTCCTGCCTTCCCATACCTGAATGTGTTCATTTTTTTCCTCCCCCTCCCATCTCCCACCTAGTTCTCCCTCCCTCCCTCCCTCTCTCTCTCTCTCTCTCTCTCTCTCTCTCTCTCTCTCTCTCTCTCTCTCTCTCTCTCTCTCTCTCTCTCTCTCTCTCTCTCTCTCTGCCTCGTGTGATTTCTTTCTTCTCCCTTACAAGTGTGATTGAAGCATTCTCACTTGGACCCTTCTTGTTGTTAAGTTTGTTGAGTACTGTGGATTGTATCTTAGGAAATCTGTACATCTTTGGCTAATATCCTCTTATTACAGTTCATTTTTCTTTGAGATTTTATTTGTATTTGAAACAAGAACAGTGTTACATTTATGATAAAAATGATAAAATGTTGAATAGATTCACAAAAAGAAATCTTAGTAATTTACTGTTTATTTACTATTACCTGGACGTTTTAATCATTATCATAGAGTATAAAATAAAATGTGAATGTGAGAAAGAAATTTAGAGAATGAATTGGAGGGTAAGGATGGAAGGTTTCGAAATTTCAGTTTTGTTGTTATGAAGAGACACTATGACCACAATAATTCCTATAAAGCAAAGAACGTTGCTGGGGCTGACTTACAGTTTCAGAGGTTAATTTCATTATTGTCTTGCCAAGAATCATGGTAGTTTTCAGGAAGATTTTTGTTAGAGCCGGAGATGAAGCCAAGAGCTATAAATTTTCATCCACAGGCAGCAAAAAGAGGCTGTCTACACACTGGCCAGACATGAGCATATATGATCTCAAAACCTGCCTCTAGTGACAGCCTTCCTTGATTGAGCAGCAGAGTAGAGCTGGCCCTAGATTTGGGGCTTTCTGATGAGCTGCCTGGTGGGCATGGGCATGGGTACCTGGTCCTGCCTCTTGTTTGATGTGCAGTGGTTTGGACAAAGGAGAGACCCTTTCCATCCCTTCTGCCCTCACCACCCTTGGCAAGAGAGCTGTCCCTGATGGGGCCATGAGCCCAATCACCTCTTGCAGCACTTGGGAGATTAGGCCATGCACCTCATCTGAGCAGCAGGGAGGGAGTTGGCCCTGGTTTGGGGGGTTACTGGTGAGCATGCTCAGAGGGAGTGAGAATTAGAGACCTGGCTCCATCCCTTACCTGCTGTAGCACTGTAGAGTATGACCCCTCTACCTTGTCTGGGAAGCACAGTAAAGCTGGCTTTGATGGCAGGGGCACAAATGAGAGAGCACTGAGGGTATGGTAGCATGAAAGTTGTTTCTGCCCCTTTTTGGCTGCAACTTTGGAAAGGGAAGCTTGGGAAGGGCAGGAAATCTCTCCCAGATGGTGGTAGTGTGGCAGAGCTGGTGGTCTGATTAGTCAGATCTCTCTCTGGCCCAGATCCTGGGGTTTGAATTGCCCCACCACAACATTGACCCCCATTGGTGAACTGCTGACGTAGATTAAAATGCCACCCTACAGATCCCATACTACAGGATCTCCATAAAAAAGGGCAACAACAGGATATCTGAGAGGAGTTACAGTTATGCATTAGTACTGATAGTATAGTAGAAGGCAGAGAGCTCTTAAGACTCATTAAAATGAACAACTTGGAAACAAAGAAGTGTAGATAAAAGTGCACACTGTGGGATATACACTGTGACATTATAAATTCCAGGATGAGATTCTTATTCTGGTGGGGTGGTTGCAATGATGGAAGCGGAATACAAGGTGATGAGGAGATAAGTGGGACTGGGTGCATGATTTAAAACTCAGGAAGATCAAACAAAAAGTTTGAAAAAGAGTACCAAATTTTCAAACCATTATTCATTTCTATGTTAAAGGGAAAAAGTAAAACATACACAGGGGTATACAACTATCTTCATAATATAAAAATAAAAAAATACTAACTTTTCTGACATCTAGGTTTCTACCCTAAAAATTGAACTAATATCATGTAAACATGACATTTTGTGAGTTAACATATTTTATTTTGAAGAGTTATAGTAAGCTATAGGTTTAGAAATAAGTTAGATACGTGCACAAGTGTGTGCATGTGCATGTGTGTGCGGACACACACACACAAATACACATAAGCTTATGCACATAATCCTGGATATATGGTATATAAATCATGATATTTTTTTTTTCTGTTCAGGAAATGTGCAACAAAACTGAATTTTTTTAACATATTCTATTTTATTAATATTTTATTCTTCTTTTTCTTACAAAATCTACGGTGCAGATACCTATATCCCAGCTAATAGTTTTCTTGTAAATATCTAAAACAATTCTTGCTGGTATGGTAGTTAATACTCATAGCTACAGCCATAATTGGAAGACCTTTGAGTTAAAAAAAAAAAGCCTAAGGTAATTGTTGAGATTCTCTTTCAAGACAGTAAAATATGCACAAATACTTCATTACTCAATATTTTAAATGTTAGCAAGATAAATATCTATGTTACTATTTTAATTTTTTTACATATGTGTGGTTCATAATAAGAATGTCAGTGTTCAAATACAATTTTCTTTACTGATTTTTATTTTGGGCGTTTTAGTTTGCATAAACATTTTCAGAGTAGCAGAAGCCTTATGAAACAAAGGCTTGAAACATCTGTTATTTCTCCTAAATTATACGTCCCTACTGAATATTCATAAAAGGAAAGAATACCTCAAGCTTAATTATTTAATCTTCAATTTTTGTTTTAGATTATTTTTATATATGCAGAAACATTGTCAGGATAAAGTTTTCATATACCATTTATCTCTTTTTTCTTTAATAGTAATACTTTAAATAACCATAGTACATTTCTGAAAGTAACATCACTACTATACTACTTGCTAAAGTATAAAGTATAAAGAAATATGAAGAATGTCTTTATGCCAGGATACACCAAGAAAGTAAATCCATAGTCAGCTAAACTATACATAGACTAAACAAAACTAGATATAGACCTTTATGTTATGGGCAGTAGAGATGGTTCAACTGGTAAAGTGTTTCCTGCCAACCCTGACAGCCTGAGTTTGACTCTTATGTCCTATATTGTAGAGAAATAAAAGTGACATCTGATGTCATCTGAGCTATACATGCACACCATGGCATTTCTTCACAGACATGTGTGTGTTCACATGCAAACAAACACACACACACACACACACACACACACACAATCTCCACCACCACAACCACCACCATACCAAACCACACAACCGAGGGGGAGGGATGGAGGGAGAGATGAAGGAAAGGAGAGGGAGAGACAGAGACAGAGACAGAGACAGACAGACAGAAACAGAGAAAGAGGGAGAGAATACTTCATTATCTCTCTTTAAATAATATATTTAGTCTCGACAGGTTTTCCCATCCCCTTTGTGGGAGTATTTTAGCTAATGCCATCCTTCTGGAGTCCTGGGAAGCTCTTGCTTTCTTAGCATCTGGGACTTTCTGTTTTTTACAACCAGTTCCTCATCCCCCAGTTGCTATACACCCCTGTTCAATGTCCTTACCCTCTGAACAACTCTCCTGTCTTCTCCCATTCCTGATTCTTCCCCTCTTTTTTGCCCCCCCTCTTCTCTTCTTCACAATTCCCTCCCATCATCTACGTCCCTTGATTATTTTGTTCCCCGTTTAATTAGGATGGAAGCATCCACTCTTTGGTCTTACTTACTCCTGAAGTTCATGTAGTTCATGAGTTGTATCGTGGTTATTCCACACTCTATGCCTAATGCTAGAGCGGTGAGGTAGGAGTGGGTTGGAGGTTGGAGGATCACCCTCATAAAATCAGGGAAAGGGGAGATGGGATATAGGTGTTGTAGATGGAAAACATGGAATGGAGATAACATTTGAAATGCAAATAAGTAAAGTGTCCAATTAAAAAGAAAGTATTTAGAAACAGTGTGAATAAGGATGGCCCCCATAAGGTTCATATATTTGAATAAGTACTGAGTAACATAATTGAAAGAGTAAGCAGGTATGGCCTTGTTGGAATAAGTATGACCTTGTTGAAATGGATATAACATTTTTGGAAGTATTGACACTGGGTATTATTTTGATATTTCAAAATGTACATTACAAGACCAGAGTTTCTCTCTTCTTTCTACCTGAAGATTCTCTCGCTACTGTTCAATTAACATGTCTGTCTACATGCTACTGCACTCCCACCACAGTAAGAATGAACTAAATCTCTGAAACTGTAAGCAAGTCATGATTAAATGGTTTCAGTTTACAATATTTTCCTGGTGATGGTATCTTGTATTAATAGAACACTTATTAAGCCATAGGATCTCACTACATAGCTCAAATTTCCTTGGAAAGTATGATTTTGCTGCATTAGCCTACTGAATACTGGAAATAAAAATTATGTCTTACCAATACCAGTTACTTTCCCCTATTGGAACAGACTAGCCTAAAGATCTAGTGTAGAAAATTATTTTCTCCACAAAAATTTCGTTTTTTAACAACTTCACTAACAATTACTATCTCTCATTTTAAATTCCATTTTAAAAATAATTTTGTAAATTAATTAGTAATGTCAAAACTATCTTCCATTCACTTTCCTATTCTGTTTATTTTCTTATTCTGTGTAATGCTTAAGACAAATATTCATGTATATTCTGATATGGTATAATTCAACATGTGAAGCATTAACCAAAGTGGAAAATGGTCCATGATCAAGCACTTACCTTTGCCAAACCTCTAATCATTAATAGGTCCTTATGATATCTTGTTGAAATTCATAGCTATCATAAAGCTCTAAAACTAGAAGAATTTTATTATTTGTCTGTGTTCACAAAAGAGTATTTAAAGAGATGTCTTAGTAGTTAACTGAGATTGCTATTGAATGACAAGGGCAGAGTTTGAATTTACAGCATCCATATTGTTCATACAGCAACAATTTGGGCAATGGGTGTAGGGATATGATTCAAATTTAGAAGGGGATATTAGCAATACTATTGTTAGAGTTTGCTGGCTTCAAATATAGCCAAATCCTGGGGTGTATAACTCCAGAGGAGACACCCCAACCTAACCTTCCTGGACTGCTTGGTTCATAACGCTTTCTCTTCGCACCCTCACAAAGTTCAAATACACTCACAGAAAGACACACACATACAATGCATACATACATATATACATACATACACATAATACACCCTATTTCAGATAATAAAGGACACAAGTTAAGGGCTTTTCAATGATCTCTCTGTTAAAATATAGTTCACTGCTAAAACATTTTATCACATAAGGTATCTTATGGATATCTTCATTGTGAGAATAATCATATGTTATATTTTGCATTAATTTTAAATGCATCAATTCACACAATAAAATCAGACTTCTTTTTTATTTTTTTAATTTTTATTTTATTTATTTATTTATTTATTTATTTATTTATTTATTTATTTATTTATTTATTTATTTATTTATTTATTTATTTATTTATTTATTATGGTTTTGTGAGACAGAGTTTCACTCTATAGCTCTGGCTGTCCTGGAACTCACTTTGTAGACCAGGCTGGCCTTGAACTCAGAAATCCACCTGCCTCTGCCTCCCATGTGCTGGGAATAAAGGCGTACACAACCATGCCCAGCATAACATCAGACTATTTATTTAGTCTACAATAACCTGCATGAAAAATGAAATGAAAAATAGTTATTAATGTTGTTTAGTGACAGTTAACATTTTAAATTAATCTAGTATTTAAGGTACAGATGGGAAACATATTCTCAGACAATTAGCATCATGTTACAAAAGATTTTATCTATAATTTCCAATATAAGAACTTCAAGAAAAGACATCTTGTCTTAAAGAAATAATATTCTTGAATTGGAGAGATTGCTCAGTGGTTAGGAGTGATAGCCAGTACTCTTCCAGAGAAAACATTTGTTTCTCTACACATTCTTTGTAAGTTGAAATCATCCATGATTCCAATTTCAGGCGGTCTGATCCATGTACCAGACGTGTAATCTGGTGGTGGGGAGCTCTTAGGAACTCTAGAAAGTCCCAGAGAGCTGGGATGTGAGAGGCTCCCGGAACTGGGTGGTGATCTTAGCCGAAATGCCCAACAGTGCGGAGATGGAACCTGGAAAGACCACCTCCAGTTAATAGACAGGGCCCCTAGTGTCTCTAAAAACAACTGACTGAGACACATGCAGATAATTATAGTTAATCATTGGACGCATACAGAAGAGTTAGAGAAAAGTTTGAAAGAACTGAAGAAGATGACAACCCCATAGGATTACCAAGAGTGTCAATTAACCCAAACTCCCAGGAAGATCTGAGAGACTAAGCCACCAGACAAAGAGCATACTTGGGCTAGTCCATGGCCCCTGGCACATATGTAGCAGAGTATTGCTTTTTCCAGCCCAGTGGGAAAGGATAGACTGAATCCTGGAGAGACTTGATGCATCAGGGATGCTGGTGTGGGATATGTTGAGGTGAGATGGGGTGGGTGTCTTGTGGAACACCCTCTCAGAGGAAATGGGGAAGATGAATGGGTTGAAGAACTGTAGGAAGTGGGATCAGGAGGTGGGATATTTGGAATGTAAATAAATTAAAATAAAATACAAACTTACTGCAGCATCAATAGCTAGTCAAGTCATTGCTTTCTTCATACTTGTCAGCAGTGTTGATGTTATGAAAATTTTAGAGAGAATATGATTTCATTAAATGCATCCGTGTCTCAAAAGAAGGCATTCCAATTTTGGCATACTATTAATAACTCCAAAGATAAGCTAACGTTTTAGTGTGGGCTTTAGTCTGCTCATTGCCACATGCTTTCAAATAGTTTTTTATTAATAAATATTTCACTAAGTTTTGAAATTACACTTTTATTTAGCAAATGCTGTCTATTTTAATGTTTTGTGTGACTTTGAATCTTATGTTGACTTCTATCCCATTGTCACTATTTTTTCTACAGTCTCATGCAACATTAAACAAATGAGAAATTAAAATTTTCACATCCCTACTTTTAAAAAGGTTTTTTGTTTCATAGCTCTTTTGACCTTAATGTTGAAACTTTGCTGGTTTTCTCAATATTAGTTTCTGGTTTTGCCAATAAAGCATATTAATTAGGTTTACTTACCCAATAGTTAACTTAATTTTAATTTGTCTTGTTGTATTTATCTTCTAGCCATTCTAATCCAAAAGTTGTTAATCCAATCAAGACATGTTCATGCTTGCATCTCATGCAAACAAATATTATTTTTAATTTCCAGGTGCAGTATTTATAGTCAAGTGTTGGGAATGACTGTGGGTGAAGTTAACTGCCTTGTCAGCCAGAAGTCCTTACTAACAAAGTTTTGGCCTTAGTGGAAAAGTCCTATCTTAGTTGAGATTTCTGTGGGAAAAGTTGAGGCCTGTATAGGAAAGTACTAGTCCCAGTTAAGAACAAATAGCTATAGATCTTGTGGACAGGTACTTAGCAACCCACTCTGTTTTGTTCCTCCTGCTGAACTTTTTTTACCTAGTCAATATCCTGCTTTGGGGAACAGGTGCTTTCCCCCAGAAACAAAGTGATTTCGCATCATTTTCACTCCCCATTTCCTGTTTCTATTGGTATAAAACCTGCCTGGGAAAAACAAAATTTGTCAGCTTGATCAGGTTTTTTGTTGTTGTTGTTGTTGTTGTTTTTTTTTTTTTTTTTTTTTTTTTTTTGTCTTGCTGTCCATTCTTTGTGTTTCTTGTTCCCCATTCTCTCCTTAGGTGGTTTCTCAGACCCTTTTCGATTGTTTCATGGGTCAGGACTGTCGAGATTCAAGAATGCTCATGGTAAAAAGAAATTCTAAATGTTACTGAAGGACTCACCCATCTCTAAGCTCAAAGAAAAAAATTACCCTAATTCCTTCCAGGGCTGTGTCTAATGAACATTAAGATATTTTTCTAACAGATGCAGAATATAAAAATTCCTTCAACATATTAAAAACATTGTAGTTATTTGGTGAGTATATTGATGATTTTAATATTCTTACACATCATTGTCATTCACAAAGAACAATTTAACAAATTAAGAATCTGTTGAATAATGCCTTGCTATGTAGTATAAGAGGTAGCATAAGATTTTAAAATTTGAAAAAAAGTGATTCAAAAAGCTTTAGTGTAGTAACCAATTGATTTAATATTAGTATTATAAAAACACAATAAGTATAAAAATCAAATCCAGTTTCTTCCCAGTCATCTAACATCTCTAGTTATTATTTCAGGCACTGAAATTCAGCATGTCATCTAATCCCAGATGCATAAAATGAAGACTATAATATCTTAAAATAGTATTGATGAATATGAGATACAATCTATATTAAGTAAAATTGTTACTTCACTTATGTTAATTTTATTAAGGCAATATTTTCTGATAGCAATCATACTTACTTTTATACCTTAGTAATTTTAATAAACAGTTATTTAATTTTCAAATTGGTAATGTCAGTTTTGAATTGATTTACCAAATCAGTTGAATTGTAAGTATTTACCAATATTGGAAGATAACTAAAAGTTTACATTATTATATTAGTTATTTCGTAGTTGGAATGAACACATGTCTGTAATGAGATGGTCTCTTTGAAAAGAGAGGTGTTATAACTCTAACAACAAATTTGTTCTTATTCTTAAGTGGAGAAAACTTATTTATTAAGTTTCATAAAAATATGGTTTCCTCTTCATTCTCTTCCAGACAAAATGATGTTGAACATAAGAATTCACAAGACTGTGGTAGCACAAATGAAACCTGTACAAGTTCAAGATAGATGAGATCCCAACACTTAGATGGGGAAATGTACATAGACTCTGTTCTAAATTGAGACCCTCAGGCATATGAAAGAACTCTTTTTTTTCTGATGGAATATTGCTGTGCATGTCAACCAAATTCCAGAGTTGACTAATACCTACAGAGAGTTGACCAACACATGTTATTTTTGTGGACTTCTTTGATGTTGTTTGTTTTGGCTTTCTCTCTCTCTCTCTCTCTCTCTCTCTCTCTCTCTCTCTCTCTCTCTCTCTCTCTCTCTCTCTCTCTCTCTCTCTCTCTGTGTATATGTGTGTGTGTTTTGTGTGTGTGTGTGTGTGATTTTCTGAGGCTTTTTGATTTCATGATTTTTTGTTGTTGTTGATTCAGGCTTTTTTGTTTTTTGCATTTAGAGAGAGAAAGAAAAAGAGAGAGAAAGAAAGAGAAAGAACATTAAATTGGGTATGATGGTTGGAAAAAATCTGGAAGGTATTCAGGGATGGGACACATGCTCAAAATATATTGTATGAAAAATTGTTAATAATAATAATAATACAAATTACTTTATCCTAATCTCTCTCTCTCTCACACACACACAAATACACATGTAGTTATGTATACCTTTTAAATTCTCACAAATCATCATTGCAAAAAAACCTCTTAAGTTCTTAGAGCAGCAACAAGGCAGTTCATCTCATTTTTTGACTCACCATGTTAACCCTCCAAAACTAGAGTAAATTCTGTTATTGAAACTCTTTGTTCAAATTAATGAGCTTTATTTTCTGTCAGACATAATTATCTCTATGAACTGGGCTTAGAAAAAAATAGCATAATATATGTAACAGGATAGGGTGTTGTCTTAGTCAGGGTTTTTATTCCTGGACAGAACATCATGACCACGAAGCAATTTGGGGAGGAAGGAGAGATTTATTGGCTTACATCACTAAGGAGGTCAGGTCTGGAACTCAAACTGGTCAGGAAGCAGAAGGTGACGCAGAGGCCATGGAGGGATGTTCTTTACTGTCTTGCTTCCCCTGGCTTGCTCAGCCTGCTCTCTTATAGAACCCAAGACTACCAGCCCACAGATGGTCCCACCCACAAACGGCCTTTTCACCTTGTTCATTAATTGAGAACATGTCTTAGAGTTGGATCTCATGGAGGCATTTCCTCAACTGAAGCTCCTTTCTCTGTGATAACCCCAGCTGTGTGAAGTTGACATAAAACTAGCCAGTACAGGTCTATATACTATAAAATCTGCAAGACAATATGTTTTTTCAAGGGTTGCAGATTTCTAAAGATATTTTGGTTACTTTGGATTTGTAGGAACTTGACTGAATATTATAAAATTACTTACCAGAACTTCTCAGGGTACCCTTAAATGTGAGTCAAACTCTATAAAGTAGAGAGCATATCAAATACTCGAAATAGTTTAAAGCACAGCACGATCAACTTGAGTTTTCCATCAAACAGAAATGCATTTTTTTAAACTGAATTGGCTTTTATTTTATCGAATTTGGAAAAAAATATTTTCAGAAAGAAGGTGTTTATCATTAATCCCCTTGAGTTAAGGCAACATTAAATGGAGAATGGAGGCTAGAAAATGTAAGACATATTGAGAGAATTTGGATGTCTGTGGACAAAACATTTCATTGTGCATACATTTTATGTTTTTTTAACATCTTATGTTCATATTTTTAATCACAAAGTCACAAGTCCTTGAAATGGAACTTTGTACAATGAAGTTCATACCAAAAATATATATGTTGAATTTGTTTAAAAATAAATTAACATACCTTAGAATTGGGAATGATTAAAAAGCTTTGGGAACTCTGTATGTTTTACATTCGCCAATGATACTAGTGTTGATGAAACATGGTCAAACGTTTCAGATACATTAACTGAGATATGATGTTACAGCTATGGTCCAGTGAAACTAGGTTACCTCTTGGGCCAGTCATGAAATTTGGTGGCAATGTCTACATTTTTCTAAATTTAATATATGAAAGATGCAATACTAAGACAGTCTTTAAGAACAGCTGAGGCCAGAACTGTGTGACAGAGTTTGAATCCTGGCAAAGAAGCCCCAAGAGGCTGTTGCATGAAGTTATGAAGGTAAAGTTTAAGCTACTGTAGAGATTCCAGAGTATTAGAAAGGCCAGGATGATGGGACATGATCTAATATCTGGACAAGGACATCTGAAGGTGAGAAATGGAATCAGTTTAAATGCTGAGAAATTCTGTGTGTGCTGAAGATAGCATATGTAGAGGAATTGGGACACCAAAGCTGATTTCTCCATGGAAAGCCCCAGAAATGGAGGATTTCGTTTCTCTGCTTGATTTTGGCTTTTTGAATAATCATCACTTTCTATTCCTAATACTTATTTTTATTTTGTGATAATAATTTTTACATTATTCTATTACGCATAGCAATAACATAATTTTTTACAAGATATCACAATACATTTTTTGATGTGGTAAAAATTTTAAAGACTATGAGGACTTTTAAAGTTGAACTGTATTTTGCATTATTAAACACACAGAGAACTTTGGAAATAAGGGTTGGTAGTTCATGTCTAAAACATAATGTGATGTGTCTATGTGACCGGTTAACAATGAATGAAGCTGTGATGGTTAATGTTATATACATAAAACAATATAGAATTGCCTGGGAGGAAAATCAGAATGAAGGATTGTCTATACTACTTAGTCTGTGAGCATGGTTGTGTGCCTGCATCTTGATTACTTTTAATTTATATGGGAAGAACTTCCCTTGTTGTGGCACCATTATTTACGATGGGGATTCTGGAGTGTATGAGAATAAAGAAAGCAAATTAAGTTCTAGTAACCATACACGCATCAATTCCTTGATCTATACTCTTGACTTGTGTCAAGTTTCTGCTACTTCCTGTTGCACTGATGCCCCAACAGTGATGGACTATAGTCTGACTTTGTGTGTAAAATAAACTTTCATGTATCTTGTTTTGGGCAGGATACCTACAGAAAGTTATAAGGTGCTAACATTCTTAATGCAGTTCATGCTTGCCTCAAACTTTCAATACTACTCCAATTTCTCTTCCTCAGTGCTAGTTTTTTTATAAGCCTAATATAATATGACTGTATAAATTTTCTTTTCATTTTTAAACACATTTATTATTATTATTATTATTATTATTATTATTATTATTATTATTATTATTATTATTATTATTACTACTACTACTATTATTATTATGTGGTAGCATATGTGATCTATAGCACATGTGGAAGTCAGAGCATCACTTTGCTCAATGCAGTTCCCTCTTTACATTCATGTATGTTCTGAGAATGGAATGAAGGCCATCACAATTGCTTAGCAAGTGCTTTATTTGTTTAGCATCTCATTAACCTCCCGTTTTGTGTTTTTTTTTTTGTTTTGTTTTTGATATTGTTTTTGTTTTTGTTTTGTTTTGTTTTGGACTCAGAACCTCCCTATGTAGCTCAGCATTGCATTGAACTTACACTCATCCTCCTGTCTTTCACGTACATAGATATTAGGTATGCATTATCATGACCAGTGAAGTTCATTATTTCTATGCTCTATCTGGACCACCGTGAACATTCAGTACTTGGTATTCCATATGAGCTACATTGGCATACTAACTTGCCTTAGTAAGGGATTGTATTTAGGTGATAAGACATTATGAACAACATCAACTGGGAGAGAAAATGTTTTGGTTCATAGTTCAGTTTGTAATTCATCATACATGAAAGTCACACCAGAAACCCTAGACTGGAATTTGGAGCAGGTAAGACCTGAAGTAGAGGACATGTAGAAAAATTGCATACTGGCATATTCCCCATGTTTTGATCATCCTACTTTTTTTTTTTTTTATAGCATCCAGTACCATCAGTCCAGAGCTGATACTGCCAACTGGGATATCCTTCTATAGAAATCATTAATTAATAAAATTCAACAAAGCCTTTTCCAGGCAAAAGTTTGGTGGGGTTATTTTCTCAATTGAAATTCAATATTCTCAAATGGTTCTGGCATGTGTGAAGTTGATATTGATTTAGACAGAAGAGGACATTAATGATTATAGCCATAGGCATGATGTGTTAAGGGTAAGAAATGTTGTCTTGGACTTATCATTAACAGGAAGGCTTGCAGCTGCCGAAGTAGATTTGGTAGAGTACTTTATTCTCATGCATGAAGCCTTGGGTTTTATCTCTAAAACTGTATCAAGTAGAGCATGCTGGTACCTCTCTTTAATACTAGCTGTTCTGGAAAATGAAAGCAGGAGGATCAGTGGTTCATAGTCATATTGAGCTATTAAGTGAGATAAAGGACAGTCTGAACTATATGGAATATATCTCGAAAGCAAGTAAGGATTATAATACTATATAATACCAACACACAAACAAAAGCCAGCTTATATCACATGAGACTGTGACTCTCTCAGTTTTATTTAAGCCTCCCCTTACATAATCCAATAGCTCTACCATTGATCTCTATCCACAGTTTACCAGTGGACCTCATGGCTGCACATGTCTAGGGTGTAATTTATTTTTTTCCATTTTTTATTAGGTATTTAGCTCATTTACATTTCCAATGTTATACCAAAGTACCCCATACCCACCCACCCCCACTCCCCTACCCACCTACTTCCCCTTTTTAGCCCTGGCGTTCCCCTGTACTGGGGCATATAAAGTGTACAAGTCCAATAGGCCTCTCTTTGCAGTGATGGCCGACTAGACCATCTTTTGATACATATGCAGCTTGAGACAGGAGCTCCGTGTTACTGCTTAGTTCATATTGTTGTTACACCTATAGGGTTGCAGTTCCCTTAGTTCGTGGGATGCTTTCTCTAGTTCCTCCATTGGGGGCCCTGTGATCCATTCAATAGCTGACTGTGAGCATCCAGTTCTGTGATTGCTAGGCACTGACATAGTCTCACAAGACACAGCTATATCTGGGTCCTTTCAGCAAAATCTTGCTAGTGTATGCCATAGCGTCAGCATTTGGAAGCTGATCAGGGGATGGTTCTCTGGATATGGAATACACTAGATGGTCCATCCTTTCGTCACACTTCCAAATTTTGTCTCTGTAACTCCTTCCATGGGTGTTTCATTTCCTATTCTGAGAAGGGGCAAAGTGTCCACACTTTGGTCTTCGTTCTCTTCAGTTTAATGTTTTTAGCAAATTATATCTTGTATCGGGTATCCTAAGGTTCTGGGCTAATATCCAATTATCACTGAGTACATATTGTGAGAGATTCTTTGTGTTTGGGTTACCTCACTCAGGATGATGCCCTCAAGGTCCATCCATTTGGTTAGGAATTTCATAAATTCATGCTTTTTAATAGCTGAGTAGTACTCCATTGTGTAAATGTACCACATTTCCTGTATCCATTTTTCTGTTGAGGGGTCATCTGGGTTCTTTCCAGCTTCTGGCTATTATAAATAAGGCTGCTATGAACATAGTGGAGCATGTGTCCTTCTTACCGGTTGGGGCATCTTCTGGATATATGCCCAGAAGAGGTATTGCTGAATCTTCTGGTAGTACTATGTCCAATTTTCTAAGGAACCGCCAGACTGATTTCCAGAGTGGTTGTACAAGCTTACAATCCCACCAACAATGGAGGAGTGTTCCTCTTTCTCAACATCTGCGCCAGCATCTGCTGTCACCTGAATTTTTGATCTTAGCTATTCTGACTTGTGTGAAGTGGAAGCTCAGGGATGTTTTGATTTGCATTTCCCTGATGATTAAGATGTTAAACATTTTTTCAGGTGCTTCTCTGCCATTCGGTATTCCTCGGGTGAGAAATCATTGTTCTGTTCTGAGCCCCATTTTTAAATGGGGTTATTTGATTTTATAGGGTGTAATTTATTTGAGTAGTGGCTCTGAGTCACCTAATTTGTGGAAGACTAGCAGATTTCATACTTTGGTTATGAGGCACCTCTTTTAAGTACATTCAACTCAAACTTCCTTTAAACTGATAGATAAAGCAAAGTACTTTTCCCTATTATTTAAATGTGTGTGTGTGTGTGTGTGTGTGTGTGTGTGTGTGTATGTGTTCGTACGTACATATGTATGTAAGGAAATGCACATGCCCACAGTTTCCAGAGGCCTCCTGAACCTCAAGGTAAAGGTGACTGTGAGCTAACCAATGTGAGTCCTGTGTAAGAGCAATACTCACTCCTCATTACTGACCACTCTAAACTCAAAGTGCTTTTATTCCCTGGCAACATAATCATGCCCCTAAAAATAACTCTTAAATTATTTTTGTTTGGGGAAATTCTTTTTATACTTTCTGGTACTGATAGACCTTGTACTTCTGATATTGCTCATGATTCAGTATCCAAAGTAGAGGATTCATAAAGATAAACTACTGGTTCCAGTAATTTCATATTTTCAGACAGGATGTCATATAGCCTAGGCTGGCCCCAACTTAGAATGTAACCAAGGATAGCTTCGAACTTCTAATCCTTCCAATACTAACTTGTTCCATGCAAACCATTCTATTTTTGAAAGCACCCATAGAGTAAATATTATTTTTTGTCAAATTTCTATTTATAAAAGGTCAATTCAACTAAAGACTATGTCATTTATATTCGACCTCTTTTGTAATCTTGTAAAGAATTCTTTGACAAACTATATAAATCTGTTCCTGTGACAGTTAGGACCTCTATTCTATATCATGAAAGAAATATCTGTGCAGAGGGGTTTTACTTCACCAAAGTGGACAAATATAAATTTTATTAACTATCTTTTTAGAGTTATTTATTATCAGCTATCTTTGTCTGGGCATCTCTAAGGGATAAAGTTTGATGTCTTGCTTTATCTATATATTATTCAGTAATTATGTTAGGGATATTATATACTTATTATAACTGACATACATTGTTCTGATAAATTAGAATAGAGCCTGGATAGCTATCTCAATATATTTCAAAAGCCCAAGAACACATATTTCAGGGATTCATATCTAGGGGCTAAACAAATTAAGTACAGGACTGAAAAATATTATTTCTGATAATTAAATCAATGGAAAACATATTCTCACAAAAATATACTTACATATTTTTACTATATTTGTTTGTAATCATTGATAGCTAAAAGCAGGTGTTTTATCTGGAAAATGACCAAAGCACTGGTGTGTCTAGTGCATAGATTATTTCTCAGCAAATAGAAAACAATGAGAACTCCCACCTTATCCTCTCTTTCTCCATTTATTGTTCTCCCTCTGATACACAGACGCAAAAATTTCAATTAATATGAACTCCTCTGTAAGTATCAGGAAAGTGCTACACACTACAAAACAAGCATTGGGAAATTTCCAGGACAATACTCTCATTTTAATTTTGTAGGAAAAAAAAAAACTCCCTTAGATACCTTAAAGAGGCAGAGACTCACCCCTTCTAAACATAGGTAGAATAATAGGTGACTGTTGATAAATATTCTGGAGCAAAGCAGCAAGTGAGAAATAGGAAGAGAAGGAAGAGGAGAAAGGAGAGAGAAAGAGAGAGAGAGAGAGAGAGAGAGAGAGAGAGAATGTACTCAAAAGAAAGAAACCTTTAAAAGCCAGTGTTCATTAAGAATTTATTTATTTATTTATTTATTTATTTATTTATTTATTTATCTTTTTTGATTTATTTAATCTTTTCTTCATACTCCAGGTGTTATACCCCTCTAGGTCCCCCCTCTGATTGTTCCACATTCCATACCACCGCCCACCAATTCCACAAAATTGTCTTCAACCCCCACCTCACCAGAACTACCCAAGAGACTGTCTGTGGCCTCCAGTCTCTTGAGGGTTTGGTGCATCTTCTCTGACTAAACCTAGAACTGGCAGTCCTCTGCTGTATGTGTGTTTGGGGCATCATGTCAGCTTGTATATTTTGCCTGATTGGTGGCTCAGTGTCAGAGAGGTCTTGGAGATCCAGGTTAAATGAGACTGCTTGTCCTCATACAGGGTTGCCCTCCTCCTCAGCTTCTTCCAGCTTTTCCCTCATTGAACCAGAGGGATCAGCAGCTTCTGTCCATTGGTTGGGTGTAAATATCTGCACCTGACTCTTCCAGTTGCTTTTTGGGTCATTCGGGTACAGTCATAATAGGCCCCCTTTTGTGAGCACTTCATAGCCTCAGTAGTAGTGTAAGGCCTTGGGGCCTTTCCCCAAGCT
Source organism: Mus musculus (assembly GCF_000001635.26). Taxonomy (NCBI): domain Eukaryota; kingdom Metazoa; phylum Chordata; class Mammalia; order Rodentia; family Muridae; genus Mus; species Mus musculus. The sequence goes on from NC_000087.7 coordinate 75,000,704, forward strand.
GGGCCCCACCTTGATCCATTCACTGGACCTCATTTCCATCAGGCTCTTCTCTGTTTTTGTTCTTGAAGTTCTTTTTGACAGGAATAGTTCTGGGTCAGAGCTTTTGACGTGGGATGGCAACCCCATCACTCACTTCATGCCTTCCTTATCTTTCTACTGGATGTGGATTCTACAAGTTCCTGCTTCCCATCTACAAGTTCCTACTCCCCACTGTAGGGCATTTCATCTATTTGAGTCCTGAGAGTCTCTCACCTCCCAGGGCTCTGGTACATTCTGGGAGGTCCCCAACGCCATACTTCCATAGGTTGCCTGTTTTCATTCTTTCTGCTGTACCTCAGGGCTTCAGTTTTTTTTTTTCCTAACCAATACCTGATCATGTTCTTCTCTAGTACTCCTGGTCCCCATCCCCACTTGAGACCCTCCCACCACCCCCACTCGCTCTGTGATTTCTTTTTCTCCCTTCCAAGTGGGATTGAGGTGTCCTCACTTGGGACTTGTGGCTTGATAACTTTTTTAAGTTCTGCGGAATGAATACAGGGTGTTCTGCACTTTTTTGGTTAATATCCACTTATTAATGAGGATATACCATGCATGTCCTTTTGGTTCTGAGTTGCCTTACTCAGAATGATATTTCTGAGTTACATCCATTTGCCTGAAAAACTCAGGATGTCTTCGTTTCTTAATAGCTGAGTAGTATTTCATTGTGTAAAAGAGCCACATTTTCTGTATCCATTCTTCTGTTTTGGGACATCTGGGTTATTTGCAGCTTCTAGCTATAATAAACAAGGCTGTTATGAACATAGAAAAACATGTGCCTTGGGGCATGGTGGGACATCTTTTTGGTATATGCCCAAGAGTGGTACATCTGGGTCTTCAGGTAGACCTATTTCCAATGTTCTGAGGAATCTCCACACTGAATTCCAGAGAAGTTGCACCTGCTTCCGTCCCACCAGCAGTGGAGGAGTGTTCCTTTTTCTCCACATTTTCACGAACATGTGCTGTCATCTGAGGTTTTGATCTTAGCCAATTTGATTGGTGTAAAGTACAATCTCAGGGTTGTTTTGATTTGAATTAACCTGAGCACTAAGGACTTTAAACATATCTTTAAGTGTTCCTTAGCCATTTTAGACTCTTCTGTCTTGACATCTCTATTTAGATATATACCCCATATTTGATTGGTTTATTTCGTTTCTTGATTTCTTTATATATTTTGGATATTAGCCCTTTATCAGATGTGAGGTTAGTTGAGATTTTTTTCTCCAGTCTGTAGGTTGATGATTAGTACCATTGCCTATATGGTTTGCTTACAGAAGCTTTCCAGTTTCATGAGGTCACATTTATGAATTGATGATCTTAGAGCATGAGCCATGGGAGTAGTTTTTAGGACATTTCCCTCTCTGTGTCAATGAGTTTATCTTCTATTAGATTCAGTGGATCTTATTTTATGTTGATAATCTTGATCAACTTGAAACTGAGCTTTGTGCAAGGTGATAAGTATGGATTTATTTTTATTTTTCAACATACAGACTGCAAATTAGAACAGCACCATTTATTGAAAATCCTTTCTTTTTTCCATCATATATATATATATATATATAGCTTCTTTCCAAATATCAAGTGTCTATAAATGTGTGGTTTTCTTTCTGGTTCTTCAGTTCTAGTCCACTGATCCATCTGTCAGTCTCTGTATCAATACCATGTAGGTTTTTTTTTTTTATCACTACTGCTCTATACTAGAGTTTGAGGTCCAGGATTGCTCTGAGCCAGGATAGCAGTGGAGTCACAGAGTAGGACCCTGGCAATGGCTTTAAAATCGAAAAGTCTCAGGGCTTTCTAGCTCTCAAATTGTACTGAAATGCTGATGATAACTTCTAAAAAGTACTTGGTTTTTCTGAGGGTAGGCTGGCTTAGGTGATTAACACCTGTAGCCTAACAGAGGAGGATTAAGCAATGCAGCCTTTTTTCTAGCTCAGCAGGAATTGCTGGGCTCTAACTTTGAGCCAACAAGCCAGGTGTCACTGGAAGAGAAGGAATTTAGAGAAGTGATTATAGAAGTTATTACTAAGTTATAAAAATATTTTTATGAAAGTTATATAAGGGCAAAGCAGAAAGATCCTAAGTGCGGAAAGGGAAAAATTCTTCTAAGTGAGTAAAAGGAAAAAAAAATAGTCTAAGTGGAGAAAGGCAAAAAAAAAAAAAATTTTCTCTCTCGATTTTCCTTGTCTCTTTGTCCTCAGCACTTATAAATATTTCAGAATACATGACCTCATGTTACAAAGTTCATCAACAGTCTCAGATCAACAGGTTCACTGAAGTTATCAAAACATAACTATGATATTAGTGAAGTTTTGTATAGGTAAACCCAATCAATATTTTATCTTTTACCCTAGAACCTATAATAAATCATTAGTTCCCTTCTGATGACCTTTGGTTAATTGTTATACAACCTCTTGGAATGTGCTCTGAATAGGAGAAAGCCTAGTTACTATCTAATAGCAATTAGCCAGTGACACTAGGAAAACTGGCAGTTCTCATTGCAGTTTTGACTATCAGAAAATGACCTAATAGCCCTTTTAGTTTGGGGAGAATTTTATTGAGTATTTTGCATTGATATGCATAAAAGAAGTTGGTCTGAAGTTGCCTTAATCTGGAATCAATTCACCAATAAAAACAAATAGACTAACAGACTGTCTATATAAACAATACACAACATTTTGCTGCATAAAAGAAACCCACCTCGCCCTTCCCCTCGACTCGAGACTCGAGCCCCGGGATACCTTGCCAGCAGAGTCTTGCCCAACACCCACAAGGGCCCACACGGGACTCCCCACGGGACCCTAAGACCTCTGGTGAGTGGAACACAGCGCCTGCTCCAATCCAATCGCGCGGAACTTGAGACTGTGGTACATAGGGAAGTAGGCTACCCGGGCTTGATCTGGGGCACAAACCCCTTCCACTCCACTCGAGCCCCGGGCTACCTTGCCAGCTGAGTCGCCTGACACCCGCAAGGGCCCACACAGGATTCCACACGTGATCCTAAGACCTCTAGTGAGTGGAACACAACTTCTGCCAGGAGTCTGGTTCGAACACCAGATATCTGGGTACCTGCCTTGCAAGAAGAGAGCTTGCCTGCAGAGAATACTCTGCCCACTGAAACTAAGGAGAGTGCTACCCTCCAGGTCTGCTTATAGAGGCTAACAGAGTCACCTGAAGAACAAGCTCTTAACAGTGACAACTAAAACAGCTAGCTTCAGAGATTACCAGATGGCGAAAGGCAAACGTAAGAATCCTACTAACAGAAATCAAGACCACTCACCATCATCAGAACGCAGCACTCCCACCCCACCTAGTCCTGGGCACCCCAACACAACCGAAAATCTAGACCCAGATTTAAAAACATTTCTCATGATGATGATAGAGGACATCAAGAAGGACTTTCATAAGTCACTTAAAGAATTACAGGAGAGCACTGCTAAAGAGTTACAGGCCCTTAAAGAAAAGCAGGAAAACACAGCCAAACAGGTAGAAATCATTAAAGAAAAACAGAAAAACACATCCAAACAGGTGATGGAAATGAACAAAACCATACTAGAACTAAAAGGGGAAGTAGACACAATAAAGAAAACCCAAAGCGAGGCAACGCTGGAGATAGAAACCCTAGGAAAGAGATCTGGAACCATAGAGGCGAGCATCAGCAACAGAATACAAGAAATGGAAGAGAGAATCTCAGGTGCAGAAGATTCCATAGAGAACATCGACACAACAGTCAAAGAAAATACAAAATGCAAAAGGATCCTAACTCAAAACATCCAGGTAATCCAGGACACAATGAGAAGACCAAACCTACGGATAACAGGAATTGATGAGAATGAAGATTTTCAACGTAAAGGGCCAGCTAATATCTTCAACAAAATAATAGAAGAAAACTTCCCAAACATAAAAAAAGAGATGCCCATGATCATACAAGAAGCCTACAGAACTCCAAATAGACTGGACCAGAAAAGAAATTCCTCCCGACACATAATAATCAGAACAACAAATGCACTAAATAAAGATAGAATATTAAAAGCAGTAAGGGAGAAAGGTCAGGTAACATATAAAGGAAGGCCTATCAGAATTACACCAGACTTTTCACCAGAGACTATGAAAGCCAGAAGAGCCTGGACAGATGTTATACAGACACTAAGAGAACACAAATGCCAGCCCAGGCTACTATACCCGGCCAAACTCTCAATTACCATAGATGGAGAAACCAAAGTATTCCACGACAAAACCAAATTCACACAATATCTTTCCACAAATCCAGCCCTTCAAAGGATAATAACAGAAAAGAAGCAATACAAGGACAGAAATCACGCCCTAGAACAACCAAGAAAGTAATCATTCAACAAACCAAAAAGAAGACAGCCACAAGAACAGAATGCCAACTCTAACAACAAAAATAAAAGGGAGAAACAATTACTTTTCCTTAATATCTCTTAATATCAATGGAATCAATTCCCCAATAAAAAGACATAGACTAACAGACTGGCTACACAAACAGGACCCAACATTCTGCTGCTTACAGGAAACCCATCTCAGGGAAAAAGACAGACACTACCTCAGAGTGAAAGGCTGGAAAACAATTTTCCAAGCAAATGGACTGAAGAAACAAGCTGGAGTAGCCATTTTAATATCGGATAAAATCGACTTCCAACCCAAAGTTATCAAAAAAGACAAGGAGGGACACTTCATACTCATCAAAGGTAAAATCTTCCAAGAGGAACTCTCAATTCTGAATATCTACGGACCAAATGCAAGGGCAGCCACATTCATTAGAGACACTTTAGTAAAGCTCAAAGCATACATTGCACCTCACACAATAATAGTGGGAGACTTCAACACACCACTTTCTTCAAAGGACAGATCGTGGAAACAGAAACTAAACAGGGACACAGTGAAACTAACAGAAGTTATGAAACAAATGGACCTGACAGATATCTACAGAACATTTTATCCTAAAACAAAAGGATATACCTTCTTCTCAGCACCTCACGGGACCTTCTCCAAAATTGACCATATAATTGGTCACAAAACAGGCCTCAATAGATACAAAAATATTGAAATTGTCCCATGTATCCTATCAGACCACCATGGCCTAAGACTGATCTTCAATAACAACATAAATAATGGAAAGCCAACATTCACGTGGAAACTGAATAACACTCTTCTCAATGATACCTTGGTCAAGGAAGGAATAAAGAAAGAAATTAAAGACTTTTTAGAGTTTAATGAAAATGAAGCCACAACGTACCCAAACCTATGGGACACAATGAAAGCATTTCTAAGAGGGAAACTCATAGCTCTGAGTGCCTCCAAGAAGAAACGGGAGAGAGCACATACTAGCAGCTTGACAACACATCTAAAAGCTCTAGAAAAAAAGGAAGCAAATTCACCCAAGAGGACTAGACGGCAGGAAATAATCAAACTCAGGGGTGAAATCAACCAAGTGGAAACAAGAAGAACTATTCAAAGAATTAACCAAACGAGGAGTTGGTTCTTTGAGAAAATCAACAAGATAGATAAACCCTTAGCTAGACTTACTAAAGGGCACAGGGACAAAATCCTAATTAACAAAATCAGAACTGAAAAGGGAGACATAACAGCAGATCCTGAAGAAATCCAAAACACCATCAGATCCTTCTACAAAAGGCTATACTCAACAAAACTGGAAAACCTGGACGAAATGGACAAATTTCTGGACAGATACCAGGTACCAAAGTTGAATCAGGATCAAGTTGACCATCTAAACAGTCCCATATCACCCAAAGAAATAGAAGCAGTTATTAATAGTCTCACAACCAAAAAAATCCCAGGACCAGATGGGTTTAGTGCAGAGTTCTATCAGACCTTCAAAGAAGATCTAATTCCAATTCTGCACAAACTATTTCACAAAATAGAAGTAGAAGGTACTCTACCCAACTCATTTTATGAAGCCACTATTACTCTGATACCTAAACCACAGAAAGATCCAACAAAGATAGAGAACTTCAGACCAATTTCTCTTATGAATATCGATGCAAAAATCCTCAATAAAATTCTCGCTAACTGAATCCAAGAACACATTAAAGCAATCATCCATCCTGACCAAGTAGGTTTTATTCCAGGGATGCAGGGATGGTTTAATATACGAAAATACATCAATGTAATACATTATATAAACAAACTCAAAGACAAAAACCACATGATATTCTCGTTAGATGCAGAAAAAGCATTTGACAAGATCCAACACCCATTTATGATAAAAGTCCTGGAAAGATCAGGAATTCAAGGCCCATACCTAAACATGATAAAAGCAATCTACAGCAAACCAGTAGCCAACATCAAAGTAAATGGAGAGAAGCTGGAAGCAATCCCACTAAAATCAGGGACTAGACAAGGCTGTCCACTTTCTCCCTACCTTTTCAACATAGTACTTGAAGTATTAGCCACAGCAATTCGACAACAAAAGGAGATCAAGGGGATACAAATTGGAAAAGAGGAAGTCAAAATATCACTTTTTGCAGATGATATGATAGTATATACAAGTGACCCTAAAAATTCTACCAGAGAACTCCTAAACCTGATAAACAGCTTCGGTGAAGTAGCTGGATATAAAATAAACTCAAACAAGTCAATGGCCTTTCTCTATACAAAGAATAAACAGGCTGAGAAAGAAATTAGGGAAACAACACCCTTCTCAATAGTTACAAATAATATAAAATATCTTGGCATGACTCTAACTAAGGAAGTGAAAGATCTGTATGATAAAAACTTCAAATCTCTGAAGAAAGAAATTAAGGAAGATCTCAGAAGATGGAAAGATCTCCCATGCTCATGGATTGGCAGGATCAACATTGTAAAAATGGCTATCTTGCCAAAAGCAATCTACAGATTCAATGCAATCCCCATCAAAATTCCAACTCAATTCTTCAACGAATTGGAAGGAGCAATTTGCAAATTTGTCTGGAATAACAAAAAACCTAGGATAGCAAAAAGTCTTCTCAAGGATAAAAGAACTTCTGGCGGAATCACCATGCCAGACCTAAAGCTTTACTACAGAGCAATTGTGATAAAAACTGCATGGTACTGGTATAGAGACAGACAAGTAGACCAATGGAATAAAATTGAAGACCCAGAAATGAACCCACACACCTATGGTCACTTGATCTTCGACAAGGGAGCTAAAACCATCCAGTGGAAGAAAGACAGCATTTTCAACAATTGGTGCTGGCACAACTGGTTGTTATCGTGTAGAAGAATGCGAATCGATCCATACTTATCTCCTTGTACTAAGGTCAAATCTAAGTGGATCAAGGAACTTCACATAAAACCAGAGACACTAAAACTTATAGAGGAGAAAGTGGGGATAAGCCTTGAAGATATGGGCACAGGGGGAAAATTCCTGAACAGAACAGCAATGGCTTGTGCTGTAAGATCGAGAATTGACAAATGGGACCTAATGAAACTCCAAAGTTTCTGCAAGGCAAAAGACACCGTCAATAAGACAAAAAGACCACCAACAGATTGGGAAAGGATCTTTACCTATCCTAAATCAGATAGGGGACTAATATCCAACATATATAAAGAACTCAAGAAGGTGGACTTCAGAAAATCAAATAACCCCATTAAAAAATGGGGCTCAGAACTGAACAAAGAATTCTCACCTGAGGAATACCGAATGGCAGAGAAGCACTTGAAAAAATGTTCAACATCCTTAATCATCAGGGAAATGCAAATCAAAACAACCTTGAGATTCCACCTCACACCAGTCAGAATGGCTAAGATCAAAAATTCAGGTGACAGCAGATGCTGGCGTGGATGTGGAGAAAGAGGAACACTCCTCCATTGTTGGTGGGAGTGCAGGCTTGTACAACCACTCTGGAAATCAGTCTGGCGGTTCCTCAGAAAACTGGACATAGTACTACCGGAGGATCCAGCAATACCTCTCCTGGGCATATATCCAGAAGATGCCCCAACTGGTAAGAAGGACACATGCTCCACTATGTTCATAGCAGCCTTATTTATAATAGCCAGAAGCTGGAAAGAACCTAGATGCCGCTCAACAGAGGAATGGATACAGAAAATGTGGTACATCTACACAATGGAGTACTACTCAGCTATTAAAAAGAATGAATTTATGAAATTCCTAGCCAAATGGATGGACCTGGAATGCATCATCCTGAGTGAGGTAACACATTCACAAAGAAACTCACACAATATGTATTCACTGATAAGTGGATATTAGCCCCAAACCTAGGATACCCAAGATATAAGATATAATTTGCTAAACACATGAAACTCAAGAAGAATGAAGACTGAAGTGTGGACACTATGCCCCTCCTTAGTTTTGGGAACAAAACACCCATGGAAGGAGTTACAGAGACAAAGTTTGGAGCTGAGATGAAAGTATGGACCATGTAGAGACTGCCATATCCAGGGATCCACCCCATAATCAGCATCCAAACGCTGACACCATTGCATACACTAGCAAGTTTTTATTGAAAGGACCCAGATGTAGCTGTCTCTTGTGAGACTATGCCGGGGCCTAGCAAACACAGAAGTGGATGCTCACAGTCAGCTAATGGATGGATCATAGGGCTCCCAATGGAGGAGCTAGAGAAAGTACCCAAGGAGCTAAAGGGATCTGCAACCCTATAGGTGGAACAACATTATGAACTAACCAGTACCCCGGAGCTCTTGACTCTAGCTGCATATATATCAAAAGATGGCCTAGTCGGCCATCACTGGAAAGAGAGGCCCATTGGACTTGCAAACTTTATATGCCCCAGTACAGGGTAACACCAGGGCTAAAAAGGGGGAGTGGGTGGGCAGGGGAGTGGGGATGGGTAGATATGGGGGACTTTTGCTATAGCATTGGAAATGTAAATGAGTTAAATACCTAATAAAAAATGGAAAAAAAAAGAAAAAAAAAAAAAAAAAAAAGAAACCCACCTCAGGGACAAAACCAGACACTACCTCAGAGTAAAAGGCTGGAAAACAATTTTCCTAGCAAATGGTCTGAAGAAATAAGCTGGAGTAGCCATTCTAATATAGAATAAAATCAATTTCCAACCCAAAGTTATCAAAAAAGACAAGAAGGGACAGTTAATGATCATGACATGAAAGGCAAAATCTTCCAAGATGAACCCTCAATTCTGAATATCTATGCTCCAAATGCAATGGCATCCACATTCATTAAAGAAACTTTAGTAAACCTCAAATCATTCATTGCACTGAACACCATAATAGAGGGAGACTTCACAACCCACTCTTATCTATAGAAAGATCGGGGAAATAGAAACTAAACAGAGACACATTGAAGATAAAAGAATTTATGAAACAAATGGATTTAATAGATATCTACAGAACATTTTACCCTAAAACAAAAGCATATAACTTCTTCTCAGCACCTCATGGTACCGTCTCCACAATAGACCATATAATCAGTCACAAAACAGGACTCAACAAAAATATTGAAAGTATCCCATACACTCTATCACATCACCATGGAGGAAGGCTGATCTTCAATAACAACATAAATAATAGGAAGCCAACATTCATGTGAAAGCTGAACAACACTCTACTCAATGATAACTTGGTCAAGGAAGAAATAAAGAAGAAATTAAACACTTTTTAGAGTTTAATGAAAATGAAGGGACAATATACCCAAACTTATGGGACAACAATGAATGTAGTCCCACAAAGAAAACCAACAGCTCTGAGTGCCACCAAAAAGAAACAAGAGAGAGCACACACTAAGAGCTTGACAGCACACCTAAAAGCTCTAGAACAAAAGGAGGCAAATTTACAAGGGGGAGTAGATAGCAGAAAATAATCAAACTCAGTGCTGGAATCAACCAAGTTGGCACAAAAAGAACTATTCAAAGTATCAACCAAACCAGGAGCCTGTTCTTTGAAAGTAGTATCAAGATAGATACACCCTTAGCAAGATGAACTTGAGGGCACAGGGATAGTATCCTAATTAACAAAATCATAAATGAAAAGGGAGACATAAGACCAGAACCTGAGGAAATCCTAGGCATCATCACATCCTACTACAAAAGGCTATACGAAAAAAACTGGAAAACTTGGACAAAATGGACAATTTTGTAGACAGAAATCAGGTACCAAAGTTAAATCCAGATAAGAATAAAGATCTAAACAGCCCCATATCCCCTAAAGAAATAGAAGCAGTCACTAATAGTCTCCTAACCAAATAATGCCCAGGACCACCCACATGGGTTTAGTGCAGAGTTCTATCAGACCTTCAAAAAAGAACTAATTCCAACTGTTCTCAAACTATTTCACAAAATAGAAACAGAACGTACCCTATTCAATTCATTCTATAGATACCACAATTACTCTGATAACTAAACCATATAAAGTCCCAACAAAATAGAGGACTTCAGACCAATTTCCCTTATGAATATTGATGCAAAAAATATTCAATAAAGTCCATGCAAACTGAATCTCAGAACATATCACAAAGATCATCAATAATGATCAAGTACGCTTCATCCCAGGGATGCAGGGATGGATTAATATAAGGAAACACATCAACGTAATCCACTATATAAGCAAACTGAAAAACAAAAACCGCATGATCATCTCCTTACATGCTGAGAAATCATTTAACGAAATCCAACACCCATTCATGATAAAAGTCATGGAAAGATCAGGAATTCAAGGCCCATACTTGAACATAATAAAAGCAGTATATAGCAAAACAGTAGTCAACATCAAACTAAATGGAGAGAAACTAAACCCAATCCCACTAAAATCAGGGACTAGACAAGGCTGCCACTTTCTTCCTATCTATTCAATATATCACTTGAAATCCTAGCCAGAGCAATTGGACAACAGAAGTAGATCAAGGCAGCACCATGGTCCCTGGACCGGGGGATTCTGTGGACACCCACAAGGACCCACACAGGATCCTCCACGGGATCCTAAGACCTCTGGTGGGTGGAACACAGCGCCTGGTCCAATCAAATTGCCCAGGACCCTAGACTGCACATTATTATTATGCACATCCAATAGGCATTTGTGTGTGTGTGTGTGTGTGTGTGTGTGTGTGTGTGTGTGTGTGTGTGTGTGTGTGTTTGTGTGTGCATATAAGCGTGTAGGTATGTAGCACTTGTGACCAGAGGAATGCAATCATGCAGTGTCTTTATTTCTCTCTGCCATTTTCCTATGATGCAGTGTGTTGATTAGAATATCTTTTGCCCATGGGATGTGGCACTATTACAAGGTGTTGGCTTGTTTGAGGAAGTGTATCATTGTGTAGGCTTGCTTTTATGTAGTGCACAATCTCTGCCCAGTGACAAAAATTGATCCTCTTCCTTGCTAACTGTGGCCACAAGCTTCCACATTGTTGCCTTCAGACTAAGATATAGACCAATTACTTCCTTCCCCAGCACCTCCTCTTCCTGGATGCTGCCATGCTTCCTACCAAGATAATAATGTACTGACCCTCTGAATCTGTAAGACAACCTCAATTAAGTTTTCCCTATAAGAGTTTCCTGTGTCATGATGTCTCTTCACATCAATGAAACCCTGTTGAACATAGGCAGTATGTTAGCCTTATTTTTAATGCTTACAAGATAATTGCAACCAGCATGCAAGCACAAAGTAAAGATGATGAATGAGTTTCTGTATTTTTTGAACTTCTGAATTTTTAATGAATGAGGGGATTGGAAAAATTAGAAAGTTTTGGGAAGGAGATAGAGAGAGGACCTTTTGGGCTCCTGCCACTTGCTTTTGCATTCAATATATCTATTTTAAAACAACACCAACAACTAAAACAACCAACGACAGGGCATCCATACAACAGATTCACAGAGAAGACACCAAAGGGCAATACATTCTTGTAAATCATTTTTCAGCTAATGTCTGGTGTATTGAGCCTAAGGGTTTTACTGTCAAACCCTGATGATTAATCACTAGATTGTATCCCCTAATACAATGATGAATGACACTGTGGTCAATAGGACAGTTAACGTGTATAAATACATCGTTTTTCACACAGTCAGTTTGAATTGTTACTATATTTCCCAGTTTGTTTGTTTTTTTTTTTTTTTTTTTTTGCATTTTATCTCCATTAGTGTGTTGTTTTCAGCCCTCACTTGCTACATAGAAAACGGAATCTTTTACAATATATTTCATTTAGGGTGCACAATGGAACCTAAAGACTATTTCAGTCCATTTCAAAGTAGAGCTCTCTGTTCTCTTTCCAAAATTGAATTTAAACTGCTTTCAAATATATTTTGCAGTTGTGTGGCTTAGTTTAATTAAGATTGGGGGGGGTTATTTCTCCCACAGTCCCAGTTGTCTAAAACTGGGAAAACTGTCTAGAAATGTTGTGGAACCTTTGTGACTGTGCCCTAGGAGAAGTAGATCCGTGGGGCAAGAAGGAGCGAGCTGGGTGGTTCTGAACTAAATCTTGGATTCTAAATCCAACCAAATGTGAGAAGGGCCCATTCAGGCTCTCAATGCCACAGATGAACTTGTTGTTTCCTCCTATGTTCTCTTTATCATGACAGTCTGTTCCTCGTGAGTGTTTGCCATATACATCTCTTCCTGAACATTGATTGTGTCAGGAGTTTTGACAACTTGACTTAAAAATAAGTATTGTAAGTGTACATCTGTCTCTCCACCTCTTCCTCTTCCCCCTCCCTCCATCCCTCCCTCCCTCCCTCCCTCCCTCCCTCCCTCCCTCCCTCCCTCCCTCTCTCTCTCTCTTTCTCTCTCTCTCTCTTTCTCTCTCTCACTCTCTCTCTCTGTCTCTCTGTGTGGGTGTGTGTAGGTGTGTGTGGGTGGGTGTTGTGTCAAATATATTGCTGTCAATTTTGCCTTCATGTATTTTTTTAATGTGTGTGTGTGGAATGATTTTTCACATTAAAAATTATTCTCACTTTTCATAAATTTCAGTGTAATCTTCAATTTTAGGGAGATAAGCTTCCAAAAGGCTTTTTTTCTGGAACTCAAGAAATTGGAATGCTCCATAGTTTTATGACCTGAGTGAGAATTGTCAATAGGTTCCCAGTGATGCTGTGGGGCCATACTTAAGATCTGTGTAGCAGCTAGAGGAGACTATGTGTTCTTTGAGCCCTGCATTTGGAGAATAACTACGAATTGTTTGTACAGTTGGCTCTAGCATAGAGACTCTTCTTTAAAATTGTTTTCTCTTTCTCACTAGATGCCATGCATTGGAAAGTCCTTCCACATGGAAACTACGGACCATATTGAATGGTGGAGAAAGGAGATTCACAGTAAATTATAAATGAAGAAAACAAAAGTTACAGCCCTATAACTGATACTCCCACAGCTAAAGCTGTGTGGAAGCATGGAGAATGTTAGAGGACTTGCAAAATTTGTTTGGATCTCATTCCTCCTCATTGCTCACATAATTTAGTACTTAATATCCTCGTGATTTCATAGATATATTTTTCTAAATACTTCTTAATTAAGTTGTGTGAATGTGTGTAACTCTGTGAATGTCTCTGTGCATATCTCTCTATGTATATTTTTCTCTGTCTCTGTGCCTACTTGTGTGTCTCTGTGTGAATGTTTATGTGCATGTCTCACTCTGTATGTCTAAGTTTCTCTGTCTTTCTGTCTCTGTCTGTCTATCTATGCCTCACATCTAAACTCATTTCTTCTCCTTGCTTACCTTCTTCTTCTATTGTTTTTCCTTCTTTGCCTTATCCTTCTCCTCCTTATTCTTTTCTCCTTCGCCTTCTCCTCCTACTCCTGTTTCTTTCTTTCTTTCTTTCTTTCTTTCTTTCTTCTTCTTCTTCTTCTTCTTCTTCTTCTTCTTCTTCTTCTTCTTCTTCTTCTTCTTCTTCTATGCCTTTGACTTTTCCTTCTCTCATTCTTCTTCTCTCCTTCTCTCCTCCTTATTTAACCTTCTCCTTTTCTACTTCTCCAAGTCCTCCTCCTTCCTTTTGCTCTTCCTCTTCCACTTCTCTTGTTCTTCTTCCTTCTCCTTCTCCTTGTCGTTCTGCTCCACCCATTCCTCTTCCCTTCCTTCTTCTCCTCTTCCTCTCCATATTCTTCTCCTTCTCTTTCTTTTTCTCCTTCTACTTTTTTCTCTATCTCACCCTCCCTCACTCCCTCCTACCCTTACCCTACCCTCCCTGATGCATTCACAGACTCTCCTCCAGTACTACTGGTCATTTGAATTTTGTCTTGCCAAGCTATGAAGACAAGGATGGTCTCCTGAGGCATCCCCTGTTACTGGTCTTTTCCATATGTCTTTTCAATTGTCCTTTCACTGTTTTACAGATTTCTTCTAAGATCATTTTACCCCACCCCACCTCCATGCCTTGATTTCTTCTGGTGGAAGTCCCCAGAGTTTCAAACTCACATCCTCTCTGATAGTGTTCTGCCTGAGAAACCACAAAATCTGGAGGCTAGAGTTAAATTTGATCATTGAGCTTGGGGCATTGTGCTATGTACCAAATGTCTGGTCTCCAGTCATGCTGAAGTCCTTAAACCTGATGAAACCTAATGGGTCGTAATTTTCACCTACATGGGAAGGAAGGCATTTCCTCCGTATTTCTGGAACCCTGGCTCCTGGTGAATTTACCATACCCACAAGCACTCCCGCCCTGCAGTGGCTAATGGCTAGCAGTCACATACAAAATGACCAAAGGTTCTGATCTTCAGGTTAGATAACTTCTAGTTACCTAGCAACAGCAAGATAACGAGCCCAATATATGAGAGGCTACTTGGCCCTACATCAGTCTCTCATTCTTTCTCTCTCTCTCTCTCTCTCTCTCTCTCTCTCTCTCTCTCTCTCTCTCTCTCTCTCTCTCTCTCTCTCTCTCTCTAACTTTTACAATCCTTACTCTCTGTAAACTTTTACCTCTTTCTCTAAGCGCTCAACTTTCTTACTCTCTAACTTGCTTTCTGTCTTTCCTTCTATGTCTTTCCCCATCTCTCCTTTTGGCCATGGCAAGTCTAACAATCTTTTTACTCTTTTTTTTCTCCTTGCTGTCTAAAATAAAGCTCTAAAACATTAGACTGTCTATGTTTTTTAGGCCCAATATGGGATGCCAGAGACAAAGAATCTGGTACCATTGTCTTCCCCTAGTTCACCCCCATCCGTGTAGTTTCAGTGGATTTACACAGCCAGATGCACAATCAGGTATGCATGGTAATTATCCTTCACTCCTCCCATGTCAGCCTTCACAGAGCACAGAACCTTCTGCCATCCATGTTCTCTCTCACTTCACCAACTTGCCCTACACCCACAGTTTCACACTGGACACTTAACATTACTACAAATTATTAAAATGTAACTGCATTTAAATTTAAAAATCATCTCCTCATTTGAGTTGGTAACAATCCAATGCTTAACAGATATTTGTTAGTAGTGCTTACCTGTTGACATTGATACCATGAACTTCTTATTACTTCTGGTGCTATGTGATTTTTTTTTTCAAGCAAGATGAGGACTTGAACAATTTCTGAAATCATGTCTTTGGACTCACAGCACTTACGTGATGTAGTTCTAGTTTCCCAGAGACTTCCAGTATCTGTGATGAGCCATGAACTTGGAACATCTGCAGCATGACCCAGAGTTTCATTGGGCTGAGCAGAGAGATCTCAAGATTTGATTGCTTTCTCTGTCCAAAGTATATATATACGATTAAATTACAACTGCATAGTGGTTTTTATTACTCTGTGTTATTATCATTTCAAATCCTCTTATTTCTTGGCTGAGTTGCTAAATGATACCTTGTTCTGTGAACCAGCTGCCATTTTTGTTCTAAAGCGATTTGATGGATCTTTTCAGCTTTCCTAGTTCCATTTACTGAGAAAGGTAGCTTCTCTCTGAGGTTATGGTCTCAGAAGTTGTTGAATGTTTCAAACCCTTCCCTGGAATGTCTGGGACTCTGCAAAAAAGGAATTAAGAATTTTGAAACAAAAATGAGGAACTACTTGGTGTCTTCTTCTTGTACTGTGAAAATTCTGAGATCCATTCTTACAACTGGAAATAATCAAACACATTAAAATTATTCTACAATGAGAAAATCAACTGCATTATAATCCTGATACTTACTGACACATGAGTTATAAGGATGTTCTTTATTAAAAAATCAATTAGTTCTTACACTCTTTATTTCGTTCTAGAACACATTTTCCCCATTTTAACAGCTGAAAAATCTATTTTACTTCAATTTCATTTTTAAAAATCCGTATTATTTTAAAAATTTTAGTGGTAATTGTAATAAGTATCTATAAAGTGTTGCAGATGGATCATGCCCCCTCTTTATGTGGCTAATGGAAGGTTATTTTAAAAAATTCTTCCTAATGAACATCTATTCTTGTTGTTGTTTTTGTTGTTGTTGTTATTGATGTTGTTAGATGTTATTACTTGACTTCAGGAATGTTTAATGCTAATGAGGGTCTTATTGTTCTCCAGATGTCTCCTTTCACCCTCCCAATATATATAATATATATAATATAATATATATATAATATATATATATGTTTGTAAAAATGTGGTGAGTCCCTGTATGCACATTATCAAATGTTTCTGATTCAACTTGTGCACAAAGCAATCTACATTTTGTCTTTTTACATTGGTGTTCTTTTGCAGGGAAATGAAATACCAAAGCCTATCTGAAAGTAAGGATTTTTCAAAAGTCTCATTTCCTTGAGAATTCTAAATAAAAGTTTATATTCATTATGGAGAATGTATTATGAGCTTGTCAAGAGCATTTGAATATGAATTTCTTTCCTGTTATGTTTATTTTTCTTTGGTGATTTGAAGTGGAAGCTACTCACAGGAAAAAAAAGAGAGGTATCTAAAACTACTTCTCATTATCTCACTTTCTTTAAATTGAGATTTCTGATGTTGAAGAGGAATGAAGTGAGTGTGCAGATTTTGTCCACATAACTCCTAAAAGAAAGAGCAATAGTCATGTTCCACAAACACATGTATTCAACACCCCAATTAAATTGCATGGGTACTGGCTGAATCTAAAGTCCCTGTAAATGAATGTGTGTGTGTGTGTGTGTGTGTGTGTGTGTGTGTGTGTGTGTGTGTGTGTGTGTGTGTGTGTGTGAATATTTCCATGTGTGTGTGTCTGTGACTCAGTATATCTAGGTGAATATGTACATGTGTGTGTTAGGATTTTATTGCTGTAAACAGACACACTTATCAATGCATGTTTTATTAGAAAACCATTTAATTGGGGCTGGCTTACAGGTTCAGAAGTTCAGTCCATTATCATCAAGTTAAGAATATGTCAGGATCCAGGCAGGCATGGTTCATTTGGAGCTGAGAGTTCTACATCTTCATCTGATAGCTGCTTGGAAATGAATAGCTTCCTGGCAGTAGGCAGAGGGCATTAAAGTCTGTTCCCACTCAACATCAAATGTGTTTTTGAGTGTTTATGTGAGTATTAGTATGGGTTCTATTGACATGAAGTGTCACCAGGATCATAGTAAATCTTGAACACTTTGTAACTTTTTTTCAGAGGTTTACTCCATTATTGTCATGGCTGGAAACATGGTAGCCTTCAGACAGACAAAGTGCTGGAGAAGGAGATGAGTTTTAGGTCTTGATATACAGGAAGCAGATGGAGACTGTGTCAAACTGGGGATTGCTTAAGGACAGCAGACCTCCAAGCCTACCACCACATTGTTACATTTCTTCCAACAAGATCACACCAACTCAACAAAGACACATCTCCATCAGTGTCCCAACTACTCCACCAATGTCACACCTCATGAAACTATTTCACACTTCCTGAGAGTGCCACACCTATTGGCACTATTTATTTGGGCCCATTAACATTATTCTTAAAACTGTTCAATGGACAAAAGGTAACTTTAATGAAAGAAATAAAGAATGTTTCAAAAAATAAACAGGAGAATGTATGTCTTGGTTACTGTTCTATGCTGTGAGAGACATCATGACCAAACAAACTTATAAGAGGAAACATTTAATTGTGGTCTTAGAGTTCCAGAGGGCAAGTCCAGGATATCATGGTAGACACTATGGCAACACAGAGGCAAAACATGTAGAGCAGTAGTTGAGAGCGAACAACTTATGATGGAGATGGCAGAGAGTAATGAAAGAGGGAGAGAGAGAGAGAGAGAGAGAGAGAGAGAGAGAGAGAGAGAGAGAGAGAGAGAGAGAGAGAAAGAGAAAGAGAGAAAGAGAGAGAGATAGAGAGAGTCTGATGGGTTTTTGATATTTCAAGGCTCTGTGACAAATCTCCTTTAATAATAAAACAACTCCTAATTCATTCTAAACAGCCCATCACCCGGAAAACTAACACATTTGAACGTGTGATCATCTGTGGCACACAATTATTCAAACGAATAAAGGAATGAAAAAGAAAATGATATCAACTAATAAGTGGCCATGACACTTGGTAGTATAGTTTATATCATTACTTTTCATTTCTCTCAGGTTAGGGTTATTTGCATAACATATTTCTGATCAGCAATCATTCTCAAATAATCCAAAGGCATCCTAACCCCACCACACACACACACACACACACACATTTCTACTTGATTAACGATATTGGCATTACTTATTTTTATGGAAACATATCCCTTATTCCTGATTTAGTTCAAATCGTGGGAAATGTTGATGTATAATTAATTCCTATTCATAATGGATAATACAGAAGTCAACAATATTGAATCCATTGTTCCTTGGAGCTGAAGATTTTCCATTGATTTAGTAAAATATAAATATGATTTTAAAAGAAGGCAACACCATGAAAAAGTCTTATTTTCATCTTTTCATTATTTACAGACCATTCTGTGGTATAAATAGGAATCTAGAGGAAGAAAGGTGTTTAAAGTCACTGACACACACACTTAACTTAGGTTTCCTTTGCACAGGAAGAAGATATATCAATCCTCTATATATGGAGAGTTTCTCCAGGACCATTAATATATAAAAGTCTTCAGGTCTCTAGGTTAAAACAACATTGCTTTTGCCTATAATTTATGCAAAGTAACCTCTTTTATACAGTTATCATATTGATGTGTGTATGCATACAGAATTATACAGGTAAGTCCAGAGGATAGGGAAGGGTATACTGTTTTCTGCTATTTCACTCCCTAATTTTCCCCTTGTGACAGGGTTTCTTGCTGAGCTAGGAGTGAGGCTGACATTCAGGAAGCCACAGTCATTCTTCTGTCTCTGCCACTCCAATTCCTAAGCACTGGTGTTTAGGTGAATGTTTGACCAAACACTTGGCTTTACCACTGGGCCATCTCCCTAGATTCTTCTTTATTTTAAATAACCTCTGGATGTCTTTTGCCCTCAATGTAATGAAACTGCTCTATAAGAATTTGTTATTTAGAAGATGGCAATATAAGTGGTCTGTGTGTGTTCAGTACATGGTATATTAAGAACTACTTTCCTTAATACCTTGAGAATTGCATACAAATATTTTGATGGAATTTACTTTCCAATTATTTTAGTAACTCCTCCCAGAACAAAACCTGGCCCACTCCCACCTAACTCCTCCTGCCAACTTCATATCTCGTCTTCTCCCCTTTGTTACAACCCATTCAAATCATTTGTGTTTCCCATAAACTCTTAGACATCTGGCTTCCAGTAGAGCATGAACAATCTATAACCTTCAAAGTCAATACCTTTGATGAAAACTTACCATTCATCCTTCATCAACTGTCTATACCTTATCAGATAGCGATAAGGGATAGTGAGCCTTCCCATTCAGTGATGGAAGACAGAATGTCCTGATTTTGTGCAGAAAGACACAGTTTTTCTCTTACCTCTGTGCCTTACAAGATTTTCATTCTCTTCCTTGAGGATTTCTAAGTTTCAGCTCCTCTACTTCTTGCCTCTTTCTGTGAGTATTTGTGAATATGCATGTGTGTCTATATTACAGATGTCTCAGTATATATACAACTCAACTCATAGTGGGATTTTGCAATTAACTGCTGGCACTATCTCACACTAGACCATATTCCTTAATGCAGACTTGGTGTGGGTAAGTACCAGAAAGGAACTGGAGATTGCTAGATATCTTCAGAGTTAGTTGTAGTATAGGTGAAGTTTAGACTTCTGACCTTACATTCTGGCTAGCCCCTATGGGTTTAAGATGCATGGATAAGGGATCAAGATCCTGAACTTGGATTGCATTTTTCTCCTTTTTGAACAAAACAGAGATATCCTTGAAGAGATAGATGGATCTTATCACTTTGTTTCAAATAAAGAATTCTGTGGTTAAATTGTTTTGAAATGTCAGTCATGGGTCTTAGATGAAGGCTTTGGTCCACAGTACAATGTTCATAGGTAGTACAATATGCACTCTGAAAAGTGATTGGAACCTGAGGGCTTTAATCAATGAGTTAATCAATCAATGGATATACAAGGAATGGGTAAGAAACTTGTAAATGAACGCGGTCATTTGGACATGTCTTCAAAGCTGTTTATTGTCTTTGGTCCCTTCTTGTGTTAATGCTGACTAGCTGCCAATAATTTGAACAATTGTGCTGCTTCATGCCCCTTTCATATTCATGTGATCATGGATCCTTCTTTCATTTGTGATAGTAACATGACAGGTTCAGAGGAAACATTGCTTAATTCTTTAATTTTTTTTTCTAGAAACGGCATGCTAAGTGTAGAACCAATGTTACCTAGTTGTTGTAGTTGGAATATTCAGCCATGGTATCTGTTGTCTTTGAGACTCAAGAACTTTGCTGCTACCCACACCACTGGTCTTTCTTCTGAATTCACTATTGTATTTTAGTAGATTTCAATATCATATGAAGTACCAGAAAATGAGTGAAAAATGACAGTGGTGAAATGTGTTTAGAATCATTAAATTACACACTTAAAAATAAATAAATCAATGGATTTATTTAGTATATAAATCAAACTCCAATAAAACTTCTGAAAAGGCTTAACCAAATGTGATGCTTCTCATGTGAGTTGTTATTTGTCATAGCACCTGTGATTTAGCTGTTAATAGTAGTGGGTTTTATTACTTATGAATCAGACACCAATACATCCATGAAGGGGTTACACTCCATTCCCTCAGGAGAAAGAAATCAATTAAAAGTCATTGGATTTCTTGATGAGAATTTTTCTGGTCAAAGCTGAGTTGGCAGGAAGTTGGACAGACTGGGGTGTCTCCCAGAAAGTGTAACACAAATTAGAATGTAGGTGTTGTGAGGCTATAAGGCATATTCACTACTTGTCACCTATTATTGAGTATTCTTGCTGTTGGAGGTACTTACCCTTCACTTCTGCCATGGAAGGAAGTGGGTCTACACCTAGGCAGAATGAGGAGATTGTGATGAGTAATGTTTGTGTGGGTTATGGAGCAGGATAAACCTTAATGTGCTGGGATTTTATTTATCTCCAACTTGACAATCTAGCGTCACCTTAGGAGAGAGAACAATTGAAGAATTGTCTCTATTCACTTGGTTTTTGGGTAAGTCTATGGGACATTTTCTTCATTGGTGGTCGATGTGTGAGGGTAGGCAACTGTGGGTAAGCTCATCAGTAGTCATTTATAAAAGGAAAGCTTTTACTCTGTATTTAAAATAAAATATTCGATCAAGCCACATGATTTTTGGTGGTTTAAATAAGAATATACCCTATAGAATCATATATATGGATATTTAGTCACCAGGGATTGGCAGTGTGTTTAAGGATTAGAAGGAATGAGAGAAGATGTGGCTTCATTGGAGGAAGTGGTTGTGTCAATAAGGGTGGTCTTTGAGTTTTCAAGAAACCAATGTAATGGCAGAATATCTGTTTCTGTTTAAGGATCAATAGTTCTCTATTGCTCCAGTGCTGCGGTCACTGACTTGATATTTGACTAAACTTCTGTAAGTGTAATCAAGCCCCCAGTTAATGCTTTGTTTCATAATAGTTGTTTTATCCATGATGTCTCTTCACAGCAATAGAACAATGACTAAGATAGGGTCAAGCAATAAGCACTCTTTCCTGGTAATGCTTCAAGTTCCTGTTTTGCCTTCCTTGGTAATAGTCTGTAACATGTAAGCTAATAACCCTTATATTCCCAAGTTATGTTTGATGTTAGTATTCTTCAGTGTGAGAAAGAAGCAAACTAGAACAATTGCATGTCATTATATACATGAGAATATCTTACCTTTAAATTAAAATAAAATATCTACACATTATTTGTCCTTATAGGATAAGTGACAGTGGTAGTATTAGATATTTTGTTCCTCTAAGAAATTGTCTTACTTAAGGTTTCTATTGTTGTAAGAACATACCATGTCCAAAGAGCTAATTCCATAGCAAAAGTTTTATTCAGCTTATATTCCACATTGCTGTTCATCATCAAAGTAGTTTGGAAAGAAACTGAAACAACACAGGTTCCTGGAGCCAGAAGCTCATGCATAGGCCATGGAGTGGTGATGCTTATTGACATGCTCCTTAAGTCTTGCTTCCATAAGGAGCACAAGACTACCACCACAAGGGTGTCCCCACCCACAATGAACTGGGTCCTCTCCCACCAATTAAGAAAATTCCTAAAAGCTTGATCTTAATGAGGCATTTTCTCAACTGAGGCTCCTCCTCTTGCAAGACTCTAGATCTTTTCAAGTTGCTATGAAACCAGTATGGCACTCTGAATGTAGTTGGCCTATGAGGAGGTGTGGCCTTGTAGGAGTGGGTGTGGCCTTTTTGGAGGAAGCATATCACTGTGAGGCTTTAAAGCTCTGCTCAGTGTGGAAGACAACATCCCTGCATGCAGAAGACTCTAAGCTTCCTCTCCACCACTACATATGCCCAGACACTTGCATGTTCACTTCCTTGATGATAGTGGACTGAACCTCTGAAACTGCAATGAAATGTTGAAAAGCCCTAATGAAATGTCTCTAATGAGTTGTCTTAGTCATAGTGGTTTTTCACAGCATTGAAACCCTAATTAAGACATCCAGCTAGCATAGAAACTCTCCCAGATATCAAAATTAATCAACAATAGAGAGTATTTTCAAGTCATTTGGCATTCAAACTTATTCTAGAGAAAAAACACAAATGATTGAGTCCATGACAAGCCTGACTAAAAACAAAAACAAAAAACAATACAAAAACAAACAAACAAAAAACAAACAAACAAACAAAACAAAAACAAACAAAAAAACCTACAACAACAATAAAACCAACCAAACAAACAAACAAAAGAAACACTCAGAGTGCATATGGGACCCATTAAGACCCCCATGAAGCACAGGGGCTACTCAGGAGTAGTGACCAACATATTGGGCAACCTCATAGAGTTTGAAACCCATGAGAACTGGCATAGAAAAGAGATCAGCACATATGCATTGAGTACACCTTCACTGTTTTATGAGAAGGAGGTCACACATAAATTTGAGACAGGAATTTATAGGGAATAGACAGGCTGAAATGGTACATAGGTATGTTGGGAGTCAGATGTTTGGAGGAGAGCCAGGGGAACAGGCCAGTGGTGAGCTTTTTGATGGTCATCTGGGGCACTCAACAGAGACCTCCAAAAGATCACAGGATTCATCCCAGGCAAAGATTGCACAGGGAAAGAACTCAGGATCCACGCCCCACCATATATTATCTCACAGTTTATTCATTTTCTCTTTTAAATTACTCTTTGATCTGATCAGCTGGCTATTTGTTAAGAAACCAAAGAACCTAATGTGGATATGCCCAATTTTAACTATTTGCATAAAATTTTTATTCTTCCTGGGTCTCCTGCTTCACATTTTGAGAACTTCATCTTAGAATTCATTTGTCCCTCAGTGTCCTCTAGTCCTTTGTGTGTCCTTTATTGTTTTTAAAGGTCACCATCAATTTAATCTTTCTTAACTTCTACCTGGTCTCTTTTCTGCATGTTAATATTGGATTTCTTAAAAAGATATCTTAATGGGAATAGAGAGATGACCATGTTGTCAAGAGCACTACTGTACCGCAAAAACCTGGATTTGTTTTCTTGAATTCATATCCAATGGTTAACAATCAGCTTTAATGCCAGCTCCATGGGATCTGACAACTCATGTCTCTGTGGTCACCTATACTCTCAAGCTCATGCCCTACTCCCACCCATATAAATAAAGATAATAAATCTTAAAATGAGAGACAAGTTTCATTTGGTTTCATTATTCAAATGAAACCTTATTTTGTCTGATTTCTGAATCTCTTTGGATCAGTTTTCTGGGTTGCACTTTGTGTAACAAGGCCACATTCCTTTTATCTATCACTTTTTCCCCAACTTGTTGTTTCTCCCTCAGACTTCATACCAGAGATTCTATCTATGTCCTGTCTTTCTCTGCTTCTTCCTAAAAATCCATTTTTTGCTGCCATCCCTGCTCCTCTAAGTCATATCTCCAATTCCTTGCTCACTATGCAGACCACAGAATCTAAGTCCTGTCCATTTTAGCCTGTGTGATATTAGATGTATGCACTGTTCATAGCCTGCGTTGCAACTTTCATCTTCCTTTGATGTTCTTTCTACCATAGTCCATCTCTTCCAACAAAGTGTTCACTAAAAGCATGTCATGTCACACGTATTAATTTTTAGAACAAAACAAATTTTATTGACAAAGATACTGAGGTTGTCAAAGACCCATAGGTACCCAACACAGGAAAACAAACATTTTTTTTCAATCCTATAAGTTTACTTTTCTGTACTTTGTGATTTTTTACAATTTAAGTGATATTTGACACCAGAGTATAGACATAGATATGGAGGTCACCGAGAAATTTGATAAAGTACACAGTAGGATTGGCTAGAACTTTGTAAACAACCTTTCCGAACTTTTTGGATCCATCATCTCTGGTGTACTGCACCCAGGAACCTATTAAGAAGTCATTGTCATCACCTGATCTCGCCCCAGCCAGAGGGGTCTCTGGAATGATGTGGAGGTTACCTTCCTTGTAGTCATCCAGGAGCTGATAGACGTAGAGGACCGGATCCTTCTTGTAGGAAATGTAAAAATAGTCCTGTAAGAATGGCACCTGGGCTAGCACCATCCCACTCCAGTTGTCCTCAGAGCCATCTTTCCCCTCAAATTTGTGTTGTACCTCTCTGCCAACCAGTTCGCCTGCGAGGTGGACATCCCTCACCTGAGGAAAAACTACTTTGTGAGGCAAGACCTTAAGATTTAAAATCCTCTCATCGCTGTGGAGCTCCTGTCCGTAGACACTGTCAATTCCGTCATACTTCACCAAATAAAGAGAAGGGTTTGTTGGCAGTTGACCTAGAATGATGGCCTTCCAATGGGTGACAGGCTCATTACCTTCCTTCCACCCGTGAGAAATTCTGCAGCCAACAATATTCCCCAGGGCCTGGGAAGAAGGCTTCCTCCTACTCTTCTTCTTGAGTGATGTCATGCTCAGACTCTTCAGATGTATTGTCTTCTACCTGGCTGTAGACCTGTTGTGGTAGATCACACTGTCTTGTGGCTTCCATTCCCTTCAAATATCATACTTGCTCATTGCCTGGGACTGAAGATCTTGCCCGTTTAAACCAGACACAATGCTGTTGCCTCTGTCATATATATGAATTCCTGATGGGCAATGGTTATGGGTTGGGAGTGAATGCTGGACCAAGACTCTTCTCTAAGAGAACTTCTGAGCAGGTGAAGAAGATTATGCTAAACAGTTTTGAGCTCCTAAAATTAATTTTATAAAAATAAGAAGTTAATAAGTCAGCCATGGTGGTACACGCATTTAATCCCAGAACTCAGAAGGCAAGGACAGGCAGATTTCTAAATTAGAGACCAGCCAGGTCTACAAAGTGAGTTCCAGGGCAGTCAGTGCTATAGAGAGGAACCCTGTCTCAACAACAACAACAACAACATCAAGTAAAAGAAAACAAACGAAAATCAAACGAAAAACAAACAAAACAGAAATACAAACAAAAAAATAACAAAACAAACAATCAAGTGGAGAAGTTAATAGGAAGTGGTAGTGACCCATAACTTTAATCATAGTACTCAAGAGGCAGAGTGAGGCAGACCTTAGTGAGAGAAAGACTAGTCTGGTCTACACAGTGAGTTTCCTGACAGCCAAATCTAAACATACAGAAACTCAAATAAAATTAACCAAGCAAGCAAACAAACAAACAAAGAAACAAAGAAACAAGGGAAACAAGGAAATAAAAATAGTGTAATTAACAAGTAATTCTCTAGAGCTCAGAATAACATACTCAGATCAACATTTATTTCTTCAGACCTGAGTAAATTTGTCTCTGATGAGGATCCTCTCCTTGAATTTCTATGTCAATTTAGGTGGTGCTATGACAATTACCCCCAATGATCAAGAAGAAGAGAAAAAAAAAAAAAAAAAAAGGCCAGAGGGGTCACCATGATTCTCTTGTACGCGTAAGCTCTGAGCTAAGTTCTTGCATTCACAAATATCTTCCCAGGGACACAGCACACCACTGTCCTTCTTTATTGTTTCTCCTGACCCAGCTTCAGAATTATTCGATGAAGCCATTGCATCACTGAACTCAAGAACAACTCAAAAAGTCGAGGCAATTTCAGCCTTTTAGAACTAATAACTTCTAACATGCACATGGACAAACAGGAGCTTTGGCATTTTAGTGGAATTGTGATCTAGATATGGTTAGCAAGGATAATAAATTCAGGAGATAAACTAACCTAGACCATTCATCTACCTTGCTAATAAACATGGGGAAAGTAGAATGTACAGTAACTCACTGTAGGAGAGAAAATTTTTAGCTTTCTGTAGCTATGAGGGTCCCAATTACTTCATAAATGTACTTACCCATAGAAAAATATCCTAGTCGTCAAGATCTCCTGATACAGACCAGGCACCAAAAGCCTGTGGGAAAAAATGACCTGGCTTTGACACACCACTGTGAAGATAGTGAACTCACCTTGAATGGATTCTAGCGCCTCCAAGTGGAATAGATGCGCAACCTCCAGCCAGTGCTCTGTGACATCACCCTAGTTCAGCTTACATCATAGAACCCCTCTCAGGCTGGTTCCTTCCCTAGTTACACTCAGAAACATTCAGCATCTCGAATTTACCTTTTCATATGGCCTCCTAGAAATAATAAATGAAATCCCAACTGAAAGGCCTGATGATCTGAGTAATATTCTGCCAAAGAATTACACCCTTGCATGGTTTTTATTGTTTGGTTGTTGAATTTTTATTTATTTGTTTGGTTTGTGTTTTGTTTTGTTTCATTTTTGTTTTTATTTTCGTTCTGAGAAAGTCTTCGGTTTCTGCCTTGACAACATCCACGGTGGTTATTTTTCATGTTCCAACCTTTCCCTTGGTTATCTTTAAGCTGTGCTTCTTATCATAAATATTGCCAGATTCTTTGAGGCAGCACACTGGATAGCACACCAATTTTCACTTTATGAAAACCCACAGTTAGAGGAGGACTATTTTTATGCAAACAAACCTGGAATTTGACAGAGTTAAATGACATGTATTGAAACCAATGGCAATCATGAATTATGGATTCTTTGGAAAGTAAGAGGACAACATAGATCTTGGGCATGCTTACAAAGTTGTGATAAAATTAAAAAAAAAAAACCTGATATCTCCCAGTCATATTTTAAAGGTTTTTAAAATTTACCAGCACTTCTGATTAAAAGTAATTTCATAGATTAAATGCAGTAAAACAGGATGAAATAGATGAGGTAATTTTACTTTTGAAATATGTGTAGACAGAATACTGGACACAGGTATGTATAAAATTTACTTACAAATTAGAGGACACTTTAATTGTTCATGGCACATAGATCTTCAGTTCTTCAAAAAAAATCCTTTTCAGTACCTTCCACGGTCCCCACCGTACCCTGTACATCATCTTCATAGGATATGACACTATCCATAGAGAGCTAGATCCTTCAACAACAGTCATCAAAAAAAAAATCATTCCTTAAGGTGTGGCCACAGGCCAATGTGATGGAGGATCTTTATCTGAGATTCTATCTTCCTAGGTTGATTTAAGTTCACAAAAAAAAATCTAAGAAGGACCACTACATATCCATATCATCAATATTGATTGCCTCACTGTATGAAACATACATGCTATGGAGTGATTTAAGATGTCAACTACTGGATGAATGCCTTAAAAATGAGAGACAGAAGGAGAGAGAGAGAGAGAGAGAGAGAGAGAGAGAGAGAGAGAGAGAGAGAGAGAGAGAGAGAGAGAGAGAAATATATTTCTCATCTATGTGTATTAGTGCAGCGCTTTGTTTTCAAAAAAAATGGATGGAATGGTTAAATACTATATATTAGGTTAGACAAGTAAAACTCAAAATGACTATTGTAAAAATATAAATTTAATAAGGGACATTAAAAAATAGGAGGTATTTTGGAAGAGTAAGCACAGCAGGAGGGGGGAGATCTGATAGCAATGGAGGATAGTGGGGAGGATGAAGATGGTAAAAGGACACTGTAAACCTGTGCAAAGGGTCACAGAAAAGGCCTGCGACTTGTACACTTAAAAAAAACACTGGTATAAAGTAACAGAGTCCAAATAATATTTTGATTAATTTGGGGATTTTAGCTTCAAGACACTAAAAAATGTATTTGTATTTTTCAACTCACTTGTGGTTCTTGCTATGTTGAACATGATATGGGTGACAGGATATGGTAAGGTGCTTCAAAGTTTGTGTATCATTTATCATCAAATGCACATGTTACTCAGTGAGCTGCAAGGCTGTCACAGGGAAGGAGGTATCTAAAGATCTTAAGTGTACATGACGTAGGGAGAATAATGCCCCCACACTTCTATAGATGTTGAAATAATCACATGTTTTTCCCAAAAATAATTTTCTGAAGATTAATCCCCAGGTGTGAATTTTAAATAACTGCCCTAAAGTCTGGATTTAAGATTCCTTGAGAATCTTCCAAAACAAAAGGAAATGAAGAATCTTGGTGCTGTAATTGGAGAAACAAGAGAAAAGCAAACAAGAATTCATCACATAAAAACAGACAGAAGAAGTAGGAATAAAGACATATTTAGGCAAGATGAATAGTGAAGTAGAGATTAGAGCAAGCAGAAAGGACTGAGGAGATAGCTCACTGCTTAGGCCCACTGATTGCTTTTGCACAGGACCAGGGTTCAATTTCTAACACCCACATGGTTGTTCACAACCACCTGCAATTCTAGTTCTAGACGATCTGATGACCTCTTTGGACAACACACACACACACAGACACACACACACGCACACACACATATACTCACCCACAGAGAAAAAAAATATTTTAGAAAACAATTATACAAACAAAAAGGAGTCAAGTATAGTTTTATTCCCCTTTAATACCAGCACTCAGAAGCAGGCTAAACTCTGTAAGTTGAATGACTGCCTAGCTAATAGGTGTGTTTTCAGAATTTTATTTTTCTCTTCTTTTTCTTTTTTTTCTTTTTCTTTTTTTTTTTTTGTATTTTAGGACTATTTCAGTATTTGTTTAAAGATTCTAGATTTTTTTTTCTTTTGATTTACTTTTTCTATTGTTTTAGGCTTTTTTCGGGCTTTTTAGTATTTTACAGTTTTCAGGTTTTTTTTTTTTTTAGAGGGGGGGGTGTGCGGGAGGGTAAAGCCCTTTGTGTTATTTAGAGTTTTAGGGTTTTAATGGTTTTAAATTTGGTAGGTTTTTTGTCCTTATAAGTTTTTTGTTTGTTTGTTTGTTTGTTTGTTTTGGGTAGGGTTGAGGTTTATTTTTATTTTATTTATTTATTTATTTATTTATTCATTTATTTATTTATTTATTTATTTAAGGTATTTCAGGGTTTTAGGGCTTTTTAGTGTTTATAAATAATTTTAGGATAATTGTAGTTTTTTGTGTGATTTTGTTCTTCTTGTTGTTGTGTTTTGTTTTGTTTTTGTTTCTTTTTATACTTTTAGTGTTTTATAGGGTTTTAGGATTTTGTAAGGATTTTTTGTTTTCTTGTGTGTGTGTTTGCTTTTTTTTATAGGCTTAGGATTATTTTTTTATCTTAGGATTTTAGTTAATGTTTCAGGGTTTTGTAGGTATTTTGGGGGAGGGTAGGATTGATTTTATAGTCTCAGGATTTTACTTAGGGTTTCAGGGTATTGTAGGTTTTTTTTTGTTGTTGTTTGTTTGTTTGTATGTTTGTTTTTTTGTTTTGCTTTTTTAAGCGGGTTTTCAAGGATTTTATTTTGAGTTTCAGAGTTTTGATGTGTTTTTAAAACTTTTTAAAGGAACTTTTTTTTATGGTTTTACAGTTCTTGTGGGTCTTTTTACTGTTGTTGAGTGAGTTGCCAGGTCACTGCATTGGAATGTAAGCCTGGTCCCAGCAACTTTTCTCATAACACTTGTACAGTACTGCTTTTCAACTTGGCTTTGTTACAAGGTTTAATGAGTGTCTTGGTCTGAATAAGACAACCTCACTTAGGCTTATATGCTTGACTGCTTGATTCCCTGGTTAATGGAAGTGTTTGGGAAGGATTAGGAGGTGTGGCCTTGTTGGAACAGGTGTGACAGGTGTGATCACTCCTAGTAAGGAGTGATCTTTAAGGTTTCAAAGTCCATACCAGGACTTTGAAACTATGTCTCTGTCTCTGTCTCTGTCTCTGTTTCTCTCTGTCTCTCTCTCTCTGTCTCTCTCTCTCTCTCTCTCTCTCTCTCTCTCTCTCTCTCTCTGTCTGTCTCTCTCTCTCTCTGTCTCTCTCTGTCTCTCCCCCTCACTCTCTCTCCTGGCTGCTTTCAGATCAGGATTCGAAGCTCTCAGCTACCTCTCCGCCACCATGCCTGTCTGCTTCCCACCATGATGATAATGGACTAACCCTTTCAAACTGTGAGCAAGCCCCCAAATAAATGTTTTCTTTTATAAGAAAAAAAAATAATTTTAGGGTATTTCTTTATTTTTTAGTTTTGTTTTGTTTTTAATTTAATTAAGGAATTTTTAAAAATTGTTTTAAGCATTTTTTTAAATAAGGTTTGGAAAATGATTTTCTTTTCCAGTGTTTTTGGCGATTTTTTAAGGCAGAAGAATTTGTAGTTGTTGGGGTGGTGGTTTTGTATCTTTTCATTTTCTTTTTTTTTTTTAATTGCTTTTTTATTGTCTCATTAGGGATCTAGACTTGTAGAGTTTTTGGATTTTTTTTTTTAGGGTTTTATAATTTTTTTAGGGTCTTTTTAGAGTTCTTGTGTTTTCTTATTTATAGAATTTTAGGGTTTTAAAAATGTTAATTAAGAATTTAAAAAATAGCTTTTTTGGGTCATTTAGTGTTTGTTTAATAATTCTAGGGTTTTTTAGGGTTTTAGGTTTTGCTTTATTGTTTTAGGGTTTTTTTTTACGGTTTTTAAATGATTGTAGGGTTGTTCTCAGTGTATTTGGCAAGATTTTTTTTTTTAAGGCTTAGTGTGGCTATTGTTCTTTCCTTGTTTGTTTGTTTGTGGTAATTATTTTATGTTTTTTTGGGTCTTTGTAGAGATCTAGAATTTTTTTGTTGATTTTGTTTGTTTGTTTGTTTTTCTTTAGGGTTTTAGGTTCTTTTAGTTTTATTTTTTCATAAAATTTATGTTTTTTTTGTTTGTTTGTTTGTTTGTTTTAGGGTTTTTATTGTTTATTTAAAGCTTCAAGTTTATTTACTTTTCTCTTCTTTTTTCTTTTTTATTTTTTAGAGTTTTTAGGGTCTTTAAGGTTATGTCTCTAAGAACATAGAAACTGAACCTATTGCTTTTAGATTATTTATAAAATGTATTCCATTCTGAAAACAAGAAACACTATAAAGTCATGTTTGTTCATTTGCGTGTATGTCCCCAGGAGCTATAGATTATGTGTACCTAATGCAGAGCTCTAAATATGTCCTGATCATACAGATTTAATTGTCACATCATGAAAGTTCAAGAACTATACTATAAAGCTATATCTATGTATCCTAGTTTATTCATCTTTCAAACAAATATAGTAGATATGTCACAGAGGGCAGAATTTATTGATCATGATTTCGAAAAAGTACCTCAAAAGTCATTAAATCAAGTATCTTATACTAGCCAAACTCTACCCATCTATCCAGTTCACTCCTGTAAGAATAATTGCACCTGGGTTTTGGTTAATTCTTATTAAATTCTCCAGTTAAAAAGGGTCTTTATTAGCCCCCTTCCAGCTTAGTGAAAAACTCCATTCACTCTCCTTCTGAAAGCAAAAGCATTTTTCTTTCACAGACTATGTTAATTTTACAACATTTGCCCCTGGATGGTTTCCATTTCCACAGTTGTGTTTGCCATGACTCAATATTTCATCTCTCTTCAGACAACTCCTCTCATATACCACAGGATAATACACAAAGGCTCATTTGTGAGTCATGCCAAGAAAGCGGAATGAACTTGGGGGATACAGAAGAGGGAAAGACACAAGAGCAACAGAAGTATCATTAAGCTGGATACTACTCTAGAATACTGCATGCTATTCATGTATCCTGGGGATCCAGAAATTCATCTAGACTGGACCCTATTTATCCATTGGTAGGATGTAGTCTGAAGCTTAGCCTATTAACTGGCAGCTCCCAAAGCTTTGAACTGATCCAATGATTGTTATCTTCCACACAATACCCAGTAGTATCCAAGCTACATTCCCTGTCACAGGCAAAAGCCCGGAAAAAGAAAAGAAAGCACTGTACTGTGTGCTAGGGTAGTGCTCATAGTGTCAATCTGCACTGAATCTATTACCACAACTGCAAAGGTATATGGCACAGGCAATCCAAGGATCACCATGCTTCCCATTTTATCTCTCCAGTCTATATATCCTCTCCCAACTCTACACACTATGCTCCTATTCCTAGGGATCATTTAGAGGTCTCATAAATACCACCATGTATAACCCCGGAAGATGAGAGATGTTTGAAGCACATCAATAGATTTTAAGTCTGACAATTGTTGATGTCATCAAAACAATTTTCTGAGGTGTGCTGTGCTTTTGTCAAACGATGGGGCTAGAATGGCCCTGCCAAGATCTAAAGCAGAAATACTAGATTTTTGTTTGTTTGTTTGTTTTTCTATTATTATATTGGAACATGTCATCATCAATTGCACTTCCTCAGTCTAAAATAACAGGTGATACTTACAGTTATTTGCTGCCATCTCTAAAGTCTGGGCAAGGCAACTCCTGTGATTCTCCAAGCCTTGCTTCTTACCAGTTCTGGGCTATATGCTGTCAGGATAATGTTCTAAACAGGGAACTCTATGGATATCCAGATTTCAATAGTTTTCCCTTCAAAATTATAGTAAAAAAATTCCAATTGTACATTTATTTTAGTATTTCTGGTCAACAATTTCCTACTGAAGTGACAGCAATATTTACTATTTTTATATCTTTATACTAACATTATATTTCTGTTTGATTTGTAGGGGACAGGTTTATTTGAGACAGTCCTACATTACTCATGCTGACCTCAAACTTGCTATATAGCTATGGACAGTCAAAGGCCTTGATCCTCTTGCATTCAACTGCCAAGTGCTGGGATTACAGATTACAGTATCATAGCTATTAAAAGATTTTCTATGACTGATAAAAGAGGTGAGGATTTGACTTTAGGATTTCAGTATTTTTCTAATTGTAGTCATAGTTTACATTGAATAGAGTCATTATGTGAAAGGCAACAGAGATTCTGGTCTTTCAGATTTCTACTCATTAGTAGATCAGTTAATACATTTAAATATCTGCTAAAAATGTCATGGCCTACAGGAGAACAGTAGTTTAAGATCTTGCCTAGCGAGGTTTCTGATTTTTAAGAGATTCAGAAAATAGGAGTAGATTTATGAGTTTAACATGAATGAGCATGTCTTATCTAATTTGCCAATGTTATACATAATAATACAAAACATGCATTTTAAGTTTTTAGAATTATTTTCCTAAAAACATATATATTTATGACCAAATGAGCTAGAATTACTCATAACAAATATTTAATATTATAAAAAGCCTAAATTTTTTTGAAATAAAATGAAACTGATTCTCTTGAATTTATTGTAGTCTGTTATTTTGATAAGTTTTTCTGAGGTTTTTAGAGATCTAAAGACAAAATATTCAGTGTATGTTTTTATGATAATTTTTAAGTAAGTTAGTATACTGAGACTAGGTTGGTAAGCCCAATGCCAACACTACAAAGAGGTTCTAGCTTTTGGTATGTAAATGACTACAGTGTTTTTTGCCATGCTATGAAAGGTTTAAAAATTGCCTTCATTTGGAGTATTTATTTATTTTTTATCTTTAGTCTCTATCTGTTTCCTGAACTGACTCAAAATGGCAGCTCCCTCCACGTTGTTCTCATGCAGGAAATGATCTCCTGTTTATTTCAAATTGAATACCCCCCAAACAATTAACCAACCAAAAAAAAAATGGTTAATATGGTAATTGCCTCAGATCTTACTTGGAAACCATTTGATGACTACAATGATTGTTACATTAACGGGGAGACGATCTAAAATAGTTTGGTGATATTATTACACAGGATTATTTTGCCATGGTTTTTAGGAAAGTTGTTTCCATACACTTTTTTTTTTTTTTTTTTTTTTTTTTTTACTAAATAGGGACTAAGTTTAGGATTTTAAAACTACTTTGCTAGTTTGATTTGGTTTTCTAAAATTAACGACAGAGTCCAGATGACAACAGTAAGTAATCTTTCTCTATCTTTCAACTATACCTGAGGCTGACATATTTAAAAACTGGTAATCCTCTCTTCATCTCTCAGCAAATGTCTGTCTCTTGGAAATTTATGATCTCGTCTCCATTAAAATTCTTAGTGGTTTTCATTGGTATAGTATGTGACCATACCTCTCTGATTTACAATTCAGTAGGACTTGAACAGAACCAAGGATAGTTAGATAATGAGACTTAATTTAGTTTCAAGTGTCGAACACAAGGTTAGTTTCTCCATTCCTAATTGATACATAGGTATACGAGGTTAATTATAAAGTTACTTACTATACCAACCACTTGTTTTTCTTGTTCTTTATCGAATTTCTCTACACCCACATACAACTTCTGAAACATATTTTTATACTGCTCATATAATTTGTTGTTGATCATGAGCCTGTAAAGCAAAGTAATGAAAGCAGTCAAATTTATACAAATAGGAAAAGAACGCTCAAAAAAATTAAATTGTTCTTTTCATACTATAAAAAGAAAAATAGCAGTAAAAAATCATCTAATGGGAAGTAATTGCAGATTTTTTTTCTAAGAGATTATCAGAGAAGTTTTATTTTATGTTTTAGATTATCAAAATTAAAGTTTACAGACAGACAGATAGATAGATAGATAGATGATAGATAGATAGAAAATAGAGAGGTAGATAGATGATAGATAGATAGATAGATAGATAGATAGATAGATAGATAGATAGATAGATAGATAGATAGATAGATAGATAGATAGATAGATAGTTAGGTAATCTTTTTTAGTAAATTAATTGTATTTCAAAGTAGGGTTTTATTCTGTTCTACCAAATAGAAAGTCTAATTTTTTTCCTATATTGACTCAGTTAAGACTTAGTGTAAAACATAATTCAATTAAAATATACAAATTGCCTGATTATGTAACTGATTTTTTCTATACTGTTAAACATAATAAACCATAAAGTACATTTCTAAAACTTTGTGCAATACTTCCGTATTTCCACAACAAATGTAAATCAAAATTTAAAGTCTCATTAACATTTACTTAAAGTAGAAAATACTTTTCTGTTACTCGCACCAAGCAAGTGAAAGATCTGTGTGACAAGAACTTCAAGTCTCTGAAGAAAGAAATTGAAAATCTCAGAAAATGGAAAGACCTACCATGCTCATAGATTGGCACGATTAATTCAGTAAAAATGGTGATCTTGCCAAAAGCAATCTATAAATTCAGTGAAATCACAATCAAAATTCAAGCTCAATTATTCATAAAGATAGAAAGAACAATTTACAAAATCATCTGAAATAAAAAAAAATCCAGGATATTGAAAAACTATTCTCAACAATAAAAGAAGTACAGGGGGAAACATCCTCGACCTCAAGCTGTAGATTAGAGCAATAGAGATAAAAATATATGCAAATGATACAAAGACAATGACTTTATTAAATACACAGGCAAATGGAAGGATATAAAATATATCATCCTGTGTGAGGTAACCCAATCCCAAAATTACAAACATGGTACACACTCACTGATAAAGGGATATTATTCTAAAAATTCAGAATATCCAAAATGTAATTCACAGACCACATGAAGCTCAAGCAGAAGGAAGATGAGAGTGTGGGTGTTTCAATCCCTCTTAGAATGGGGAACAAAATACTCCTTGGAAAATAATATGGAGACAAAGTGCAGAGCAGAGACTGAAGGAATAACTATCCATTGTTTGCCCAACCTGTGGATCCATCCCATATACAGACACCAAACCCAGTCACTATTGTGGATACCAACACTTGCTTGCTGACAGGAGCCAAATATGGCTATCTCCTGAGAAGCTCAGCCATTTCTTGGCAAGAAAAGAGGCTGATGCTCACAGACAAATATCAGACTGATCATGGGGTTCCCAGTAGACAAGATACAGGAAGAACTGAAGGAGCTGAATGGGTTTGCAACCTTATAGGAATAACAACAATATGAACCAACCAGACTGTCCAGAGCACCCAGGGACTAAGCACCAACCCATGGTTCCAGCTGCATATATAGCAGAGTATGACCTTGTCAGACATCTGTGGGAGGAGAGGTTCTTGGTCCTGTGAAGGCTTGATTCCCCAGTGTAGGCATGTACCAGGGTGGGGAGGGTAAAATTGAAAGATGGAGGAGACCCTCATAAAAACACAGAGAGGGTAAATGGAATAGGGATTATCTGGGGTGAAACAAAGAAATGACTAATATTTGAAATGTAAAGAAACATAATATCTAGTAAAAATAAATAAATAAATAGATAGATAGATAAATAAATAAAAATAAAAATAGTTACAAAATACTACATATAAAAAGAATAATTCACTATGATGTCATACAGTATATTAACTAATATTTCCTAATATAGAAATTATGCTAATACTATATAGTTTAAAAAATTATATATCAAAAAATGTACCTTCAAATTTTCCCTGAAGATTTTGTACTGGAAATCTATAAAGAAATTAATGTTTTAAAAAGTACAGATGCAGATCTTAGAGTTTGATGGCTCAGCTTTTGACATACAGGCATGACAATGAGAGTTTGACCCACAACACTATACCCTCCAAGAAAACCATTAAAATTAAAGATTAATCATACAGAATTATTGTTTGGAATATACATCAAATACAAAATGTTAACATAGATTACTTGCTATACAATCAATTATACTTTCATTGAAATACTTACACTAAGAAGGAAATAATAAGTTTGAACATAATACAGTGTATCTCCAATTACTTCTTCAGAATTTGCATTTTAATTATCATTAGTTACTGAAGATTCTGTTCTTGTTTGGTAATACAACAAGATATATAAACAATTATTATTATTATTATTTTTTTTTTGCAAATATTAATGAAATACTTTTCGCCTGACTGGACTTATATTTTAATGCTACACAAAGAAGCTCTGGATTCAATCTTCAACAATGAAAAAATAAATAAATAAAAAATAAAATTTAAGTATAAAAAATATAGAAGACATGTTTCCTTAGGCCCCAGTAAATTTGTAAGGCTGAGTACTTCATTTTCAAGGCCAGTCCAAACTGCACATGTGCTAAGATAATACTGAGATACAGAGTTAGAGCTTACCTTCCTATACCAAAACAACACATACATAAACACAGCCTTCCCTGAATCATGTCTGAAGTACCAGCTCTTCTGAGGTTGAGAGGAGCCTCTGGATTTGGAAGCACTTTGGCGCCTATATACGCAAATTTTGGAAATCTGGCCTTTCAAAACCAGGTAAAGGAAAATGAAGACTGGTCTTCAGTTTGTTTTTTGAATTCCTGGTGGGCAGCAGCAGTACAGAAAAGGATCTAGTCTGTTTCCACCAGTAACTGACCGCCAGTTTACTCACAACTCACATCCCCAGGCCCCAAGAATACTTTTAGGGTCTCCAATTCCCTAGCCTTCCTGGTTTCAGCTAGGTGATAATTTGTTCAATCTCCTGCCCATAGCGAAAAAGTTCTCTGTTTTTCTTGGGTAAAGTGGATTGTGAACCCAGAAGCATTAACCACAGGAGTCCAATGAGGGTCACCTGCTCTCCTTTCTCCTTTAGTAACACCTCCATCCCTCCACCATCATCCCACTGGTACCCCCAGCTGAACCAGGATTAACCATCTTTCAACAGTTCACTGACTCCCTCCACAGAGACTTCTGCCTACCATGCTTCCTCCAGAACTTTACTTCCTCAGGAACTCAGCTTCCTGGCCACCACAAAGCATACTGAGTAACAGGGTTTGGACAGCAGGAAAACAATCTTAGCCAAACCCATTGCTGATTGTTCCTTTTTACACATTCCTACAAAGAGTGAGAGAGGATTTATCAGTCATCTGTCATCACAGTAGCAAAAAGGTGGTTGTATTTTAGCTTCCACTTCTACTCTGAGTTTTTCCATTTTTCAAGTTTGCAATAAAGTTACTATTATTCTGAGATGAATGCTTTTGCAAAAAACATCACATCCAATGAAACTGAATTCTATCATCAACTAACGTCTGTGACTCTCTCGAAGCAGAACAATTCTTCATTGAAACTGTTGATCAATGACATCATGGATAGACCATCTTAATAAACACCCATTCCTTAAGTGAATGTACCCTGTTACCTGTGGCCTGAGAATGACAACAATCACTCAAATCAAATAGCTTTGTACATAGCAGGAAATTAGTATCCAAAAATAATGCCTACAGTTCATTCCTTGCTGCAGCAGATATGTCAACTCTTCCCTTAGCTACTATGGAGGTAAAATACTTTGGTGATGTGAGGGACATTCAAGTACAGCCTTATTACAATGAAATCCAGTGTCCATAAACTGTTCTTCTTTTTTTCTTTTTTTTTTGTATCACAGTAAGCCAAGATTTTATATTAATTTTATATTTATTAGATACTTTCTTCATTTACATTCCAAAAGTCCCCTCCCGCCTCCCCTCTCCCCCCTCCTTGATCCCCAAAATACCTATTCCCACCTCCAGGCCCTAGTAGTACCTTGAGCTGAGGCATATAACCTTCACAAAACCATAGGCCTCTCCCCCCACACATGGCCTACCAGGCCATCCCCTGCTACACATTCAACTAGAGACATGAGCTCTGGAGGTACTGGTTAGTTAATATTGTTGTTCTTATTTAGGGTTTCAAACAACCTCAGTTCCTAGGGTACTTTCTCTAGCTCCTCCATTGGGGGTCCTGTGTTCCATCCAATAGATGATTGTGAGCATCCACTTCTGTATTTGCCAGTCACTGGACTATCCTCACACAAGACAACTTCAGGGTCCTGTTAGCATAATCTGTAAGTCAAGAATTTTAAGATCTCCTAAAAACAAAACAAACAAACAACAAACAAACCAAAAGACTATTTATGTTCACCAAAAAAACTAATAGTGATATATTATTTTAATATATCATACAGTTAATATATTTGGAGTTATTTAAAATTTATGAGAGAAATGTATTTTCAGTATTGCTGCAGACAAACATATCAATAAGACTATTCAATTGATTGTTGTTTTATATCAAACAACTTTTTTAATATTCATTTTTATTGTTAAATATTTTATAAATATTAAGGAACATGATAAAAATGAAAGGTTTGATAGGTTTTGAGTGGGCATCAGCTGGAGGAGTTGGGGTACAAAATAAAAAGAAGAATGTGATGTAAGTCTGTTTACTCAAAATATGTTTTTAGTTGTTAACAAATTCAGATAAATTGAAATTATGTATATTTTCTTATCATAATGCAATAAAAATTAAATCAAAACATATTTCTAGAACTGGTGGGATTGCTTAGCAGTTATGAGAAGGGGCTGTTATTTTACAGTTGCTGATTTCAATTCCCAGCAATAACATGGTGGCTTACTACCATATATAAAGTGATCTGATGTCCCCTTCTTTCATGAAGGTGAACCCATAAACAGAGCACTCATACATTTTAAAAATGATAGACTTAAAGACATTAAAATGTTTATATTATTATTATTATTATTATTATTATTATTATTATTATTATTATTAAAGTGCCTAACTACTTCCTTTCATTTCTTTTCACCAAACCAGCCTTGAAAATCTAATGCACAAGTAGGAAAACACTGCAAGTAAATGGGCGGAATGCTCTAGGATACATGAAATACACACTAGACTAGTTGAAAAAATGGAAAAACTAGCTGTTAAGAGCAACTGTTGGTTGGGCAGTGGTGGTTCATGCCTTCAATCACAGCACTTGGGAAGCAGAGGACAAGGATTTTTGAGTTCAAAGCCAGCCTGGTGTAAGTTCCAGGAAAGACAGTGCTACACTGAGAATCCCTGTCTTGAAATTTAATAATAATAATAATAACAACAATAATAATAATAACAATAATAATAATAATAATAATAATAATAATAATAATAATAATAATAATAATAATAATAATAACAAAAAAGAAAAGAAAAGCACCTGTTCTATGTAGAGGACCAGGCACAAAGCACTCACATTGTGGCTCATAACATATGCACAATCACAGTTTCAGAGAATCAGTGCTCTCTTGCGGCATAAGTGAGAGAGAGGGGCTTCTCAGCCTAGCACATAAGTGAGAGAGGTGACCTGGGCAGCTAGCACATAAGTGAGAGAGAGGCCCTGCCCAGCCTAGCACATAAGTGAGAAAGAGGGCCTGCAAGGACTAACATCTAAGTGAGAGAGAGGTCCTGGGAAGCCTAGCATATAAGAGAGAGAGGGGCCCTGGGCAGTCTAGCACATAAGAGAGAGAGAGAGGACATGTGCAGCCTAGCACTTAAGTGAGAGAGAGTGAGAGAGAGAGAGAGAGAGAGACAGAGACAGAGACAGAGACAGAGACAGAGACAGAGACAGAGAGACAAAGAGACAAAGAGAGAGACAGAGAGAGAGACAGAGAGAGACAGAGAGAGAGAGAGACAGAGAGTGCCTGCCCAGCCTAATGCCTAAGTGAGAGAGTGGGCCTGAGTGGCCAAGCACATAAGTGAGAGAGAGAGGGCCTGCACTGCATAGCACACTCTTCTAATCAAGCTGAGGACTAGGAAAGTAGAGACAGGAGAGTACCAGGGGTTGAAGGAAATGTGCATGCTCCCTTCTGAACTCTTAGGGCAGCATAGACTCTTCTGGTGTGC
Organism: Mus musculus; assembly: GCF_000001635.26. Classification (NCBI taxonomy): domain Eukaryota; kingdom Metazoa; phylum Chordata; class Mammalia; order Rodentia; family Muridae; genus Mus; species Mus musculus. The sequence goes on from NC_000087.7 coordinate 75,041,952, forward strand.
GTGTGTACATGCAGAAGTCCACATTATTAAATGTTTATGCACATAAATAAATAAAAAACCAAAAATGCGTACAAGAGCCTCTACAGCTGAAATTAAGTAGAGCCATTTGCTGTATTTCATATGTTTCATATTTGTTCTAGATTTTCAAGTTTGTAAGCACTTATCAACCAACAAACTGGAAATCATTTGCCTTAAAGCCAGTGGCTTATTCCCACCTTCTAAAATCTCCCTTCAAAGTGTTGGTACTTGGTATTCCATGAACGCATGTGCAGGGGGTATTTAGCCAATCAGCACAGTCCTTTGGTGAGACCTGTTTGCTCCAGCTGGCATCACAAAGGATCCTCTGAGGCTTCTGTCCGGGTCTGGCTCCTGACAACTTTTTTTTTTTTTTTTTTGCCATTGAGGAGCTAAGCACAGAAGGGTGCAGTTGTGAAGGTGTTCTCCTCATACATGACCTGTAAGTGATAATCTGCCCTGATCAGGGTTGTTGTACAGTTAATCGAGGTGTGACAGGGTGGGGAATCTCAGGCCCAGGAGGCCACTAAGTGAGGAAAAGCCTCCTGATCGCCATTTCCTGTGGAATCTGAGGGTGAATGGAAGGTGGAGGACCATATTCATGGAAGAGGACTGAACAGGTCAGGGCCATAGAGAATTCGGAACCCTTGGAAGAGAAAAGCTTTGGGCCTGGGGATAGGATCAGAGAACCAGCTGCAGGACTGTGGGTCAGGGAACAGGGAGCCATGGATGAGATGCCTTGGCGCTTGTCCTGTGTGCTGTACAGGATCCCTTAGAAACACACTGAGGATTCGTCCCTCCTCATTGTCTTCTCTATGGTGTGTTCCTTTGGTATAGACTGTATGAACATTGCAGACAGTAGAATGGCATAGGAAGATGAATGAAAAGAAGAAGAGGAGATATTGTAAGAGATTCATAAGTCATTGGGGATGGATTCTGACCACAGATCCTTCTGTCCCAATCTCCCATGTATTGGGATTAAAGACTTGCACCACCAAGTTCAGCTTTTTCTCTCAGTTTAGGTTCTGTAGGATGGGATCTATCTTTGTAGTTTCAGCTGGCCCAGCTTGGTCTGGACTTTAACTTACAATCTTCAGATGTTTGAAATCCTCGGCTTCCCCAAATCCCTAATTTCTCCAATATAAGGTCTTTCTGTGTGGGTGGTGGTGGTAGTTCATGTTTTTTTGTAGACTTAGTGGTGGATCTTTTTGATATGAATATACAGTTACCATGTTCTTTATCTTTCTGGATAGAACTGTGAGTATACCTTAGACTGAGATAAACTGTTAAACAGAATTGCTGATGTTTTGTTTAAAAAGAATCTGTGGGAGATAGGACCAAAATTCAGATGCCTCAAAGGTTAAAGGATGTTGCTCATTGTTTATTGGGAGGAGGGGAGGACTCACATGTTGAAGGTTGGCCAGTTTTTGTTTTTTTTTTTTTTTTAAACTGAGAAATGGCAGATTGATAACTTTGGTTCTAAAGGAGGTTTTTAAAGAAGTGAGTTAAAGAAGTTTTTAAAACAAGTTGTGAGGGAGAGGGACATGATAAATGGGATACATGGAGAAAATGGTACGGGTAAGTATATATATATATGCATCACCATATTGAATATGTATACAGAACTCTCTGAAAAAGGCAATTGATTAAAAATATACATGTTAAGTAACAAAAGAAATTATCTTTCATTGAGCTAAAATAATTATTTGATGTTTTGTTATTTTTAATTATTTAAATGATAATTTTTAGTCAGGTAACTAAGTTCTTCTTTTTCCTTTTTATTTTTATTGTTTGTTTTTTAACTAAGACTACTGAGTTCTTAAGAGAAGAATGGCACTTAAGAAATTGATGGTGATACCAAAGGAAGGTTACTTATTACACTTGGACTTTGATGATGAGCACGATGACATAAAAGTTTCAGAGGAGGCTCTTTTGGAAGGTATAGCATTTCCAGTGTCAGGTATTAATTGTGTCCTGCAGTTCATTAGATTTTACCTAGTCACCTGAAATGGAGGAAGTCTTATTAAGTTTACATATACTTCATTTCTAATTTTACCTATATTTATCTATTCTTATATACAAGGTTTAGCAGCACATATACCTACTCTTGGAACTATATCACCATATTTTGAGAAAGAAGAACTTTCTTGATTTTGCCTCAACAAAAGACCTGAACATTGTTCGTATAATATGTTTGCCAAACATGAATTTATCTCATAAAACCTTCAAATAAATTATTTCCTTTCTTTTTCTATTGTATATTTTCCTTATTTACATTTCAAATATTATCCCCGTTTCTAGTTTACACTCCAAAAATCTCCTGTCCTCTCCCTTCTCCCCCATCTCCCCAACACACCATCTAACAATTCCAGCCCAGGTATTCCCCCATACTGGGGCATAGGATCTTTACAGGAAAAAGTGTCTCTCCTCTCATTGATGCCTGACTAGTCCATCCTCTGCTACATAGAAAGCTGGAATCATATGTCCCATTATTTGTTTTCATTGATTGGTGGTTTAGTCCCAGGGAATTGTGGGGTACTTATCCACACTTTGGTCTATCTTCTTCAGTTTCATGGGTTTTGCATATTTTACCTTGGTTATTCTGAGCTTCAGGGATAATATCCACTCACCAATGAGTGAATATCATGTGTGATTTTTGTGATTGGGTTATCTCACTTAGAAAGATATCATACAGATCCATCCATTTGTATAAAAATTTCATGAATTCATTGTTTTTAATAGCTGTGTAGTAATTCATTAAATAAATGTACCATATTTTCTATATACATTCCTCTAAAGAGAGTCATCTGGGTTCATTTCAGCTTCTTGTTATTATACATAAGGACATAGTGAAGCATGTATCCTTATTACAAGTTTGAACTTCTGGGTATAATCTTATCAATTTTATGAGGTCCCATTTGTCCATTTTTAATCTTATAGCACAAGATATTGCTGGTATTTTTTTTCAAGAATATTCCCCCTTTGCCCATGTATTCCAGGCTATTCCCCACTTTCTCTTCTATAAGTTTCAGTGTCTCTGGTTTTATGTGCAGTTCCTTGATCGACTTAGACTTGAGCATTGTACAGGGGATGAGAATAGATCTATTTACATTCTACTACATGCTAACTGCCAATTAAGCCAGCACCATTTGTTGAAAATGCTGTCTTCTTTCCACTAGATGGTTTTAGCTCCTTTGTCAAAGATCAAGTGACTATAGGTGTGTGGGTTTATTTTTCTGACTTCAGTTCTATTTCATTTATATACCTGCCTACCACTAAACCTGTACCATGTAGTTTTTATCACAATTGCTTTGTAGTGCAGCTTGAGTTCAGGCATGGTGATTCCACAAGAGGTTCTTTTATTGTTGGGAATAGTTTTTCTTATACTAGGTTTTTTTTGTTGTTGTTGTTGTTGGGTTTTTTTTTTAATTCCAGGTGAATTTGTAAATTGCCTTTTCTAACTCAGTAAAGAATTGAGTTGGAATTTTGATGGGGATTGCATTGAATCTTTAAACTACTTTAGGCAGAACACACATTTTTACTATATTAATCCTTCCAATCCATGATTATGGGAGATCTTTCCATGTTCTGAGATCTTGTTTCATTTCTTTCTTCAGAGACTTGAAGTTTTTATCATATGTATCTTTCACTTTCTAAGTTATTATCACACCAAGCTTTTTTATATTATTTGTGAGTATTGTGAAGGGTGTTTTTTCCCTAATTTCTTTCTCATCCTCCTTTTCCTTTGTGTAGGGAAAGCCCACTGATATGTTTGAGTTAATTTTATATTCACCTACTGCACTGAAGTCGTATATAAGGTTTATGATTTCTCTTTTTTGCATTTTTGGGTCACTGATACATACTATCATATATTCTGGAAATAGTGATATTTTGACTTCTTCCTTTCCAATTTGTATTCATTTGTTTTCCTTTTGTTGTCTAATTGCTCTGGTTAGGACTTCAACTACTATATTCAATAGGTATGAAGAAAGTGGGCAGTCTTGTCTCGTCCCTGATTTTAATGTGATTGTTTCATTTAGTTTAATGTTTCCTACTGGTTTGCTGACTTTTTTTTTAATATTAGGTATGGGCCTTGAATTCCTGACCTTTCCTGGACTTTTATTATGAATGGGTGTTGTATTTTGTCAAATGCTTTCTCAGCATCTAATGAGGTGATCATGTTGTTTTCGTCTTTGAGTTTGTTTCTATAGTGGATTAAGTTGACAAATTTCCATATATTAAACCATCCCTGCATCACAGGGATGAAGCCTACTTGACCATGATGGATGATCGTTTTGATGTATTCTTTTATTTGGTTTGCAGTGATTTTATTGAGTATTTTTGCTTCGATATTCATAAGGGAAAATGATCTGAAGTTTCCTTTCTTCATTGAGTTTTTGTATGGTTTGAATATAATTGTAATCTGGCTTCATAGAACAAATTCAATAGTGTTCCTTCTCTTTTGATTTTGCATAATAGTTTGAAGAATTTTGGTCTTAGGTCTCCATGTGTAAGACCCTGAAGATGGACCTCCTCTCAAGTCCATTAAAGTCCTCAGATGAGATGGCCAGCACCCAAATGACTTGTGAGAAATCTACACCTGATGCAAACTGTAAGAGGTTTTATTATCAGCTAGCTAAGGACAAAGTCCTTCCACTGTGCAGGGCAGGGGCGTATGACTCTGTGATGTGACAGAAGAGGGTTTTTATTAGCTACCTGAGGAATTGAGATGAGTTGGGAGGAGAGTTTGGAGAGTTGGGAAGAGTCGGGAGGAGTGTTCTTCTCTGCCCAGATGTCCTTGGCAAAACTCCAATTTTCGAATCTCTAGCTGTAAGGCTCAGAAACCAAAATGCTTTTTGGTGGCTGTAGAGAACATAGAGCTTCTTTCTGGCTGTATTTTTAGAGCTCAGGGAATACAAGCTTGGAGAATGTCCAGGGGCTTCACCTTCCAGGGAGAAATGCTCTAAGTTGGGGTCTCACATTTCCCACTCCTTCTAGTACATAGTTCTAATTTTATAAGTTAGAAAATTAAACCTCTGGCCCAGCTGCCAAATAAAGCCAACCTGAGGTCACAGCTTTAGGATTTGTAAGATTGAGAACCTCAGAAGCCCCTTGAATGAGACGAAAGAGACTCTTGCCAGTGGGAGGTGGGAAGAAGGGGGGATCCTGTGCAGTGCCCACTGTGTGTGAGCAGTGCCAGGCCAGTGGGCCATGGCAGGCCAGAAGCGGTTACATGCTGGAGGTGCGGCAGCAGGGCTTGTCAGAAGCACCAGGGAGCATCCTTTTGATCTGAGTTCAAGTTTGCCAGAATGGTGGCACCGGACCCGGACAGGATCTTCTGTTTGAAATTTATGTGGCACGAAGATGGTTCCTGGTTAGTATGTTTTTTTGTTTTTTTGTTTTTGTTTTTGTTTTTTATTGTGTTTCAGCATTTCCAAGGCATCTTTTCTGACCAATTGTAGGGCCTTCAAGTGAGCTAGAGGGGGTTCTGAAAAAGAAACATCAAGTTCAAACATTGCACCTGCTTCTGTTAAAGGGAGGGGCGTCCCAAGTTGAGGAGTTTGAATGGTGTAAGTTTAAATTTCCCTGTGGTGTTCCATACTCAGAACAAGGCAAAGGGAAAAAGAGCTGCATAATCTTTTCTGTAGGTCTCTAAAACCAATTTAGTCAAGGTTTCTTTTAATGCTCTATTCATCCACTCTACCTGTCCTGAAGTCTGGAATCTGTAAGAACAATGTATCTTACAATGAATCCCCCATTGTCTGGCTAACTCTTGGCTTACCTGGACAATGAAGGAGGGGCCATTGTCTGATGAAAGTACCTTAGAGATGCCAAATCTTGGGAAATTTTCCTCTAATATCTTCTTTCCCATGGCATGGGTGTTCTTGTTATTAGTGGGGAAGGCTTCGACCAAGCCTGAAAAGGTGTTTACAAAAAAACAAATAGATATTTATTACTGTACTTGGCTGGTTTAAATTCAGTAAAGTCTACTTTTCAGTATGCTCATGGCCAGTCAACTCTTATCCACCTTCTGGGGGGGTGTTCTTGTGGTGCCCAGCAATGGTGAGGGCACATGCTTGGCATTCATTAACAATCCCCTGGGCAACATCTGGCAATCTTATAACATTGCAGTTTGAGCTCTCAACATTTTCTTTGACCTTCTCAATTTCCAAGTGCATGAGGTGGTTTAGATTGGAGACATATTGTTACCTTTCTATTGTGGGCAGGACAGAGCAACCATCTTGGTCCTAGAGACTCCCCGGGTAGTACACCCACATATATCAGGTATTTTGCCTGTTAATTTCTGATCTTCTGGAGTATAGTCAAAGCCTGCATCTTTGAGTTTATAATGGTCTTCACGTTCTTTATTTTATTCATTTATTTTTTTTAGGCCAGTCAGTTCAGGCATCAGATTTCCCTTCACTATGGCCTCATGGACTTTGTGGTGACAATGGCAATGTATGATGTCCAGTTTTTTGCAAAGTGTATGGCTTCTAATAGTCTCAAGGTTTCCTTTTTATTTTTAATATCTTCCCCAGTAGAAGTGAGTAGCATCCTTTTTCTACAGATACTACCATGCATGTGGCAAAGGCATACATGCTGTCTGTTTAGATATTGATGTTCTTTTCTATGGCCAGCTGCAAGGCTTGGGTATGTGTGATTAGCTCTTCTCTCTGGACTGTCATTTCTTCAGTAAAGCTGCTTACACGGATGGTTTCTTTTCCGTTGACCACTGCTGGCACCACTTTTCTTTTACCTTCAATCAAAAAGCTGATACCATCTGTGTACCAATTGGGGCAACCTGACCATGGCTGGTCAATGACTTCTTTCTTAGTTTTGGTTTCTTCTGCCAGGATGTCTATACACCTTCACTGGTAGGGAGTTGTCAGCTTCAGGCAGCAAGGTGGAAGGATTCAGGATAGCAGGGGTGCAAATTACACTCTCTCTAAACTCTCTCAGTCAGAAAGAGGCTCTGATAATGGGTCCTGTGAGCATTAGTCATCCAGCAATCTGGCTGCTGCCTAACAATGCTTTCTAAGGCATGGGGGCAGAGGGGGGCTACTACTATAGTTCCTTGACCTAGAGTCAGTTTGTCAGCATCTTTGAGAAGTATTGATATCTTTTAAGAAAGACGGCCATCCACTGGGCATTGGGTCTATTTTTTTTTTTTACAAGTAGGCCACAAGTCTTTTCTATGTCCCCAGAGCTTAGTTCAGGACCTATCTCACTATTTCTGCTCTTTTATCTAAATAGAGAGTGAATGGCTCGGTCACATCTGTCAGGACTAGGGCTGAGGCACTAAGCACGATTTTTTAATCTTTTTAAAGGCCTCCCCATATATGGGGTCCATGAGAAAGTCCCAGTCTCTTTAGTAAGGGGGGATTATTAGGGAGTGCCAGGTGGCAAAGCCTTGCTTTTTAACTGGTAGCAACAGAGTATTCCAGGAAGACTGACAAAGGACCAAACACGCCTAGTTCTAAGAGCCTTTGAAGGTGAGGTCTGATGTCCTCACTGGCCTCTTTGCTCATGGTGTATTGTTGTACCCCGAAAGGAATCTCACCAGTTTTCAATGTCACAATGATGGGGGGGACACCATTTTTGTCTCAATTATACCACCAGTCTCTGCCCAGGCTGTTGGATATCTCTCTAAATAGGTCCATTCTAGTACTTTTCTTGACGGGGCTTGAGACTCATGTAATCTATATTCTTCTTCTAATTTTAAAGTTAAATTTATAGGGACAGGCTTGCCAAGGGATTGAAGTTCCTTCCAAAGAGCAGCTTATTTGGGATTTTAAATATGCTAGTATATCTCTCCACAACAATGTGGTGGGGCTTGAGGAATGATGTGGGAGGAATGAGTTACTTGGCTTATTCATAGATTAACTTTCTTATCAGTGGTCTAAGAGTATGGTTTCTGACCAGTAGCCCCGAATACTAAGGATTTCTGGGTCCTCAATTTCTCCAGTGGCTCTGTCAGGACTAAAAACTCTGCTCTGATATCATGAAGGGAAGCCATAAGGGTCTCTTCCACAGCTGGGGTTACCCTAGTGTCACGTAGGGTGTCTGTTCCCCATATCATGTAGTCATCATCCTCTGAGAAAAGGACTTAGGTGGTCTGGTATCTGTCTATTTCTTGGGGCAGTCTCTTGCTCAGTGTCTCTTTTCTTTACAGTACCCACATTGCAAATAAGTCCTACCCTCCCCAACTTGTGCTTGGGTTATAGTTTTTGGTGACAGCAATAGAAACATTAAGACATTCAACATTACATATGTGATGGCCTGTCTACAATCTGTAGATCCAGTGAAGTTAGGTATAGAGGAAGGACTTGGGTGCATACATGGATGCCCATGGTATGGAGAAATAGAATGGATTTATTAGTGTACAAAGGTGGACAAGAAGGAGAAGATCAGGTGGCATGGTGGAGGGAGATGGGGTTGAATAAGGAAATGCAGGAAGAGATATTTGAAAGAGAAGTATTTGATGAATGATGACCGAAAGGGGGAGGAACTGGAGAGGATGGGAGGTAGTAAAAGAACCGTGGGGAGTAAAATTTGGGGGGACTGTAAGCAGGGTCTATTAAATGAGAAATTAATATTATTTTTAATTTTATTAGAATATTAAGCATGGCAGAGGGGCTCCCCAGAATGTACATTTTACCTCCAAAATACAGGGCTTTGATGGATTCTTGGTGAGGTGAACCACTTAAAAGCTCTTACCACTCTTAAACACTTAAAAGCTGGTACCACTCTGTTACCACTCATGCTGTTGTAGAGTTTCTCCCTACTTGCTGCCCTCACATCACATTCCTCATAATCTATGGATTGTATGAAAATTTAAGGGGGGTTCCAGCCCCTCACTGGGCAATATCATTGCCACCCACAGTGTTATTTAGATCGAACTTTCTCAACGATTGCAGCTGATGCGATTAATACTTCAACCACAATCTTGGAAAGAATTACTACAAAAAACATGCCTTTTTTTTTTCAAAGTCAGGCTGGTGTTCAGATGATTATTATTTCCTTGTACCTATTTCCTCATTCTGATTCTTGATATGATTTAAGAAAAACATGGTTAATGAACAGATGTGCACCCTGAGGATTCAAAGTAGAAAGGGATGATAGGTTTTTATATAAAAGTTTAGTTTTGTGATTCTTTTAAGATTTTTGAAGGATTATTTTTTGAGATAGATAAAAACTAATCCTTTCTGTATAAAGGCAAATTTCAGTCTACCAGTAAGAGAAACTGGCTGAAATAAAAATTACCCTACATGCTTACAACTTGTTAATCTATAACAAGTTTTTTAGTTAGAAATGCGTGTTGGTTCTTGGGAATAATATTGGATATTTATAAACATAATTTATAAATAGCTCATCATAAAAGTATAGTGAGAAGATGCTTCTCCTTATACATACTCATAATTATTCACTAGAAGAAAATAGAAAGTAACCAGTATAAATTTTATACTAATTGAAAGATTGTGCAGAGATATATAAGCAGTGTGAGAAAAATAAAGTTGGTGCTTTGTTCCATCCACCAAATGTGAGTATATATTTAAAGTGGTTGAAGCTTTGCACTGTCCAACAAATGTGTGTGTGTGTGTGTGTGTGTGTGTGTGTGTGTGTGTGTGTGTGTGATTGTTTGTGCTTCTTAAAGCTTGCTTCTTCTACCATGTATGTAAATGTGTCTTGCCTGCTTTATATGCCATCTAACCAACATCCCCTCCTTGAATCACTGAACACTCTATCACAGCTACTCTTGGAAAGACAGAGAGACAGCAAACACACAGAGCCCTAATGTGCATAACTAACTTGAACATGTGTGAGACCACCCACCTCCTCCAGTGACACCCTTCCTCCAACAAGGAAACACCTAGTCCAACAAGGTTAATCATCCTAATACAGCCTATGGGCCGATGGGAACCAATTACATTAAAAATACCACACCTACCTAGCTACATGCATGCATATATTCATGCATAAGAGATAAACAGAGAAAGAGGGTGAGAGAAATAGAAAGAGAGAGAGATAGGTAGATGATAGAGAAATAGTTGCATACATATCTATATAAATACATTCAATCATTACTTCATACATACATACATACATACATACATAGATGACAGATAGACAGATAATTATATGTGAAATTAATCTAAACACTAAAGACATGGTGCCCTTTAATTCACATGCACACACTCTGAGTACTGTTTACAATCATCAATTAAGACATAAAGGTTGGACATTCGAACTACAAAGACATATACAAACAAACCCACAAAACCCACAATGTTCATTTGGTGTGCATAGATTTGATTAATATCTAGGATTTCCTTTTTTTCTGTATATTATGAGAGATTTCACCCTAAAATCTTTCTCAAATTGTCCATTATTTTAGTTACTACTTTGTACAACCTGATACTTATAATCCACTAGATAGTAATGTTATAGAAGGTGTTTATTGTGCTGAAGATATTCAGCCATACCCCTCAGCTCCAAAATATATCTTTTAAAGACACATAGTAAGGAACGATCTTCCAAATGACCTCAAATGAAACTGTCATCTGGTGAAAAATAACACAGCACAGGAAGAATTTTACACATAAAATTTATATTCATGTGAATATTGGTCAAAATGTTTACAATTGTAAAGTTGAATTACATAGTGGTATGTCTTTGAAACAATAGGAAAAAATGATGCGCATACGTTGTGTTTTCCAAAAAGAGTAGGAAATGTAAAACATTTAAACAGTGGGATGTTGGTTTCTAATGCCAGGAGATGACTAACATAGCAACAGACTAATAAAGTATCCTCTTCAAAAGTTAAAAGAAAACAGCAACAACAAGAAGAGAACAACAATCACAAGGAACCATGTCATCTGTGGCATCTTCAGGAGGATGTGCAGCAATCTGAACATGGTTCCAAGGACATTAGTAGATGTCTAGTTCTTTATCAGCCTGACAGGTTTGTGTTCAACCATCCATGTCTGTATACTAAGGTTGCAAACAACCCATCGATGCTGAGTGACCTAAAGATGATGAGTTCTACTCCCCACTCTCCTTGCTGCTCTGGAGACTTCAAACCTGAGGGGAGGAATGTTATATTAATGAGTATGAGAATGCTCAATGCATCTTTGTCTACATTGTGTAAATTTGGCATCTCTTTAAGTGAAGTATAAGACCTGCTTAGGCCAGAAGGTACAACTAGAGGCCTGATGAACAAAGATGCTACTGTAGAGACCCCATGTAATGAGAAAAGTCTTTCAGAAGTACACTTGGACAATGGTGGAATTTAAGATCCAATTATTCAGAAATGGCATGTAGGCACTATTGTTGGCCTTAGTGTCATACCGAGAACACCCCCAACACTAATCAGAGATGTATGGCTAGTGGTCAGAAGTGAGCCAGTAATGGACATTGGGAAGAAATGAGACCCTATGAGCCATGAAAAATAGATAGGAACTCAATGGTAAGAGGGGTATCTTTGTGAGAAATTGGAAATCTAAATCCCCTTTGTACAGGTAAACTAGTATGTTTGGTTGGGTAGAGTTCAAATTTGCATGTTCTTTCCTTGACGTGAGATCAAAGACACAGCCTACCTCATGCAGTGGAGCCCATTCCAGGTTTTTTCTAACAGCTAGCAACTCCTCATCAGAGACTAGAGCATCTGTCCACTATAGTAAATGTGGTGCCGGATCAGGAAGCAGTCTGAGCACTCATCAAAAACCTGGCTGACAGTTCCACACTAGTTCTTCTTCTCAGGCATATGTTCATCTCCTGGGTCTAGGTATGAATGGTGAGGAGAACATCATTTTAGTTTCTGCCTTGAGGAAATGAGCTTTTGTTCTGGGCTGTACTTCTTAATGTTCGGCTCAGGTACTTTAAGCTTGGGTGGTCTGGAGGTCCATTTGGGAGTTAAAATTGGAGGGGGGTGTCTAAGTGTCTGCATCAGAGGAGAACATTGCAAGGTCATTATTGGTCAGAAAGGGACATCTTATGACCACTTGGGGAAAATGAGATCTGAGGCCCCTGGTAACTCAGAGTCAGTAGATTGAAATCCTTTTGGTCAAAGCAGAAGGATCTGAGGCCCAATTAAATAGACTTAGTAAGTTTACTCCCACAGGGGCATATTTAGAATGTCTGAGAACCCTTTGGATATTGGTGGACTGTAGCTCTCTATTAGAACAGGGAGGGCTGGTAGATCCTTTGGTGAAAAGTGGAATATTTCAGGTATAGTCTAAAAGCCAATTCAGTAAAAGACAGTAAGTTGAATACTTTGGGTAAGGGGAGACATATGCAGTACCCCTATGTGCAGGAGAAGAATTGTTTCTGCCTGTCTCAGGATTAGTGATAGATCTAAGATTCTCTAAAATAGGAGGATGGTGATAGGAGCTTCATAGGATTGTATAGAATAGTTTTATCCTGTTATTCCTATGTCTGCAGCACTATTGAGCAGAAATTGAACACTGATTGATACCTTGAGAATTCTAGGACATTCCAGGTACTTTCTCCTTCATCAGCTCCAAACATGAAATCACAATCAAGAATACACATCATCTGAATGTCTGTGGTAGGCATGACAACAATCTTAGAAGTCTTTTAAGAGGGTGTAATGTGGTATTTTCTGGTTTAGTGTCTTCCTTAAATATATGTCCATCCACACATTCCTCTGCATGGAGGCCATGATGTCTCTGTCTAAGGTAACAAAACAAAGATAGTAATCTGATTTACCCTTACCTTGATACTCTTCTGTTTGGGATTTCAGTCCAGAGTGTTCAGAAATCTCTTAGGTCAGAACAGTGCTTCCCAGACCATGGAAATTAGAAGTTATAGGTAGGACATACACTGGGAAGATGGTGAATCTGGGGGATTTCCTCAAACACACTGTGCTCAACACAGGTTGGAGTACTCTCTGTTGTGAATGTCTAAATCTTCCTAAAGTAAGATAGGGGAGGAGCTTGGGCAATTTTGCACAGAAGTAGGATGGTTGTGCCCTTCATCAAGGAGGTAATGTGACAAACTTCATGAGAATAAGGAAGTTTAAGCACTCTGGTCATAAGGAGCATTTCTGTGAAACTTTGCAAATGTGAAATTGAATGTGAAGGATTGGCTAGAATTTGGTAAACAACCTTTCTGAACTATTTGGAACCACCTTTTCTGGTGTACTGCACCCAGTTACCTATCAACACATCACTGTCATCTCGTGATCTCTCCTCAGCCAGAGGAGTGTCTGGAATGATGTGGAGGTTCCCTTTCTTGTAGTCATCCAGGAGCTGATAGAAGTAGAGAGCTGGATCCTTCTTGTAGGTACTGTAAAACAAATCCTTCATGATTGGCACCTGGGCTAGCACAACCCTCCTCCAGTTGTCCTCAGAGCCATCTTTACCCTTAAATTTGTGTTGTACCGCTCTGCCAACCAGGGCTCTGGCGAGGTGGGCATCCCTTACCTGAGGAAATCTTACTTTGGGAGGCAAAACCTTAAGGTTTAAAATCCTGTCATCATTGTAGAGCTCCTGTCCATAGACGCTGTCATTTCCATCATACTTCACCAAATAAAGAGAAGGGTTTGTTGGCAGTTGACCTAGAACTATGGTCTTCCATTGAGTGACAGGCTCATTACCTTCCTTCCAACCTTGAGAAATTCTGCAGCCAACAATATTCCTCAAGACGTTGGAAGAAGACATCCTCCTCATTTTCTTCATGAGGGATGTCATGCTAAGACTCTTCAGAGGTATTGTCTTCTACATGGCTGTAGCCCTGGTGTGGTAGACCACACCAACCCTGGGCAGATGTCTTGTGGGTATCATTCTGTGTTCAAATATCATACTTGCCCATTGCCTTGGATTGAAGGTATTGCCTGTTTACACCAGACACAATGCTGTTGCTACTGTCATATATATGAGTTACTGAAAGGCAATGAGTGTAGGATGGGAGAGAATGCTGGAGAAATGCTCTTCTCTAATGGAATTTTTGAGTAGGTCAAGAAGGCTATGCTAAACATGTTTGGGCTTCTAAACTTAATTTGATCCAAATAAGAAGTTCATAATCCAGCTATGGTGGCACAAGCATTTAAACTCAGCATTCAGAAGGCAGGATATTGCAGATTTCTGACTTAGAGACCAGCCTGGTCTACAAAGTGAGTTCCAGGGCAGCCAGTGGTAGACAAAGGAACCATGTCTCCAAATCAGCAACAACATTAACAACTTAAACAAAAAAACAACAACAACAAACAAACAAACAAACAAACAAAACAAAAAAAAACAAAACTGAAAAACAAACAAAAAACAAAACAAACACTCAAATCAGAAGTTAATAGGAGGTGTTAGTGACCCAAGTCTTAAATCCTAGTACTCAAGAGGCAGAGGGAGGCAAACCATTGTGAGATAAAGGCTAGTCTATTCTACAGAGTGATTTTCCTAACAGCCAAAGCTACACAAAAACACACTCAAATTAAAATTAATCACCCATCCAAAGAAAAAATGAACAAACAAAACAAAAAATAAATAAATAAATAAATAAATAAATAAATAAATAAATAAATAAATAAATAAGGGAAACAAGGAAATTATCGAAGGGAAATTAACAAGTAATTCTCAAGAGCTCAGAATAACATACTCAGATGAATATGTCTTCAGCCCTGAGCTAATTTGCCTCTGCTGAGGAACATCTCCTTGCATGTCTATGTCAATGTGGAAGTTGGTATGCCTTTTACAAAATGATCAAGGATTAAAGAATAAAGAAAATGAGTCAGAGTTGTCACTTACCCTCTCTTGTACCTGCAAGCTCTGAATTAGGTGGCAATATTCACAAATATCCCAGGGACACAGCACACCACTGGCCTTCTGTATTATGTCACCTGACCCAGCCTCAGGATTATTTGGTGATTATTTGCCACTGCAACTCTGGCCTCAACAAGTCCAGGCAATATCAGCCATTTAGAACTAACATTTTCTAAAATACATACGGACAAAGAAGAGCTTTGACATTTTAATGGAATTGTGAAGGAGATATTGTTAGCAAGGATAATAAATTCAGGAGATCAACTAAACTGTATCAACCATGCCCCTGGCCCCAAACATGGGAGAATTTAGAATGTACAGTTACTCAGTGTGGGAGGGAAAACTTTCAGCTTTCTATAGCTATGAGGGTCCCATTCACTTCATAAATGTACTTACCCAAAGAAAATGTCTTAGTCATCAAGATTCTGTCTTTTGATACAGACCAGGCAAAAAAAACTTGAGGAACAACGTTGGGGTTCAGGAGCTGGCCTGCCTTTCATACACCACTGGGAAAATAGTGGACACACCTTCTAGGGATTCTAGTGCCTCCAAGTGGAATAGATGTGCAATCTATGGCCAGTGCTCTGTGACATCACCTAGTTCAGCTTGCATGATAGAACCCCACTCATGCTGGTTCCTTCCCTAATTACACCAGAGACATTAACCATCTAGGCTTTACCTTTTCATATGGCCTTCTCGAAATACAAAATATAATCCCTACTGAAATGTCCTGATGACTTGAGTCACATTCTGCCCAAGTAATTCACTCCTGTATTGTTTTTATCATTTTGGTGGTTGGGTTTCTGTTTATTCATTTGTTGATTGTTTGTTTTGTTTTTGTTTTTATTTTCCTCCTGTGAAAGCCTTTAGTTTCTGACTCACCAACATCCTTGGTGGTTATTTTCCCTGTTCCAACCTTTCCCTGGTTATCTTTAAACTGTTCTTAGTGTCAGAAATTGTGCCAGACTCTTTGAGGCAGCACATTGGATAGCACATCAAAATTCTGTTTATGAAAACCCAAAGTTAGAGCAATAAATATTTTATTCAAACAAAGCAGGAATTTTACAGGGTTAAGTACCTTGTATTGAAGCTATTTGCAACCGTGAATCATGGATTCTTTGGAAAATGAGAAGGCAATCTAGCTCTTGTTCCTGCTTACAAAGTTGTGATGAAGTTAAACACAATATCAACCAGTCATGTTTTAAAGGCCTTTAAAATTTATTAGTATTTCTGGTTACAAGTAATTTAATAGATTAAATGCAGTAAAACAGGGTGAAATAGATTTGATAATTTTACTTTTGAAATATGGGTAGACAAAATATTGAATGCTGGTAAGTATGGAATTTACTTACAAATTATCAGGCACTTTAATTTTTCATGCCATATAGATCTTTAGTTCTTCCAGAAAAATTAATTTCAGGCCCTTACACGATAACCACCACACCTTGTATATTTTTTTCATAGATGTTGACACTACCCATAGTGGGCTAGACCCTTCAACATCAGCCATCCAAAAAAGATCATTCCTTACAGGTGTGGCAACTGACCAATGTGATGGAGGCAGTTCTTTATCTGCGGTTCTATATTCCCAGGTTGAGTTAACTAAAAAAAAAAAAAATGCAAGAAGGACCATTTCACATCCATATCATAAATGTTGATTGCCTTACTGTGTGCAATAAACATGCGATGGATTAGTACTAGATATCAACCACTGGATGGATGGCTTAAAACATGAGAGAGAGAGAGAGAGTAACAGAGAGAGAGAGAGAGAGAAAGAAAGAATGAGAGAGAGTTTTTGATATGCCAAAGGGTGTTTGATATTTCAAGCCCAGTGCCAAATCACTTTTAATGAAAACACAAATCCTAATTCTTTCTAAACATCCCACCACCTAGAAAACTAACTCCTTTGAATATTTGATCTTCTGTGAGCCACAATTATTCAAACTAATAAAGTATGTAAAAGAAATTGAAATCAAGTAATAATTGTCCATGCCACTTCTTGGAATATTCTATATCATTACTTTTCTTTTCTTAGAGGTTAGGGTTATTTGCATAACAAGAGACTAATCAGTCATCATTGTCACATCAGCCAAAGGCATCCTAACCCTGTCACATTTCTACTTGATTAATCACATTGGCATTACTTATTTGTATGGAAACATATCCCTTCATCCTGATTTAGTTAAAACCGTGGGAATTGTCAATGTGCAATTAATTTAGTTCATAATGGGACAAAACAGAAGCCTACAGGATTGTTCCTGGGAGCTGAAGATTTCCCTTCCATTTAGTAAAATGTTATAAATATTATTTTAACACAAGCCTAAATTCGTGAAAAAGCTTTGTTTTCATATTTTAATTATTTACAGGTCGTTCTGTGCCATATAAAGAAAGGTAGAGAAGAAAAGCTGTTTTGGAGTCACTGACATACATTTAACTGAGGTCTCTTTGCATAGTACAAGATATACCCATCGCTATATCTGGGGAGTTTGCTTCAGGAACTGTAATGATATAAAGTCCTCAGGATTCTAGCTAAGATAACAGAACACTGCTTATAAGTTATGAAAGATAAGCTCTTGTATATTTTATTTATATTCATGTGTGTCTGCACACAGATCTGTACAGGTAAGTTCATAGGTAGCGAAGGGTATAGTGTGATTTGCTCCTTCACTCCCTAATTTATCCCCTTTCTACAGGGTTTCTTGCTGAGCTAATATTGAGGCTGGCTTTCAGGAAGCTACAGTCATCTTCCTGTCTCTGCCGCTCCCAAAATCCTAAGCACTGGTGTTGTAAGTAAATAAACACAGGCATGAATTTGCCCCTGGGCCATAACCTCTGATCCTTCTTTATTTTAAATAATCTCTGGATTACTTTTGCCCTTAATGTAATGAAACTGCTACACAAAGGTTTGTTATTTAGGAAATGGAAATATAAGTCGTCTGTATATGTTCAGTACAGACATTATATATTAAGAACTACATTCATTAATTCCTTGAGAAATTCATACAATGTATTTTGATGGAATTTATTTTCCAGTTCTCTTAATAACTCCTCCCGGACCAAAACCAGATCCATTCCCACCTTAATCCTCCTTCCAACTTCATGTCTCCTTTTCTCCCTTTTGATAAAACCCATTCAAATCAATTGTGTTGCCCATAAACTTTTGGACATGGAGCTACCAGTAGTGCCTGGCCAACCTATAACCTCCAAAGGGCATACCTTTGATGAAAACTGACTCTCCATCTTTCATTAACTGTCCATACATTCTCAGATGGGGATGATTGATAGTGAGAACCCACTACTTATTGATGGAAGGCAGACTGGCCTGATTTTGTGCAGATAGAGACATACAGTTTCTCAATGACCTCTCTACCTTACAAGATTTCCACTATCTCTTCATTGAGGGATCCTAAGACTCAGCTCCTCTACTTCTTGCCTCTTTCTGTGAGTATGTGTGTGTGTACAAGTGTGTCTATATTATAGATGTCTCATTTTACATCCAAGTCAACGCATAGTGGGGTTTACAATCAACTGCTGGCACTATTTCACACTAGGCAATATGCTGTGATGCAGATGGTGGGACTAAATACCACACTGAAACTGGAGATGGCTAGAAATCATCACAGTTGGTTGTAGTATAGGTGAAATTTACACTTTTGACCTAAACTTCTGGGTCCACCCTATGGCTTTAAAATAGAGGGATGTGGGATCAAGAACCTTAACTTTCATTGCACTTTCCTTCTTCTTGAACTCATATTTTAAAATACCTCATGGAGGTGATGATTCTGTTGGCCTGGACGTTTTGCTTTTGTAACTGCTATACAGAGATATCCTCAAAGAGACAGATAGATCCTATCACTTTTTGTAACATAAAGAATTGTGTGGTGAAATGGGTTTGCAATGTCAGTCGTGGTTCTTTGATGAAGGTTTTGGCCCCAAATACAATGTTCAAAGATAGAACACTATACACAATCTGAAAAGTGATTGGACCCTGAGGGCTTTAATCAATGAGTTAATTGATTGATGGGTGTGCATTAAAGGGGTGAGACACTTGTAAAGGAACTTGGATATTGGGAACATGTCTTGGAAGTTATTTATTGTCTTTGGTCACTTCCTGTGTTGATGCTTACTGCGTAATAATAAGTTGGACAACTGTTCTGCTTCATGCCCCTTTCATACTCTTGTGACTATGGACCTGTTTTCCTTGTTGCTAGGCATATCGGAACAGTGATGAAAATTATTTACATGAGTGTGTCTCACTAGTGATACTGACTTTTCTGGTCCATTGTAACCATGCCTTAATTCTTTAAGCTTTTTTCTAGAAGAATCATGCTAACATTAGACCGAAAGTTACCAAATAGTTGTACCTGGAAGATTCTGCCAGTGTATCTGTTGTCTTTGTAATAAAGAACTTTGATTCTTCCCACACTGTTTTTTCCACTGTATTCACTACTGTATTTTAATAGATTGCAATATCATATGAAGTAGCAGAAAATGAGGGGAAATGGAAAGAGATGAAAATGTGTTAGAATCATTAAATTACACACTTAAAAATAAAGAAATCAATGTATTTTTTATTATAGAAAGGATACTACAAAAAAAGCTGCTGAAAAGGTTTGGCCAACTCATGGGAGATGGTATTTGTCATACCTCCTGTGATGTAGCTGTAAATAGTAGTGGGTTTATTACAGATGAATCAAACACCAATATAAGCATGAAGGGATAATACTCAGTTGCCTCAGGAGAAAGAAATCAGGTAAAATTCATTAGATTTCTTGATGAGGAGTCTTTTTGTCATAGCTTTGGTGGCATAAAATTGGACAGATTGGCAAGTCCCCCAGTAAGTGTAATACACAGTAGAATTTCGGGATTGTGAGGGTATAGGAAATATTCAGCTCATGTCACCTATTATTGAGTATCCTTGCTGATGGAGGTAGTCACCCTTCACTTATGCCATACATGGAAGTGTGTCTATGCAGGGGCAGAATGCAATAGATGGTGTTGAGTAATGTTTTTGTAGGTTATGGTGTAAGTTAAACATTACTGTGATGGGATATTTTTTTTTCCAATTTTGACAATCCACAGTTACCTAAGAAGAGAGAACAATTGAAGATCAGTCTCTATTCACTTACTTGTTCATTAGGTAAGTCTATGGGATATTCTCTTCGCTAATGATTGATGTGGGAGGGCCCATCACTGTGGCTAAGCTCATCAGTAGTCCTTAGTAAATGGGAGCCTTTTAGGCTGTATTTTAAAAAAAATAGCTGAACGAGCCATGGGAAAAGTGGTGGTTTGAATAATAAAGTCACGTATAGACACATATATATGAATATTTAGTCACCAGGAAGTGGCAGTGAGTTTAAATTTAGAAGGAATAAGAGAAGGTGTGGCTTCATTGGAGAAAGTGGGCGTATCAACAAGGATGGGTTTGAGTTTTCAAGAAGCCAATGCAATGGCAGAATCTATCTCTTTGCCTAAGGATCAATAGTTCTCTATTGCTCCAGTGATGGGGTCCCTCTCGTGATGATTGTACAATCTTCTGAAAATGTAAGCAAGCCTCCAGTTAAATGCCGTGTTTTCTTCTTTTTCTTTTTTTTTCCCATTTTTTATTAGGTATTTAGCTCATTTACATTTCAAATGCTATACCAAAAGTCCCCCATACCCACCCACCCCTACTCCCCTAACCACCCACTCCCCCTTTTTGGCCCTGGCATTCCCCTGTACTGGGGCATATAAAGTTTGCGTGTCCAATGGGCCTCTCTTTCCAGTGATGGCTGACTAGGCCATCTTTTGATACATATGCAGCTAGAGTCAAGAGCTCCGGGGTACTGGTTAGTTCATAATGTTGTTCCACCTATAGGGTTGCAGATCCCTTTAGCTCCCTGGGTACTTTATCTAACTCCTCCATTGGGAGCTCTGTGATCCATCCATTAGCTGACTGTGAGCATCCACATCTGTGTTTGCTAGGCCCCGCATAGTCTCACAAGAGACAGCTACATCTGGGTCCTTTCGATAAAATCTTGCTAGTGTATGCAATGGTGTCAGCTTTTGGATGCTGATTATGGGGTGAATCCCTGGATATGGCAGTCTCTACATGGTCCATCCTTTCATCTCAGCTCCAAACTTTGTAACTCCTTCCATGGGAGTTTTGTTCCCACTTCTAAGGAGAGGAATAGTGTCCACACTTCAGTCTTCATTTTTCTTGAGTTTCATGTGTTTAGGAAATTGTATCTTATATCTTGGGTATCCTAGGTTTTGGGCTAATATCCACTTATCAGTGAGTACATATTGTGTGAGTTCCTTTGTGAATGTGTTACCTCACTCAGGATGATGCCCTCCAGGTCCATCCATTTGGCTAGGAATTTCATAAATTCATTCTTTTTAATAGCTGAGTAGTACTCCATTGTGTAGATGTACCACATTTTCTGTATCCATTCCTCTGTTGAGGGGTATCTGAGTTCTTTCCAGCTTCTGACTATTATAAATAAGGTGGCGATGAACATAGTGGAGCATGTGTCCTTCTTACCAGTTGGGGCATCTTCTGGATATATGCCCTGGAGAGGTATTGCTGGATCCTCTGGTAGAACTATGACCAATTTTCTGAGGAACCGCCAGACTGATTTCCAGAGTGGTTGTACAAGCCTGCAATCCCACCAACAATGGAGGAGTGTTCCTCTTTCTCCACATCCACGCCAGCATCTTCTGTCACCTGAATTTTTGATCTTAGCCATTCTGACTGGTGTGAGGTGGAATCTCAGGGTTGTTTTGATTTGCATTTCCCTGATGATTAAGGATGTTGAACATTTTTTCAGGTGCTTCTCTGCCATTCGGTATTCCTCAGGTGAGAATTCTTTGTTCAGTTCTGAGCCCCAATTTTTTAATGGGGTTATTTGATTTTCTGAAGTCCACCTTCTTGAGTTCTTTATATATGTTGGATATTAGTCCCCTATCTGATTTAGGATAGGTAAAGATCCTTTCCCAATCTGTTGGTGGTCTTTTTGTCTTATTGAAGGTGCCTTTTGCCTTGCAGAAAATTTGGAGTTTCATTAGGTCCCGTTTGTCAATTTTCGATCTTACAGCACAAGCCATTTCTGTTCCGTTCAGGAATTTTTCCCCTGTGCCCATATCTTCAAGGCTTTTCCCCACTTTCTCCTCTATAAGTTTCAGTGTCTCTGGTTTTATGTGAAGTTCCTTGATCCACTTAGATTTGACCTTACTACAAGGAGATATGTATGGATCGATTCGCATTCTTCTACATGATAACAACCAGTTGTGCCAGCACCAATTGTTGAAAATGCTGTCTTTCTTCCACTGGATGGTTTTAGCTCTCTTGTCGAAGATCAAGTGACCATAGGTGTGTGGGTTCATTTCTGGGTCTTCAATTCTGTTCCATTGGTGTACTTGTCTGTCTCTATACCAGTATCATGCAGTTTTTATCACAATTGCTCTGTAGTAAAGCTTTAGATCAGGCATGGTGATTCCACCAGAGGTTCTTTTATCCTTGACATGAGTTTTTGCTATCCTAGGTTTTTTGTTATTCCAGATGAATTTGCAAATTGCTCCTTCTATTTCGTTGAAGAATTGATTTGGAATTTTGATGGGGATTGCATTGAAACTGTAGATTGCTTTTGGCAAGATAGCCATTTTTGCAATGTTGTTCCTGCCAATCCATGAGCAAGGGAGATCTTTCCATCTTCTGAGATCTTCTTTAATTTCTTTCTTCAGAGACTTGAAGTTTTTATCACACAGATCTTTCACTTCTTTAGTTAGAGTCACGCCGAGATATTTTTTATTATTTGTGAGTATTGAGAAGGGTGTTGTTTCCCTAATTTCTTTCTCATCCTGTTTATTATATAGTACTTGAAGAATGAGCCAGAGCAATTTGACAACAAAAGGAGATCAAGTGGATATAAATTGGAAAAGAGGAAGTAAAAATATCACTTTTTGCAGATGATATGATAGTATATATAAGTGACCCTAAAAATTCCACCAGAGAACACCAAAACCTGATAAACAGTTTCGGTGAAGTAGCTGGATATAAAATTAACTCAAACAAGTCAATGGCCTTTCTCTACACAAAGAATGCCTTGTTTTCTAATAGTTGCCGTCACCAAATGTGTCTTTTCATAGCAATAGAACAGTGGCTAAGACAGTGGCAAGCCAATAAGCAGTGTTTGCTGTTACTGACTCAACTTCCTGTTTTGTCTTCCTCAGGGACACTCTGTATTCTTTTTATTTCCAAGTTATTTTTTATTGTAGTATTCTACATGGTGAGAAAGAAGAAAACTAGAACAATTACATCTCAGGTAGGTACATGAGTATAGCTTATCTCTAAGTAAAAATAAAATGTCTACACATTATTATTTGTGGTTATAAGACAAGTGACATTGGCACTGTTAGACATTTTTTCCCTAAGAATACCTTACTGTTTTTTATTGTTGTAAGGATTCACCATGTCCAAAGAGCAAATTCCATAGCAAAGGTTTTATTCAGCTTATACTTCCACATTGCTGTTTATCACCAAATAAGTTGGGACAGAAACTGAAACAACACAGGATCCTGGAATCAGAGGCTCATTCATAGGCTATGGAGTGGTGATGCTTATTGTCTTGCTCCTCTAATCTTACTTAGCTTGCTTTCTTAAAGAACCCAGGACTACCACCACAAGGATGTCAACACCCACAATGGAGTGGGTGCTCTCCCATCAATTAAGAAAATTCCTAACAGCTGGATCTTATGGAGGCATCTTCTCAACTGAGTCTCCTTCTCTTTGAAGACTCTAGATCTTGTCAAGTTGCTATGAAACCAGTGTGGCATTCTAAATATAGTTGGCCTATGAGGATGTGTGGCTTTGTAGGAGTAGGTCTGGCCTTGCTGGAGGAAGCATATCACTCTGGGGCTTTAAAGCTCTACCAGTGTGGAAGAGACCCTCCCTGTTTGCAAAATACATAGTTTTTCCTCGAAGCATTTGGATGAAGGTGCATAATCGAAACTTCCTCTCCACCACCATGTCTGCCTAGACAGTGCCATATTTTTTGCCTTGATGATCATGGAGTGAACCTCTGAACGTGTAATGAAATGTAGAAAAGCCCTAATGAAATGAGTCTCTTATGAGTGGCCTTGGTCATGGTGTCTTTTCACAGCAACTAATCACTAACTAATAGAATCAGTTACTGCAGAAACTCACAGATATTAAAATAAATCAACAATCGAGATTATTATCAAGTGCTAAAGCATGCAAACTTATTCTAGAGAGAAAAACTGTTATGAATGAGTCCATGGCATGCCTGTCTCAAAAAAGCAAAAGAAAAAAAAAAGTAAGAAAGACCATTTCACAGTCATATCATCAATATTGATTGCCTCACTGTGTGAAATAGACAAGAAATGGATTAACATTAGATGTCAACCACTGGATGAATGGCTTAAAACGAGAGAGAGAGAGAGAGAGAGAGAGAGAGAGAGAGAGAGAGAGAGAGAGAGAGAGAGAGAGAGAGAAAGAGAGAAAGAGAGAGAGAAAGAGAGAGAGAATGAGGAGAGAGAAAAAATGAGAGAGAGTGAAAGAATGAGAAAGAGAGAGAAAGAATGAGAGAGAGATAGCCTGATGGGTTTTTGATACTTCAAGCCTCAGTGGCCAATATCCTCAGAAAATTACAAGCTGATAAGGAATTAGTTGAAGAACAATACCTTTTGGGTCATTTTCAAACTTCTGTATCTCCATGGAATACCCCATTTTTTTTTTATCAGAAAGATGCATTTTCAATTAAAAGTACCTTCCTTGAAATTTTGATCTCATTTTTGGTACAAAGGACTCATAATCTAATTTTTTAAAAGAATCATATTTCCAAGTGGTGGTGGCAAACACCTTTAACCCCAGCACTCGAAAAGCAGAGACAGGTGAATTTCTAAGTTCGAGGCCAACCTGGTCTACAGGGTGATTTCCAGAACAACATGGCTACACAGAGAAACACTGTCTTGAAAACTCAGAGAGAGAGAGAGAGAGAGAGAGAGAGAGAGAGAGAGAGAGAGAGAGAGAGAGAGAGAGAGAGAGAGAGAGAGAGAGAGAGAGAGAGTTTCTATACAGAGAATAAATATGAAAGGTTTTCAAACTGACTTTCATTTTCCAAGTATGGGAAGAACCCTAGAGTTAGTAACAAAGAACACAGAACACAACACATAGCAGACAAAAGTACAAAGCACACTCAAATAGAAAGAAAGGCATCAAAATAGTGAATGTGAGTACCTTTTTAATGGAGCACAAACACTCTCCCATTCTCCATGAGAACCCAATAAAATCCCTGTTGTCTCCAAAGACTTTGAGTAGGAATTCATCCAGTATCCTTTCTCTTCTATTTGGTTAGAGCTGACTCAAACCTGCAAGGTCCAGGACAGAAAAAATAGACTCCCTCATCCAATTTGGTATGTGTGTTTCCAGGTAGTGTTACAGATCCTCACATGCTTAGACCACTAAAATAGAGCACATCTATTCTACCACAGTTACGGAAGGCAACATTGTAAAAATCAAGGGGCTGGCTAGTTTTCCTAGTTGCTGGCACTGTGGTTGGCAACCTGTAGGTTGCTAGTCCTTGTGACAAATTTCACAGGAGTTGTCTAAGACTATCTGTATGTCAGAAATGTATGTTACAATTCATATCAGTAGGACATTTCAGTTATGAAGCAGCAAAAAATAGTTTTACGGTTGGGGCACCACACAGCATAAGGAAGTATATATATGAAGGAACCGCAGTATTAAAAAGGTGGAGAACCACTCTATTGAACTTTGAAAACCGAAGCATGGTTTGCCTCCCAGACTGTCTTTGACATGAGTCTGAGATATACTTCTGACTCTGATCTTCTTGTTACCTTTTGTTTCTTGTGATCATATGGGGTTAACCTAGAAAGTATATTCAAATGCACTATGTGAGAGCATGTTCAGAATTCATTTTGTGAAGCAATGTGCTCTAGTATATTTAGGACAGAGCTGTCTTTGGGACCAGTCCTCTTCTGTATGCCTGTGTGTCATTCATTTTCTCTTTATTTGTTTATTGTTTTTTGTTTTTTCGAGGCAGGGATTCTCTGTTTAGCCCTGGTTGTCATGGAATTCAATCTGGAGATCAGGTTGGCCTTGAACTCATAAATTTGCCTGCCCCTGCCTCTGCCTACCAAGAGCAGGGATAAAAGGTATGCACCACTACACTGTCTTATTTATTATTCTGCTATTAACTTATTGTGTCTAGGTGGTTGTTTTCAATCTATTTTGTTTTATTTTATTTTATTTTATGAGGCATTTTCTTTATTTTCATTTCAAATGTTATCCCCTTCCCTGGTTTCCCCTCTGAAAACCCACTATGCCATCCCTCCTCTCAGTAATCAACAAAATACCCACTGCTACTTCCTAGTCCTGACATTCCCTTACACTGGGGTATAGAGCCTTCTCTTGAACAGGAGCTTCACCTCTCACAGGTGTTCAAATAGGCCATTCTCTGCTACATATGAAGCTGCAGCCATGGGCCCCGCCCTATGTACTCTTTGGTTGGTCTTTTTTTAATTGTATATTTTCTTTATATACATTTCAAATGATGTCCGTTTTCAGTTTCCCACCCTTCCAGAAACCCTCTATCCCATCCCCTCCCCACTGTTTCATGAGGGTCTTCCTCCATCTGGATACCCATTCCCACATCGCATTGTGGTGGCTAGCAAGGTTACCTCTCTGTCTCCTCATCATTCTACAGCATATTGGTGATCCTGTGGATGATGGGGAAAAGAACACTGGATTCTGACCATTGCAGAGTACCATCCAGTACATCAATCTCAAGCCACACGTGGGTACATCTTCCTCAAAAGTATCTTGTCCTGTTCATAGCAGCTAGTTGGCTATTTGTGTACCTGGGCCAAGATTGAGGTGTCTGCTACCTGCACAAGCACTTCCCAATACACTTTGGGGATCATCTGTGCCAGGAAGTCAGGGTTGAACTCCACAGGGTTTTTGAGGATTTAAGTGGCCTGCAGGCTCAGACAGAACACTTGCATGCCCACACCCCGCACATGTGAGTTTAGCAGGTTGTAGATAAGCAGTTTCACACTGTCACATTGGAGTTCTTGACAGGACTTATTTTTTTCATCATTAATTTAGTTATCTATTTACAATTTAAATGATAACTTCCTTCACAGTTTCCCATCAACAAATCCCCATTCCAATCCCCCTCTCCTCCCTTCTCTTTTGAAAAAGATTAGTTTGTGTTATTCTTCCACATCACACTCCATCACTGAGTGAAATCAGGGCAGGAACCCATGTAGGATTATAGGCAGGGTACATGGAGCAAGGCTGCTTATTGGCTTGTTTCTCAACACAGTTTTCTCAGCTTTTCTACTTACAAAATTTAAAAATGCCTTTTAACTTTTATTTTAATAACATATATGTATATATAAAAATGTTTTGTTTGCGTGAATTTCTGTGGGCCTTTTTTGTCCAGGGTTCACAGAGTCCATAAGAGGGAGCTTTGTCCCTTGATATTGGAGCTTCATGAGGCTGTGAGCTGCCACCTGAGTTCTGTGATTCAAATCCTGACCTTCTAAGAGAGCAGCCAGTTCTCTTAAACACTGACTCATTTTTCAAACACTACCCTCAGGTTGCTTTCTTATATATTTTATCACCATCTTTGCAGAGATAGCACCACTCACTGAGTACTAGATCCTCTCCCATCAACTGTTAATCAGCTGTCTCATGTGAGACTATGCCAGGGCCTAGCAAACACAGACGTGGATACTCACAGTCAGCTATTATATGGATCACAGGGCTCCCAATGGAGGACTAGAGAAAGTACACAAGAAGCTAAAGGAATCTGCAACCCTACAGATGGAACCACATTATTAACTTATCAGTACCACGGAGCTCTGGACTCTAGCTACATTTGTATCAAAAGGTGACCTAGTCAGCCATCACTGAAAGAGAGGCCCATTGGACAACCAAACTTTATATGCCCCAGTACAGGGCAACGCCAGAGCCAAAAAATAAATGGGAATTGGTGGGTAGGGAACTGGGGAGGAGGGTATGGGGAACTTTTGGTGTAGCATTGGAAATGTAATTGAGGAAAATACGTAATAAAAATATTTTTTTAAAAAAGAAGGATTGAAGTATCAAAAAAAAAACAAAAACAAAAACAAAAAAAAAAAACAAAAAAACAAAAAAACAAAAAAAGGGAAAATATCCAACAGTCAAATCACACCCAGAACGACACAAATGGAATGTTTTCACCTATGTATGGAGTTAGCTTGTAAGGTTTATATATGTTTGTTTTTCATTTAGGGTAACAGAGATGAGCTATCTAGTAAGGAACCATAAAGAAGGAGGAGCTCTTCCAAGGAAGGGGAAGTAGAATATAGTGGTATAAAGGAATGAAGAAGACACTAAAATAGGAGGGTTAAATGTGGAGGGAAATATCAGGCCAAGCATCTGAGACTAGAAAGGTCATAAAACACTAAGTGAAAATCTGCCATCATAAATTTTGTTACATAACCACAGCAGTAAAATGACTTCTCATGAATCCTAATGGCTCCACCCATATGTTAGTATATATGCCTCAGCCTTCATCAGAGGTGAGTTTCCTACAAAACTGGTAATAATCACAGAAAGACACAACTGGACAATGCACAGAGAGTGAGAGACTCAGAGAATTAAAGATTAAAGAGGATGCCTTTATCGAGCTCTCTCCTTCAAGAATCAGGAATCTATACAAAGAAAAATCAGAAAAATAATCCTGACCATAGGTAGAGATAATGGATAGTATCAATGAATTGTATCATGGGTATTCCATGTTTTTTTTTTTTTTGCCTAATATACACTTAAGAATGAGTGCATATTATGTGTGTTCTTGTTTTTGGGTGATGTTCTATAGGTATCTGTTAAATTCATTTGGCCCATAACTTCTGTTATTTTCACTGTGTCTCTGAGTTCGATGGTAGGATGATAAACAGGGAGATGGATACTTTCAGGTCACATAAGATGGAAAATTTAAAGAAAAATTTCTAAGAAAACAAATAAACATGGCTATAGCCTCATCTAATGTAGACAGATCCAATTTGAGGTTCCCTCTTCCCAGGTGACTTTAGCTTCATGTTAAGAAGGCAAACACTTACTAGCACACACAGGTTAACATAAAAGCATTTACAGCCATGTATAAAAACATCACACAAATGAACTAAGATATTATGTGGACGTTCCATGGCATAAATTTCAGAAAGACATAATTTTTTTTACAGTTTATCTCAGCTTTAAAGTGTAAATCCTCAAAGGAGGGCCATGGTCCAGTGCTGTTCTCAATAGACAGTTCCTGATTTTCTAGACTCACCTCTTATATTAATCTGTGAAGTCACCTCACAATCTCACATTTCTTCTGCACAGCATTAGAGATGCCAATTAAAACTAGACTTTGGAAGTATATTAATAAGTTGGCCTTATCTTCATATTCCCTGCCCTTAATCATGGGAAACTCGCCCAGACTAGATGTCTCAGCCATTCTCACTGACAGTTTTCCTGATAAATAGGTGTTTGAGAGAAAGAAATTATTTTAAGACCCAACCAGTTTAGTTTATCAGGATATTTGAAATGAAGCTGGCATCATTTGGCACAAAAAATAAAGAGAGTCTCCTGTTTTGTGGAGAACTGAGAGAGAATTAGGGACTGGGGCCAGGAGGGTAAGTGACTATCCTTAAGGAGAGTCAGTCCAGACCTGGAGGCTGGGTCTGACAGCATGCAGAGGAGTGCAGTTCAATTCCCAGCAGCTTCCTGGAAGGAGCACTGTTTCTCTTCAAAATGTGACAGGGATGGCACCCACAAGGGGGCAGAATGCAGTGGTGTTCTAGACTTCTTTTGAGCCATCATGGTACTGATTACCACTCTTTCACTTGCTATTACAGATGAGCAAACTCAATAGGGTGACAAGTAAGATCTGCTGACACCAGAATCTCTAATTGCAAAACCCTTACAGGGAATGCCAGCTTCCCTCCATGCTTGGAATAAAAAGAAAGGATTGGGCTCACAGGACTAAGCATCCTCTGACTAGCTTTTAGAGAAGAGGCTGCACTGAAGTCCAAAATTGAGACTTTGGTGTTTACTGAGAGTTTAAAAGCTAAGAACCTGTAACATTTGCTCTGTGGTACTGAAAAATATTGTTATGAAAAGTGTAGGAGAAAATAAAGATGAACATGTAGCTTAAGGAGCACCATTACCCTGATAGAACATCAGGCACCTGACATTCATTTAATACACTGAAATACCCTCCAAATCCCAAAAAAACCCTCCTCAAGTGTACATTACAAGTTTCTGCTCCGGCTCATAAGATACAAGTCTTCAAGAAAACACAATATGGCACTAGTCAGAAAAAAAAAAGTCATTTATTGATCAACTTGCCTTATTGACAAAAAATATCAGCAATGGGTTGACGTTGCTTAGCACCTACATAAATTTGGAGTAAATAGAAATAAAATTTCAGTAACAGATCAGGAGTACAATAAAAACATTATAATGTTACAGTAATATGGAGAGAAATAACTAGTGTTAAAGAATTCAAAACCCTGTCTAAGCTAGAGATGTGACTCGATGGTAGTGTTTGATTTACATACATGCTAAACCCACCACCAGAAAAGAAAAACAAAAGACACCAAAAAAAAAGATACTCACAATTCAGTTTATCTGTTTGTTGTGAGTAAATCCACAGCAAATATGAATGGTTAACAACACAGGAAGGTATTAATCACAGGAAGTCACACGCACTCACCCTCATGCACACACACACACACACACACACACACACACACACACACACACACACACACACACACACACAAGGAAAAAGAACACAGAAGAAAAAAGAACAGTCCAGTCAGGAAGCTATTGAAGAGAGTCCTTTAAAACTTATGATAAAGAAGATAAAGTGTATTTCTTCACAATTGGTGGTTTCTGGTGGACAGTAATTAAGGATTCATTTTTATAGTTGGTGTTTGATATTTTCTAGGATCTTCTTTTTATAACCCCTAACGCTAGATAGAACAGAAATAAGGGTATATTAGAGAGAGGAATTAGAAAATCTCTGAATTTAATTTTTTTCCTTGTTCTTCTCCTTTAATTATGGCTACTAACAAACCACAACCAACTTGTGTAACCAACCACCAACCACCAGACTAAAAGTACAAGTTTTGACAATAAATCTTGTGCAAAGTTAATGCAGCAGGAGTTCTTCACTAATGGATGTTGTGAGTATGTAAATATAGTATTCCACCAAAGTCTTACTAACTCTGATTTCTATACTTCTTGCAGTCAGCTGTTTACTATTTTAATATTAGTCATACCTGTTCTATGCAGTGCCATGTGTGTTGATGAAAATAATTTTCATCTCGGGAACACAAATGAAATGCAAATATTGTGTGTAAATCTCTGTTAGTGTTACTTCATGAACATGATTTATCCATGGAGTTACAGTACTAATGCTCTGTGCATTCAGTATACTGTGTTTGTGATGATAAAGAGTCTCACCGTCGATAACACACACACACAGGACACACTCAGATCTTTCTGCAGCATAGCTTTAATCCATCTCAAGAGAAAGATGATTAGCTTTTGGGCGAGGAGGCTTAGAACACAGGAAACTCGGTCCTTAAATAGACCACAAGAAGTGTTAGAGACATATTTCACCCTAAGGGCTGCTCACTATCAGCCCATATGACGCCACAGAACAGGAAGGGCACAAAGAATGGAAAAATACCCCAGCACATACACAGACTATTTCTTTACCAGTTAGAACAATGGATGTCAGCGCCATCTTGTAATGGAGATTGAAAGGGCAGCTCCTCACAGTATACATTCAGTGTACATAGCTAGATATTCCTATTTAGTATTTTATGATATACTATACATAACATACAGTGTATACTTAGAAGATGAATCCAGTAGAGGATTTTTAAAAAGTTG
This sequence comes from Mus musculus, assembly GCF_000001635.26. Taxonomy (NCBI): domain Eukaryota; kingdom Metazoa; phylum Chordata; class Mammalia; order Rodentia; family Muridae; genus Mus; species Mus musculus. Next base: position 75,073,704 of record NC_000087.7, read on the forward strand.
TGTGAGAGCTTTGTGATAATATATATATATATATATATATATATATATATATATATATATCTTAATAGACTTGGCTGAGTTTCTGGAGCCATTTATGTGTTCTTTTCCAATGAATCATAATTTCCTTTTATTCTGTGACTGGGAGAGACAGACTTATTATAAGAAAGAAAACCATTAGCCTGGGATCTCTCCTATTATAAGTATTCCTTGGGTCTGGGTGGCCAATTAGACAGAAACCATGTCTTGGTATACTGGTTGTAATCTGAGAAATTTGTTGCAACCAATCACTCCATCTCTCAGGACACTTGAGTTAATGTAACTTCCTAAAAGGTCTAAAAATTAGAAAGACACACACTAGGTACATGCACACCACACATTCTGACTCTGTCTCTGATTCTGAATCTCCCTTTGACTGTCCCTGTGACTCTGCCTGCCCTTCCTTTTCTCCTTCTTCATTCTCTATCTCAGCCTGTTTCTCAACCTCTGCATCTGTGTCTGCCTGTGTTTCTTCCTTTTCCTCTTCTTTTGCTTGTGCAGCTGCCTATTCATTAGTGCTGAGATATCATGCAGAATAATGTAGTTTTAGAACTGATCTACTGTGGAATTTGTTTTACCTCAACACTAGGTGCCTGTCTACCTACTACTAAAACCATTTAATTGAATTTGAACTTCAATATAATCAGAGATGTATCCAAATTCATAGGGCAACAATTGCTATGTAACTGTCTGATGCTCATCGGTCACTGCACTGTTTTGAACAAAGAGTTTTTTAGTCAGAAGTTTAAGCACAGGCAGATAACATTATTGCAAGCATACAGTCCTGTCTTGATTTCAATGAGGTAAAAATTGGGACCCAAATCTACCAAATGATGTAATGGATTCTTTCTGTTTTCAACTTTCAGGTTTTAAACTGTGTTATCTAGGGAAGTCTGGACAACACCTTAATCAGAGCTGGTAAGTGGAGACAGGAACTGAAGCAAAGACTATGGAAGAACTCTGGCTTACTCTCCTCCAGGTCATTGGGATGTGGGGTCCTAGGTGGTGTAAAACAGAAAAGAAAGAAAAAATAAGTATCAAATATATCAAAATTTTTGACCTACATCCACATTTTGAGGTCCTCTCCTAATAGTATGTGTGATCATTTGGAAATCAAGTTTTATATGGCAATTGGTAAACTGTAGAATTTTCATTATTTCTATTTTATGAATGTTTTACCTGAAGGGGTGTGTCTGCTGCCTGTGCACTAAACTGGACCGTATAGAGATCAGAAGTTAGATAGTATTAGATCCCCTGAAACAGCACTTACCTGTGGCTGTGACAAACAAGATTGGCCCTGGTAATTGAATCCTGGAACCTGTGCAGAGGGGCCAATGATCTTATACTCTAAGCCATGTACCACCTCCCCATTTTCTCATGAGCGAAAAATGGTGTAGGAATACAATCTTTCTCAAAAGGTCCAAATTCATCTAAGAGTAAATTAATTCTTATAAGGCTCTCTTAAAAAATCACCACCACTACAGCAAGAAAAAATTGATAAAGAGAGAGAAATCTGAATAGGATGTTTGTGATCTATGGTGAATTCTGACCAAGAGTAAGCTAATACACTATATAAAGCTGTACTGAGAAGCATTAAGAAGGCAGGTATCTCACTCTGAACAGGGCTAAGGTTGTTTCGACTGTATTGGCTTTATTCTTCTGGAGATTCTTGTCAGGAATTGCGAGCATTTACCAGACCACAACAGGAAACCTTCCATATGTCTCCTTTGGTGTCTGGGCATAGGATATGTGAGATGCATCAAGACTGATTAAAGGTCATGTTCCCTAGATGTGAAACTGTTTCCAGGAATACGATGATATACAAAAGGTCAGCTCCAGAATACATAGCATCAGGTCTTTCTTGGCCAATTAAAATTGGAGCCAAAATCTCAAGAGACAATGTATGTATTGGACAGACTTGCTGCTATCACACAGGTCGTGGCTTCAATTTCCAGCAATTACATTGTGACTGTTTCTCTGTCTCTCTATCTGTCTCTCTGTCTCTCTGCCTCTCTCTCTTTCCTTCTAACTTTCCCACTCTCTGTATTGCTATCTCTCTGTATCTCAGTCTCAGTCTGTGTTTCTCTCTTTCCCTCTCACTCCCTGCCCCCCCCTTTCTTTCTCATCCTCCCTGTAATTCCAGCAGCATATGCTGCTGTATCCTCTTCTGTCCTCTGATGTATTACATATATGAAGTGTCCATGCAAACTGTAATGTTAGCAAACAACCATATCTGCCTTCGCAGATTGAAAAAATAAATAAATAAATAATGTCTAGATTAGGAGTCTCAATCATCTGTGAAAGATAGGAGAGAGTGATCACTGTGTGTCACCTCATTTAGAAACAGAGTACCCAAGGAATAGAGCCTACTCCCCACACCCATGGAATGAACACCACATGCAAGAGGAGGGATTTTGGAAGAGGAACTCATTCCTGGTCTTTCCAAGAAGAGTGTTTTGGTGGGTGAGGACATCAACAGAACAGAGTTCTCACAGCATGTAATTGCCCCCTCCCACCAGAAACCAAAGTCACCTTGGTGGGACCAGGAGCAGTTCACCTGCCTCTTCAGGTTGCTTTTGTTTAACTGCCTTTGGAGACAACAGTTGGAGCTGCTGCTACCTGCTGGAAAGTTGGCTTCTAATGGGACAATTCATTGGTCTGTAGAATTCAAACAATTTTGGACCCTATGAAAGTAATGGATTGTCCAAATGCTCCCGGACTGAGAATCTTAGGGAAGCTCCATGTTTTTTCTTAATCTGCAATGTCATTTAGACATTAGAGCAAGCAGAGATGATTTGCTCCTTCTCTTAGGCAATCAGATTTTATTCTGGAAGACAACCGTTGTGAGCCTTGAGAGGGTTTGCTGGAGGAGAAGGGATATTGACAGTGCTCTACCCAACCTGCAAGGCACACAGCTAGACCTTGTTCCCTCTGATGCATAGAAGTATCTGATGGTATTAGATGGGATTCTTGATGAGGACAGAATCTGAGGAAAGGTTCCTGTAGAGAAATGAAGTGCAGTTATACAACCTAGAAAGTATATACCATTGATCATTGTGAGCCTGAAACAGAAAGCACCCAAGCATTGGACCTAATGTATGATTGGTGAGACAGATTGAAGAGATTTTGTTTATTTTGAATTCTCTGTATAGGTATGGATACATTGTCTCATGGGAAGGGGGAGTGTGGATTCCCTGTGGTTACTAAAATAGAAGAAGTTGTAAACAGCCAATGGAAATGTGGCAAGTCCAATTGTATGCTGTGCATGAGCTGCCAGTGTTCAGAAATGCTGAGCCATCACTTCAGATTCAATAAGATATTTAAAGAAGAAAACCAGAAGAAAAAACTTAAGGGGACTGTTGTGAATTTTAATGAGACATTTTTAATTATTTTTACTGATTTATATAACATATGCCAAATGGTGTGTCCAGTCTTTTAAACATGGCTTGATTGTTCCTTTCAAAGTATCTTGATTATTACTCCCAGAGACAGGATTTACAATCTGTACATTCAAATTCTTATTTGTACTTTCCAATTCCTCCCTGTTTCTTTTTTTTTTTTCTTCTCTGGAACTGGATATTTCTGTATAGTCCTAGATTTCTGTGCTTTCCTGTGCAGATCAGCAGAGAATTCATCTCTACCTGGTTTTGATTCCCATATCCTGAGATTAAAGTCCTTTCTAAGCAGATCTCAACACCTTTTTTTAAAATTTTCTGTCTCACAGTTCTTGAAGAATAGATGGGGGAGCAGAGAAAATTTCACCCCAAAAAATTGGCAATTAGTGGCTGCAGGTGTGAGGGCCAGTTTTCTTCATAGATTTGGCTCCTCAGAGGCTGCCCATGTTCCAGTGGATGTGTTTCCCTAACCCCACATATGTAGTCAGCACTAAATTCACTCAGTGGTCTTTATTAAAATGTGCATGGAATTAAAGCTAAAAGTGATACAGGAGAAATGGAGAGCAATTCAAGGAGGAGAAGATGGGGATGGATTTACTCAAACTCATTATGTTTATGTACAAAGTTCTTCAGCAAAACATTTAAAACTAAGTAAGTAAGTAAATAAGTAAATAAGTAAGTAATAAGCAAGCAAGCAAGTAAGTAAAAAATAAATATATGAGTAAATAAACAAATATATTTTTATGCAATATCACGTGCAATAGGCATGAAAGTGTGTGTGTGTGTGTGTGTGTGTGTGTGTGTGTGTGTGTGTCTTTGTGTGTGTGTGCATACATGCATACAGGAGTGTTTGCAGGTATGTAGCAGTTTGATGATTAGAATATCCTTGGCCCATGGGAAGTGGCACTATTAGCAGATGTGGCCTTGATCATTGTGTAGGCTGGCTTTTATCTAGTGCTCAAACTCTGCCCAGTGATGAAGAGAGATGCTTTTCCTTGCTGCTTTGGCCACAAGCTTCCTCCTGTATGCTTTCAGATTAAGATATAGAAAACTTCTTTCCTTCTACATCACCCCTTCTACCTGGATGTTGCCATGCTTCCCACCATGATAATAATGTACTGACCTGACCCTCTAAAACTGTAAGACAACCTCTATTAAATTTTCCTTTATAAGAGTTGCCTGAGTCATGGTGTCTCTCACAGCAATGAAACCCTATCAAACATAGGCAGAATCTTAGCCTGATTTTTAATGTTTTCAAGATGATTACAGCCAACATGCAAGCACAAAGTAAAGATGATGAAGGAGTCTTATTTTCACATTGTTTCTTTATGTTTGAATGAAAGCTGGGGATTGGAAGAATTGGAGAGTGATGGAAAGGAGAAAGTAAGAATGCAAAGACCTGTTGGGCTCCTGCCACTTGCTTTTGCATTCAATATTTCAAATTTTAAAACAACAACCAACAACAATAACAAACAATGACAGGACGCCCATATAACAGACTCAGAGAGAAGAAACCAAAGGACATGACCTACTTGTACCTCACTTTCCAGCTAATGTCTGGTGTATTGAGCCGATGGATTTTGCTGTCAAACCCTGATGATTAATTCCTAGATTGGGTCCACTAACACAATGATGAATGAAACTGTGGCCAATACGGACAGACTATTGTTTTTTTATCCTGTACAATCAAACCAGTAGGAAAATAACAAGCACAACTCACATATATGTATATTTGTTTTTTCACACTTACAATTGGAATTGTTACTATATATCCCGGTTCTTTGCATTTTATCTCCATTAGTGTGTTGTTTTCACTCTTTACTTGCTGCATAGAAAACTGCTTCGTTTACACTATGTTTCATTTAGGGTGCACAATGGAAGCTAAAGACTAACTCCATCCATTACAAAGCAGGGCTCTCTGTCCTTTTTCCTGAATTGAAATGAAACTATTTTCAAAAAGTATTTTACACATGCCTGGTTCAGTTTCATTAAGATTGGGTGTGAAATTTTCCCACAGTCTCAGGTGTCTCAAACTAGTGGAACAGTCTATCAAGTTTGTGGAACATTTGGGACTGTTCCCTAGCAGAAATAGGTTACTTTGGCATAATTGAGGGCGCTGGCTATTTCTGACCTAACTCTTGGCTGCTTATTCCACAAAAGTGTAAGAAGGCCCCATGCTGGCCCTCAATGAAACAGATCAACATTTTGTTTCCTGCCATGCTGTCCCAGTCATGACAGTTTGTCCCCGGTGAGTGTGTGCTCTAAATATCTCTTCTTGGACATTGATTGTATCAGGAGTTTTGACCCCTTGATATAAAAATAATTATTGTAATTGTAATCTCTGCTTGTGTGTTTTGTGACATATAGAAGGCTGTCAATTTTGCCTACATGAATTTTTAATGTGTGTTTTTTTCTTTCATATTTAAAATTGTTCTCAATTTTCATAAGAGTTTCAGCACAACCTTCACATTTAGGGACACAATCTTCCAAATGGCTACTCCTCTGGATCTCAGTAAATGGGAATATTCCATAGCTTCATGGCCTGAGTGAGAATTGTCAATTGTTTCTATTTCCATTTTTAGATTATGGATGGTTTTGTTCTGCTCCTTCACCTGTTTGATTGTGTTTTCCTGAATCTATTTAACAGATTTTTGTGTATCCTCTTTAAGGACTTCTACATGTTTATCTGTGTTCTCCTGCATTTCGTTAAGAGAGTTACTAATGTCCTTCTTAAAGTCCTTTATCATCACTATGAGAAGTGACTTTAGATCCATGTCTTACTTTTAGGGTGTGTTGGAGTATCCACTTGATATGGTGCAAGTGTTGGGTGCTGATTATTCCAAATAACTTTGGTTTCTCTTGCTTATTAACTTATCCTTGCCTCTCACCATCTGGATATCTCAAGTGCTACATGCCCTGGCTACATCAGACTGTCCTTCCTGTGATATTGGTTGTGTCATAACTCTTCAAAGTCTAGCTGTCTCTGTGATCCTGTTATTACGGTATACTGTGATTATGAGATGCTGGGTGTGTCTGACATCCTGGGAGTCAAGCTGCCCTTGGAAACTTGAGATCCTGGTGTGACTAAGCTCCTAGGATCCTGGGATACTCTGACCCTGGCCATATTAGATCTTCAGGTAGTGGAGCTTCCTCTGGGTGTTATGGGGCTGGCTGCTGAGTTTGCATCCAAGGACTGCTCAGGGCCCTGTCCCAGACAGAATGGATGCAATCCATACCACTGGTCTGGTGGAGTTCCTGCATGCCTGTGTCTTTCTGGTACCCTCTACTCCAGGTGTTGGGGAATGATGTTGTGTCTTCCTCTTGTCTGATCATCGGATCCTATGAATGTTAGATGATTGGCAGTGGAGTTGCCTCCGGGTGTTATAAGGCTAGCTACAGAGTTTGCATGCAAGGTCTACTCAAGGTTTTGGCTCCAGAAATAAAATATTTTTTAAATGATGTTTCTTGTAAACTTACCTGTCTCCAAAAGTACCTGAAATATTTTTACAGGGATTGATTTAATCTCATAAATTGATTAAGGAAAAATGACATCTTGATGATTTTGATATATCCAAACAGGAAAAAAATAATGGACATCTCCCACTAAGTAAAAAATATTTCGGAAGCCAGGTGGTGGTGGCACACACCTTTTATCTCAGTTTTTGGAAGGTAGAGGTAGGCAAATCTCAGTTTGAGGACATTCTAGTCTACAAAGTAAGTTTCAGAATTGCCATATATATTAATAATAATAATAAAATAAATGAAAAACACAGTATTGAATAGGAATGATAATTTTAAATTATGTACATATGTGCCACATGTCCCTGTGTACATATGTGAATACACTTAAGTTTTTTTTTCAATTAGATGTTTTCTTCATTTAGATTTCAAATGCTATCCCAAAATTCCCCTGTATGTTCCCCCAACCCTTCCCCTTACCCACTCACTCTCATGTCGTAGGCCTGGCATTCCCCTGTTCGAGAGCATCAATAATAATGGGAACAGAGAGAAGCGGCTGAGCCTGGAAACCAGAGAGGGGGCTAATCATGGCACTCAGTTTGCAGTTTAGTTTGTTTCAAGAAACAAATATACTTTCTATCAATGAGGTTTGTAAATGAACAGGAAATATTTTCATCTCTCAGACTGGAAGGTGTTTATTTTATAGTGTTTATAGATATTTTGGGACTATTTTATTATAAGCAATTAAAGCCAGGTAAGTTTTTACATATCTGTAATGGTACTAGCATGGAATGCTGAACCTCAACACTCTAGACCTTCCTGGAGAATACAAAACATACTAACTGCCTATCTCAAAAATCAAATGAAATGAAATAAAATTAAACCAATGTACCTTTGGTATTTGTATATCATCCCTTTGGAAACTAATAAGATAATGAATCAAAAAAATAAAATTCAATTATTTTATTAGTCATAAACATAATTAGAAATGATAAGAAGGTTAAAAAATCAATACAGATAGGGGAAGGGAGAGACCTGGGTGGGAAATGGGACAAGAAGGAGAATAGAGGAATTTTATCAGGTACTGTGGTTGTGGGAAACAGGACTGAATTGATGAAGACCAGCGAAAAGAATGGAAACAGGCAACTTTGTGAAGGAGGAAATGAGAAAACGCTCTAGAGTATACCAGAGACCTGGGATGTGAGAGACTCTCAGGAATTAAAAAAAAAAAAAAAAAAAAAAAAACATTAGATGAAATGCCCTCCAGTGGGGAGAGTGGAATTGTAGAGTTCTCCTCCCAGCAATCCTCTCCTGTATGTGTGTTGGAGGCCTCATATCAGCAGGTGCATTCTGTCTCTTTGTTGGGCCACAATTTCAGACATCTTGGAGGAACACTTCAATTGATACAGGTATCCTACCACAGGGATGCCCTCTTCTTTAATATCTTTGACCTCATTAATTCAACAACAGGGGTCAGATGCTTCAATCCATTGATTGGGTGAAAATATCTGCATCTGAATCATAAAGCTGCTATTTGGGTCACTAGGAATATTTCTTAAACTTGTTGCAGTGGGTATAGTAGCTAATAAATAAAAAAAATCTCTAAAAATATATATTGTATATTGTAACAGAAATAAAATGTTGGTTCTAAGGCCCCTGTTTGCATTCAGTTCAAGATACAGGCATTAATCTGTGTTTCTCTGTGTTTCTTATAATGATTGTGGGTAACTGAAATAAGCAAAGCTAAACCAAACCAAACCAAAAGAAACAACCGTGTCTATACATTGTCTTTTCTTCTACTGATTCACAAGTTGTTAAAGTCCATGCTCTTGGATGTAACTACAGTTTGGAATTGTCCTCCCCCTACTCTGACTCAGAATAACAGTTTGCATGAGCTCAGATACCTTACTTTGTAATCTGAGTGCATGTGTGATTTAGATATTAGTTGATTTCTAAGAGAAAGCACAAACTGTGTAGGAAAGTGAATGAATGTTGCAGATGACATGCCAATATCATCCCCTTTGTAGGAGAGAATATAAGAGAATCTTTATTCATACTAAGTGTTAGAGGAATATATATATTGAGAGAGAGAGAGAGAAAGAGAGAGAGAGATATTTCATCACATAGAATAGAATATTGTAGAGCACTGATATCAATTTTAGTACTTATATTATATATTGCTTTTGCAGAAGACCTGCTTGCAGTACACAGCCTCTGTATGTTTCTGAATTTAGATACTTGTAATATTAATGCTAGGATGACTGTACTTATGAAGAAATAATGAGCAGGTGAAACAGTGAGATGCAGATGTATGCAAACAACCAATGGACAGAATCTGCAGAACCATTTCTTTAATTTGAGAAAGACTGAAGGAGGCTGACAGGACCAGTTGTCTCAAATACTATGGACCTAGAATTCTCCCAAATGCTAGACAACCAAACAGGCAGCATATATGAACTATCAGAAGGTCTCTAAAACATACACAGAAAAAAATCTGCTTGATCTCTATTCAATCAGAAATGATGTACCAAATTCTCAACAAACTAGAGACATCAAGGTGTTTAGAGATCCGGTAGGATGGGGACTTGCCCTTGGAGACAGGGGATGGGCAGTAGATATGGGATGTGGAACAGTAGGAAGGTGGACAATGAATGAACTAATTAATAAAAAATAATAGTGCCACATAATCAGGTCCCCTATACTCTAATTCTGCAATCGGAATCCAAGAAAACTCACATGTTCCCATAATAACATACTCAAAATAATTAAATATATATAACTGAAATGGCATGATTTTCAACGTTATTTTACAAAGAAATTCACTGGAACAAAGATTTTCTTTGGTTGAACTCATTTACATGCATTTGCTCTCCTAGTGTACCGAAAATATAGGTTATTCTCCATATAAATGGCCAAAAATATTCTAACATAGCTTTCATCTGGATACACTCCAATTTTATCTTTCATTAGAATGTAATCTGGATTCATTTGGACATAAATTAAATTTATATTTAAAATTCATTTAGTTGGTGTAAGGTGGAAGTAAGATAAAATATCAGGGTCATGTTGGTTTTCATTTCTCTACTGATATGATCATTGATTTCAATAAACAATACCCTGCTGGGGGCTGAGAAGATGGCTCAGTGGAGTTCATGTATTCTCAGCACCTCTGTAAAATTCCAGGCATGTCTATTCATATCTGCAACACTGTGGGGTGGAGACAGGTAGATATCCCAATAGTGTATTGGACAGTCAAACTAGTCAAAATGGTGAGAGGGTTTCACTCTAAGAGAGCAAGTGTTGAAGATATTCTACTCATTACTGAACATATGTGTATGTGTGACATCAGACTTGGGAACAGACACTGCACTCATATACAGACACTAATCACCCTACCATACCACCCATAAAACCTTGAGTTCCGCAGATCTATAACCCATGTGTCTCTAAGTATGAAATACGAAGTTTTATATTCTCATTGTCTTGTTAATTCTGTTTTCTGTCAAATGCTAGAAGCTAAACCAATGTATTCTCAGACTCTGGATGGTACGTCATAACTTTTGGTCTTTCTGGAATAGCAACCAACTATCAGCAGAGACACTTTTCAATTTACCCTGGCTTACAGGTTCAGAAATTCAGTCCATTATCATCAAGGTAGGAATATGGCAGGATCCTAGCAGGCACGTGCATTTGGAGCTGAGAGTTCTACATCTTCATCTGAAGGGTGCTAGGAAATGATTACCTTTCAGGCAGCTAGGCAGAGGGCATTAAAGTCCATGTTCACAAAGATAAATTTCTTTCAACAAGGCCAAACTTACTTCAACAAGGTTATTAGCTCCCAGTAGTGCCACTCCCTAGGCCAAGAATAGTCAAAATATCAAATGTGTTTTTGAATGTTTGTGTTTGTGTTAGTTTGGGTTTTATTGCCATGAACAGTCTCCAGGATCACAGTAACTCTTGAACACTTTGTAACTTGTTTTCAGAGGTTTACTCCATTATTATCATGACTGGAAATATGGAAGCATTCTGACAGACACAATGCTAGAGAAGGAGCTGAGAGTTTTACATCTTGATACACAGGTAGAAGATGGAGACTGTGTGTCACACTGGGGACAGCTTAAGCATAACGGACCTCAAAGTCCACAAGCACAGTATTACATTTCCTCCAACAAGGCCACATCTACTCCAACAGGGTCACACATACTTCAACAAGGCCACACCTCCTAACAGTGCCACTCCTACTGGCACTATTTGTTCAGGATCTTTAAAAGTATTCTTAAAACTTTTCAATGGACAAAAGGTAACTTTAATGAAATAAATACAGAACGATTGAAAAAATTAACTGGAATATGGATGTCTTGGTTACTGTTCTAATGATGTGAGACATCATGACCACACCAAATTATAAGATGAAATATTTAATTGTGGTCTTACAGTTTCAGAAGGCGACTCCAGGACATCATGGTAAACACCATGGCAACACGCAGGCACACATGTGTAGAGCAGTAGCTGAGAGCTCACAAGCAATACTACAGACAACAAACAGAGACAGAGAAAGACAGAGAATGAAAGAGAAAGAGAGCGACAGAGATAGAGACAGAGACAGAGACAAAGAGACAGAGACAGAGAGAATGAGGAGAGAGTAAGAATGAGAGACAGAGAGCCTGATGGATTTTTGATATTTCAAAGAATAGTGACAAATCTCCTTTAATAAAAATACAAATCCTAATTCTTTCTTAACATCTCACCACCTGGAAAACTAACACCTTTGAATATTTGAGCTTCTGTGGGCCACAATTTTTCAAACAACTAAAGTATGTAAAGGAAAATGAAATCTAGTAATAAGTGTCCATGTCACTTTGTAGTATATCTTATATCATTACTTGTCTTTTCTCAGAGGTAAGGGTTATTTGAATAACAAGAGACTAATCAGTCATCACTATCACATAAGCCAAACGCATCCTAACTCTGCCAGATTTCTACTTGAATAATCACATTGACATTACTTATTTGTACGGAAACATAGCCCTTCTCCCTGATTTAGTTAAAAGTGTGGGACCTGTTGATGTGCAATTAATTTTGTTCACAATGGGACAAAACAGAAGCCTACAGCATTGACTGTATTTTTCCTGAGAGCTGAAGATTTCACTTCCATTTAATACAATGTTATAAATATGATTTTAACACAAGCCTAAAATCTCAAAAAAGCTTTGTTTTCATATTTTCATTATTTACAGATCATTCTATGCTATATAAAGTAACATAGAGGAGGAAAGCTGTTTGGAGTCACTGACACACACACTTAACTGAGGTTTCCTTTGCACAGTAAGAAGATATACCCATCATCTATATCTTGGGAGTTTGCTCCAGGAACTATAATGATATAAAGTCCTCAGGTTTCTAGTCTAAAACAACATTGCTTTTGAATATAAGCTATGCAAAATAACCTCTTGCATATTTTAATCATATTTATGTGAGTCTGCATAGAGAACTGTACAGGTAAGTTCAGAGGCTAGGGAAGGGTATAGTGTGATCTACTCTTTTCCTACATAACTTATCCCCTTGTGACTGGGTTTCTTGCTGAGCTGGCTTTCAGGAAGCCACAGTCATCTTCCTATCTCTGCCCCTCTCAAAATCATAAGCACTGGTGTTGTAGGTGAATGTTTGAACACACACATGGCATTGTCTCTGGGCCATATCCCCTGATCCTTCTTTATTTTAATTAATCTCTGGATTACTTTTGCACTTAATGTAATGTAAGTGCTACAAAATGAGTTGCTATTTAGGAGATTGAAATATAAGTGGTCTGTATATGTTCAGTAAAGACATTGTATATTAAGAACTACATTAATTAATTCCTTGAGAACTTCATACAATTTTTTTGATGGAATTCACTTTCCAATTCTCTTGATAACTCCTCCCAGACTAAAACCAGACCCATTCCCACCTTAATCCTCCTCCCAAGTTCAAGTCTACTTTTCTCCCCTTTGATACAACCCAATTCAAATCAATTGTGTTGCCCCTAAACTCTTGGACATGCGGAAACCAGTAGAGCATGGCAAACCTATCACATACAAAAGCCTTACCTTTGATGAAAACTGATTCTCCATCCTTCATCAATAGTCCATATATTCGCAGATGGGGATGATGGATAGTGATACCATACCACTTAGGGATGCAAGGCAGACTGGCCTGATTTTGTGCAGATAGAGACATACAGTGTCTCAGTGACCTCTCTGCCTTACAAGATTTCTACCATCTCTTCCGTGAGAGTTCCTAAGACAAAGCTCCTCTACTGCTTGCCTCTTTCTGTGAGTATGTGTGTATGTACAAATATGTCTATATTATACATGTCTCATTTTACATGCAAGTCAACACATAGTGTTGTTTGCAATCAACTGCTGGCACTATTTAACACTAGGCAATATGCCTTGAGGCAGACATGTGGACTCCGTAACAGACAGAAAGTAGAGATGGCTAGAAATCATCCCAATTAGTTGTAGTATAGGTGCAATTTACACTTTTGACCTACATTTCTGTGTTCACCCTATGGTTTTAAGATGCAGAGATGGGGGACAAAGACCCTTAAATTGCATTGCAATTTCGCTCTACTTGAACTCACATTTATAAAAGCTCCTGGAGGTGCTGATGCTGTTTACCTGGACATTTTCCTTTTGGAACTGCTTGATAGAGATACCCTTAAAGAGACAGATAGATCCTATCACTTTGTGTAGCATAAAGAATGCTGTGGTGAAATGGGTTTGAAATGTCTGTCCTGGGTCTTTGATGAAGGTTTTGTTCCGAAGTACAATGTTCAAAGGTAGAACAATATATACAATCTGAAAAGTGATTGGACCCTGAGGCCTTTAATCTATGCGTTGATTAATGGGTGTGAATGGAAGGGGTGAGAAACTTGTAAAGGAACATGGTCATTGGGAACATGTCTTGGAAGGTGTTTATTGTATTTGGTTACTTCCTGTGTTGATGTTTACTGTCTGCCAATAATTTGGACAATTGAGCTCATTCATGCCCCTTTCATACTCTTGTGACCATGGACCTGTTTTCCTTGTTGCTAGGCATCTTGTAACAGTGATGAAAATGATTGACATGAATATGACTCATTAGTGATACTAAACTCTCTGGTCCAGAGGAACCATGGCTTAATTCTTTAAGTTTTTTTTTTCTAGAAATTTCATGCTAAGAGTACACCCAAAGTTACCAAAAAGTTGTATCTGGAATATTCAGACAGTGTATCTGTTGTTTTAGAATTAAAGAACTTTGCAGCTTCCCACACTGATCCTCCCTCTGCCTTCAGTACTGTATTTTAATAGATTGCAATATCATATGAAGAAGCAGAAAATGAGGGGAAATGGAATGGAGGTGAAAATGTGTTAGAATCATTAAATTATACACTTAAAGAAATCAATTGATTTTTTAGTATACAAAGAAAACTTCAAAAAAGCACTGAAAAGACTTGGCCAACTGTGCAGCTGCTCATGGGAGTTGGTATTTGTCATATCTCCTGTAATGTATCTATTAATAGTAGTGGTTTTAGTACAGATGAATAAGACACCAATATATGCATGAAGGGATAACACTGAGTTGCCCCAGGAGAAAGAAATCAGGTAAAATTCATTGGATCTATTGATGAGGAGATTTTTTTTTCTCATAGCTGAGTTGGCAGAAAATTGGACAGATTGGGTTGTACCCCAGTAAGTGTAACACACAGTAGAATGTGGGGGGTTGTGTGGCTATAGGACATATTCACATCATTTCACCTATTATTGAGTATCAATGCTGATGAAAGAAGTTATCCTTCACTTATGCCATGCATGGAAGTGGGTCTATGAAGGGGCAGAGAGGAGGAAATGCTGTTCAGTAATGTTTGGGTAGGTTGTGGAGTCAGTAAAATATTCCTGTGATGGGACTTTATTTTTTCCCAATCTTGACAATCAACGGATACCTGATCAGAGAGAGCAATTGAAGATCTGTCTCTATTCACTTGGTTATTAGGTAAGTCTATAGGATATTTTCTTGGGTAATGATTGATGTGGGAGGACCCACCACTGTGGCTAAGCTCAACAGTAGTCATTTTAATTGGGAGCCTTTTAGACTGTACTAAAATAATAAAAGCTGATCAAGCCATAGAAAATTGGTAGTTTGAATAAGAAAGTTCTCTATAGACACATATATATGAATACTTAGTCACTGGGAAGTGGCAGTGAGTTTAAAGATTAGAAGGAATAAGAGAAGGTGTGGCTTTATTGGAGGAAGTGGGTGTGTCAACAAGGATGGGTTTGAGTTTTCAAGAAGTCAAAGCAATGGCAGAATCTCTCTCTTTGCTTAAGGATCAATAGTTCTCTATTGCTCCAGTGTTGGGATCCCTCCCTTGGTGAATGACCAAACTTCTGATTATGTAAGCAAGCCTCTAGTTAAATGTTTTGTTTTCTAATAGTTGCCTTATCCATGGTATCTCTTCACATCAATAAAAGAGTGACTAAGACAGTGGCAAGCCAATAAGCAGTTTTTTGCTGTTACTGATACAACTTCCTGTTTTGTCTTCCTCGGTGATAGACTATAACCCTTCTATTTCCAAGTAATTTTTGATTGTAGTATTCTACATAGTGAGAAAGAAGCAAACTAGAACATTTACATCTCAGGTAGGTACACGAGTATATCTTACCTTTAAATAAAATAAAATGTCTACACATTATTTTTTGTGGTTTTAAGATAAGTGGCATTGGCACTGTTAGACATTTTTCTGATGAATGTCTTACTATGTTTATTGTTGTAAGGATCCACCATGTCCAAAGAGCAAATTCCATAGCAAAGGTTTTATTCAGCTTATACGTCCACATTGTTGTTAATTATCAAAGAAGTTGGGACAGAAACTGAAACAACAAAGGATCCTGGAGCCAGGAGCTTATTCAGAGGCTATGGTGTGGTGATGCTTATTGTCTTGCTCCTCTAGTCTTGCTTAGCTTGCTTTCTTAAAGAACCCAGGACTACTAATACAAGGATGTCAACACCCACAATGGAGTGGGTGCTCTCCCACCAATTATGAAATTTCCTAACAGCTGGATCTTGTGGAGGCATCTTCTCAACTGAGGCTCCTCCTCTTTGAAGAAGCTAGATCTTGTCAATTGTTATGAAACCAGTGTGGAATTTAAAATGTATTATGTCTATGAGGAGGTGTGGCCTTGTAGGAATAGGTCGGGCCTTGCTGGAGGAAGCATATCATTTTGGGGCTTTAAAGCTCTACCAGTGTGGAAGAGACCCTCCCTGCATACAGAATACATAGTTTTTCCTGGAAGCATTTGGATGAAGATGCATAATTCTAAACTTCCTCTCCACCACCATGTCTGCCTAGACAGTGCCATATTTTCTGCCTTGATGATCGTGGAGTAAATCTCTGAACGTGTAATGAAATGTAGAAAAGCCCTAATGAAATGTTGTCTCTTATGAGTGTCCTTTGACATGGTGTCTTTTCACAGCAACTAATCCCTAAGAGAATCAGTTACTGCAGAAACTCTCCCAGATATTAAAATTAATCAACAATAGAGATTATTATCAAATGCTGAAGCATACAAACTTATTCTAGAGAGGAAAATTGTAATGACTGAGTCCATGGCATTCCTGCCTCAAAAAAGAAAAAAAAAAAAAAAAAACCTCTCAGAGTATAGATGGAACCCAGGCAGACCTCCATGAAGTACACGGGCTCCTCAGGAAGTGACCCACAAAGTGGGCAAACTCATAACATTTGAAACCCATGTCAACTGGCGTAGAAAAGAGGTAAGGATATATGCATTGGTTACACCTTCAGTGTTTTCTGAGAATGAGGTCACATATAAGTAAAAGACTAGAATTTCCAGGCTATAGACAGGCTGAAGTTATACATAGGTATGTAGGGGGTCATGTGTTTAGAGGAGAGCTAGGTGGAACAGGCCACTGTGGGGCTTTTTATGGTTATCTGGGGATCTCATTGGAGACCTGCAAAAGATCACAGGATTCATCACAGGGAAAGAGTGCTCACGGAAGGAACTCAGGATCCATTCCAACCCAAAATTATCTCACAGCATATTCATTTTCTGTTTTACTTTACTTTTGGAACTGATTACACAAAATCAAGGTTTCTGTGATGATTTAGGGAGTCTCATAAATATAAACATTCACTAGTCTAGATTGCCTGTGTAAAAATGGACACACACACACACACACTCACAAACACACACACACACACACACACACACACAAACACACCCATCTGTAATGACAGGCTGGCTATTTGTTAAGAAAACAAAGAAGCCAATGTGGATATGGCCCAAGTTTGACTATTTCCTTAAAATTTCTCTTCTTTCTGTGTCTCCAGCTTAACTTTTTGAGAACTCCAACTTAGAATTCATTTGTCTCTCAGTGTCCTCTACTCTTTGTGTGTCCCTTATTACTTTTAATGGTCACCATCAATTAGAACTTTCTTATCTTCAATCTGGTCTGTTTTATGCATGTGAATTTTGGATTTCTTAAAAAAGATATCTTTGTGGGATTAGAGAGATGAATCAATGGTACCAAGCACTTTTGCACCACAAGAAAAATGGATTTGGTTTCTTGATTTCATATCCAATGGCAAATAATCACCTTTAATGGAAGCTCCAGAGTACCTGACAACGCATGTCTCTGTGTTCACCTGTACTCAAAAGCACATGCCATATCCCCACCCACATAAGTAAAGATAATAAATCTTAAAATGTGAGACAGGTTTCTTTAAGTGTCATTATTCAAAGAAAACCTGATTTTCTCTGATTTCTGAGTCTATTTCAATCAGTTTTCTGGGTTTCACCTTGTGCAACAAGGCCACATTTCTTTTAAATGTCCCACTTTCCCAAAATTTTTGTTTCTCCTTCAGTCTTCACATCAGAGGTTCTACCTATGTCCTGTCCTTCTCCCCTACTTCCTAAACATCCATCTTTTTCTGCCATCCCTGCTCCTCCAAGTTCCATCTCCATTTCCTTATTCTTCATGCAGACCAGAGAAGCTGTTCATTTTAGCATGTATGATTTTAGGTGTATGTTCTGTTCACCGCCTGAAATGAAACTTTCATCTTCATTTGACATTCCTTCCACTGTAGGCCATCTCTTCCAGCAAATTGTTCACTCACAGCATGTCATGTCACACATTTACATTTTTAGAACAAAATACATTTTATTGGCAAAGATACTGGGATTGTCAAAGACCCTTATATAGCTAACACAGGAAAAAAAAACTTTTTTTTTCTTCCAGTCCTATATGTTTACATTTCTGTACTTTATGATTTTTCAACTTCAAGAATCTTTGGCACCATAGTATAGACATAGATATGGATGTCACCATGAAACTTGATAAAGTACAGGGAAGGATTGTCTAGAACTTGGTAAACAACCTTTCCGAACTTTTTAGAACCATCTTTTCTGGTTTACTGCATCCAGTTACCTATCAACACATCACTGTCACCTCCTGATCTCTCCTCAGCAAGAGGAGTGTCTGGAATCATGTGGAGGTTACCTTCCTTGTAGTCATCCAGGAGCTGATAAGCATAGAGAGCTGGATCCTTCTTGTAGGTAATGTAAAACAAATCCTTCATGATTGGCACCTGGGCTAGCACCACCCCCCTCCAGTTGACCTCAGAGCCATCTTTCCCCTCAAATTTTTGTTGTACCGCTCTGCCAACCAGGGCTCTGGCAAGGTGGGCATCCCTCACCTGAGGAAATACTACTATGGGAGGCAAAACCTTAAGGTTTAAAATCCTGTCATCACTGTAGAGCTCCTGTCCATAGATGCCGTCAATTCCATCATACTTCACCAAGTAAAGAGTAGGGTTTGTTGGCAGTTGACCTAGAACTATGGCCTTCCATTGGGTGACAGGCTCATTACCTTCCTTCCAACAATGAGAAATTCTGCAGCCAACAATATTCCTCAGGGTGTTGGAAGAAGACTTCCTCCTCCTCTTCTTCATGAGGGAGGACATGCTAAGCCTCTTCAAAGGTATTTTCTTCTACATGGCTGTAGCCTTGCTGTGGTATACCATACCAAACCCAGGCAGATGTCTTGTGGCTATCATTCTGTGTTCAAATATACTTGCCCATTGCCTTGGATTGAAGATATTGCCTGTTTAAACCAGACACAATGCTGTTGCTACTGTCATATATATGAGTTACTAAAAGGCAATGGGTGTAGGGTTGGAGAGAATGCTGGACCAAGGCTCTTCTCTAATGGAAATTTTGAGCAGGTCAAGAAGGCTATGCTAAACATGTTTGGGCTTCTAAACTTAATTTGATCAAAATAAGTAGATCATAATCTAGCTATGGTGGCACACTCATTTAATCCCAGCTTTTAGAAGGCAGGGTCAGGCAGATTTCTGACTTAGAGACCAGCCTGGTCTACAAAGTGAGTTCCAGGGCAGCCAGTGGTAGACAAAGGAAAAATGTCTGCAAATCAGCTACAACATTAACAACTAAAACAAAAAACCAACAAAAACAAAACAAAACAAACAAAAAACAAAAAAGAAAAACAAACAAAACAAAACAAAACAAACAATCAAATCAGAAGTTAATAGGAGATGGTAGTAACCCAAGTCTTTAATCCTAGTACTCAAGAGGCAGAGGGAGGCAAAACTTAGTGAGATAAAGGCTAGTCTATTCTACAAAGTGATTTTCCTAACAGTCAAAGCTACACACAAACACACTCAAAGTAAAATTAAACACCCATCCAAAGAAAAAACAAACAAACAAAACAACAACAACAACAACAACAAACAAATAAATAAGGGAAACAAGGAAATTATCAAAGGGAAAATAACAAGTAATTCTCCACAGCTCAGAATAACATACTCAGATGAATATGTCTTCAGCCCTGAGCTAATTTGCCTCTTCTGAGGAACATCTCCTTGCATGTCTATGTCAATGTGGAAGTTGGTATGCCTTTTACCCAAAATGATCAAGGAGAGAACAGAATAAAGAAAATGAGCCAGAGTTGTTACCTACCCTCTCTTGTACCTGCAAGCTGTCAAATAGGTGGCAATATTCACAAATATCCCAGGGACACAGCACAACACTGGCCTTCTGTATTGTGTTACCTGACCCAGACTCAGGATTATTTGGTGATTATA